>NC_041728.1:174672218-174975248 GCF_004115215.2 Ornithorhynchus anatinus | reverse complement strand
CGTTCAGTCATATTTATTGAGCGCTTACCATGTGCTGAACACTGAACTGAGGACTTGAGAAAGGACAATACAAAAATCAACAGACACATTCCCTGCCCACAACGAGCTTAGAGTCTAGAGGTTGCAGGCACCATTCTCCTCCTAGTCCACAAAGGGAACACATAGCTGGTGTGTTTACCACCATCTGTACATTCACCCAGGGAGGGAAGACATTTGGCAGGACCTAGTGCACAGATCACAAGACTGGTATTGAGAAGACTTAGTCTGAAAGCAGGTCCTGCCATTTTATCATCCTGTGAGTTTGGGGAAGTCACTTAACTTCTCTGGACCACAGTTTCTACCTCAATAAAACGAGGATTTAATACTTTTCCCTCCTTCCCCTTAGACTGCAAACCTCATGTGTTACAGGGATCGCATCTGTTCATATTACACGGTAGCTACTCCAGGGGTTTATACAGTGTTCAGTGCATAAGCACTCTACAAAGGCCACAATTGTTATTATTAGCTATAATAATAATAGTAATGATAACTATTATCATTGTTATTATTATTACAAAAGGTGTCACACGGAGTCTTGGTATCCCTCCTCACACTTAGAACACCTTGTTGAGATCAGCGTGCTTAGTGGAAACAGCTCAGAACTGGGAGTCAAAGACCTGGGTTCTAATCTAGGCCCTAACGTTTACCAGCTGTGTGATCCTGAGCAAGTCGCTTAACTTGCCTCAGTTTCCTCATCTGTTAAAAAGGGTTTCAATACCTGTTCTTCCGCCCCCTCAGACTGTGAATCCCATTTATGACAGTGATTTTATCTGATCTGACTATAATTTATCTACTCCTCTCAGGGTCGTACCTGGAGAGTTTTTCGTAGTCTACCTGTCCCGACTATGGGAGGGAGAGTCAAGCAGAGGCCTACACATTCCTAGCTTGGCCAGTGGCTAACAAGTAGAAGGCAATCTGCTACAAGTCAAAGCTCACCTGTGCCAGGCAGCAGTGGCATGGGAGACAATTGAGGGTGGAGACTCAAATTTCCTGTGTGGAAGGAGGCAACGGTAAACCACTTCCGAATTTTACCAAGAAATTTCTAGGGATCCACTACCGGAATGATTGCAGATGGAGATGGGGCATTCTGGGAGAGATGTGTCTATGACGTCGCTATGGGTAGGACACAACTCGGCAGCATAAGGCAAAAACTTGTCAGAACAGTGCTTGGCACATAGAAAGCACTTAACAAATACCAGCATTATCATTCAGTGCTTACCAGATAATAAATCTGCTTACCAGATAATGTCTTTAGAAATGTCAATATTATCATTTTTGCTACTATGATGATGATGATGATGATGATGATGATAAGATTGAAAGGTGCCACATAGTGGCTTGGCACTTATAGCAGCTTGTTGAGAAACCATGTGACTTAGGGAAAGAGTGCAGGCCCAGGAGTCAGCCAACCTGGGTTCTAATCCTAGATCCATCACTTACTTGTCATTTGATCTTGGATGAATCACCTAACTTAGTGCTCCAGTTTTTTTCATCAGTAAATGGAGATGAAATACCTGTTCTTCCTCTCTCTAACACTGAAAACCCCTTGAGGGAAAGGGACTGCCTGATTTGATTGGATCATAATAATAGTAATAATAATGGCATTTATTAAGCACTTGAAATGGGTCTGGACACTGTACTTAGCACTGGAGTAGATACACGCTGAGAAGCAGCTTGGCTTAGTGGAAAGAGCATGGACTTGGGAGTCAGAGATCGTGGGTTCTAATCCTGGCTTCATCACTTATCAGCTGTGTAAATGTGGGCAAGTCACTTATAATAATAATGTTGGTATTTGTTAAGCGCTTACTATGTGCTGAGCACTTAACTTCCCTGTGCTTCAGGTATCTCAATTGTAAAATGGGGATTAAGTCTGTGAGCCCCACATGGGACAACTTGATTACCTTGTATCTGCCCCAATGCTTAGAACAATGCTTGGCACATAGTAAGCACTTAACAAATGCCATTGTTATTATCATTATAATTATTATTATAGAACCTTGTAAAGGGAGTGTAAAATCATATCAGATTCAACATTATTATTATTATACAAGCGAATCAGTTTGGACACAGTCCCTGTCCCATGTGGTGCTCACAGTCTCAATCCCCATTCTACAGATGAGTTAACTGAGGCCCGGAGAATTAAAGTGGCTTGCCCAGGGACACACAGCAGACACGTGGTGGAGCTGGGATTAGAACCCATAACCTTCTGACTCGCTGGCCAATGCTCTATCCACTATACCATGCTGCTTATGTCTAACTTAGGGCATAATAATAATAATGATGATACTTTGTTAAGCACTTACTATGTGCCAACCACTGTTCTAAGCCCTCGGGTAGATACAAGGTCATCAGGTTGTCCCACATAGGGCTCACAGTCTTAACCCCCATTTTTCAGATAGCTAAGGTACAGAGAGGTTAAGTGACTGACCCAAAGTCACACAGCTGACAAGTGGCAGATCCTGGATTAGAACCCGTGACCTCTGACTTCCAAGCCCTTGCTCTTTCCACTAAACCATGCTGTTTCCATGCTTGGTATACGGTAAGCACTAAAAAACCCACTTTTTTACAATTATTATTATTATTATTATTGTCACCATTATTATGCCTGCTCACTCAGCTTCTATCATAAATAGGAGTAAATTGCTTTACTCTCAGAGCCACAAGGACTTCTTCAAGCTACAGGAATATCTCCAATTCCAACCAGTAAGAAAGTGAGATGTGAGAATACAATGATGGTAATAATGATAACCATAATAACTTTTATGCACTAATTGCAGCATAAGATATCAAAGGATCCCTTAAGACAGAGTCCATCTCCCAAGGGGCTTTTGGTTTAAGAGGTGACGAGTTAAAGTGTATACAGTAAAAGATAATCAATCAATGAATGGTATTTATTGGTGCTTTCTTTATGCAGGCAGCTGGGCTAACTGTTTAAGATATGATCTGAGCTCTCATATACCTTACACTCCAATAATAAAGGTGGAGTGTATGTACCCCAGTGCTTAGAACAGGCACATAGTAAGCACTTTAAAAATACCATCATTATTATTATATTTATATAATGGGAATAAGAGGAATCAGATCCTGGAAAACTGTGGCTTCCATTTCCTCCCTGGAATTTGCACTGATCATCATCATCATCATCTTCTTCTTCACCATTATCAATATTTTTAGAATGCCTTTATTTCTGTGAAAAATCTTAATCAATTCTGGGGGAAATTGTAGAAATAATACATTGATTAAACATAATCCCTAGCTGTGATGAGCTGCCACATAATAGGGGAGACAAGTTAAAAAAGAATATACAATCCACATCCTCTCCTGTCCCTTTTCTACCCATAAGCTGCAATTAGCCAAAAAAGGGCACACACTAGTGGTATGGAAATTTAGTGTTCAAATATAATAACATTCACAAAATTCAGGGAGGCATGTGAAAGGGTTAGGGTAGTTGGTGCTGCTGGGAATGATCTGAAAAATCTAATTTGTCTCCCTTGTTCATGTACTTAAATGGACCCTAGGAAAGTATTTTTACCATTCTTTTAAAGTATATGATAGTTACATTTCTTCTATGAATCAACATTTCACTGTGGTAGGAGAGTTTGTGTACGCTAATGAAGCTTAGAGTTATGCCATATAACTTTCCAGAATGGAAAGGTCTAAGCCAAAGCAGCAGATAAAGTCAATTTTCCTGTGCTGGGCAGCAGCGACGTGGGAAAGTCAAAGGTAGATGATCGAGTGATCAAATGTTGATCACAGACAATAGCAAGCACTCAAGTTTTTACTGCATGGAAGAAGGCAAAGATCAATCGCTTCCGTATCTTTACCAGGAAAACCCTATGGATACACGTAGCAGAACAACTTTACGATAGAAGATGGGACGTTTTAAAGAGGGTGTGTCCGCGACGTCATTATGGGTCTGAAACGACTCAACAGCATTAGAAGAAAATATGTATGTCTTCAAATGGCTGCAGAAAATAAGACATTTTTTAGCTCTCCTTCAGCTCCTGAGCAAATGTCAATGTCAATTTGGAAGACAAAGCAAAAAATAAAAAGAATATCTCTAGAAAGAACAAAGGAAGTTTTTGTGACCCTAAAGAAGTTAACTTTTTTGAAAAGATAACCAAATGTATTTTAATCCAGAGTTTAAATTTCATTTTACCTCACTGTCAATGCCTTAGCATTTTAAACAGAAAGAGAGGTTATCATTTTAAACTCCACTAAACTATTCGGCAGGGTATAGATTGACATGCTTGCTACCATGCAAACTTAAAAATAACCAAATAGCCATTATGACTGACCAAGTTAAAGAATGCATAGAGGCCCTTAAATGAACGTTTTTACCTAAGAAAAAGCAACTCATATTCACTTAAAATGGAAAGAAAAAGTTTTCAACTATAAAAAGCTTTTGTGGGAGCCTTAGAGGTCTTGTTTGATATCAGAGACTAGCTATCTTGCTGTGATATTCATTACATATACAGACTTAGCTTCCTTTCTTTTTTTACCACCTCCTGCAAGCTTATCATGTAATCCCAGTATCACGGAAGTCTTAAATGGATTTAATGTCTCTCCACATTTCCAGGTGTGAATCTGGTGCTCTAAGGGTCACCTTCTCGGTAATAGGGAGTCTGTATCAATGCTCAAGGAGTCTAGGGCAGGATGTTCGATCATATCAAATCAAGGAACAACAGATGTTACTATCAAACCAGGATATTGAGGCCGTACAGTGTTGAAAATTTATTGGTTTGTAATGAGGTCATGAAGGACCAACACATTCGCAATTATTTAAAAGTCTTTAAAGTTTGTTATAATCGATTCGTTGTGGGCAAGGAACATGTCTACCAACTCTGTTATATTGTCATACTGCACTCTCCTGAGTGCTTAAACAGTGCTTTGCACACAGTAAGCACTCAATTAATACGAATGAATGAGAAAAAACTTTATTTTGGACAGTGAAAGCCTTCCAGGAAGGAAAACAGTGAAAAGTGTTGTCATTAGAGTTTTAAGCTCCTTGAGGGCAGGATATTGAGGGCAGGTAACGTATCTCCCAGCTACCTTGCATTGTATTTTCCCAAGCACTTAGTACACTCCTCTGCTGCCAGTAAGCACTCAATAAATATCGATTGATGACCTGATTGTCTTTTACTCTTTCATGTAGACTCCAGAGCAATAGCTCTACACAGAGTAGATGCAACAGAAAATACTAATGAAAAAAATGCACAAAAGAATCACTACCCTGCAGTGACCCAACTGGGAAACAAAATTAGTAGTTGTAGTAATATTTATTGAGCATCTTCAAAGTGCAAAACACTGTACTAAGTGCTTGGGAATGTATAACAGAAATAAGAGAATTATTCCCTGCCTATAGGGAGCTTAAATATGATTAATGAATGAATGAGCTTGCACTCTAATAGGGAAACGAGATAGAAAAATAATGACAAATAGACCAAGACGAATAAATAACTGAATGAACAACTGAGTACACTTGTGTACCTAGAGCAGCAGGTAAAATAATAATAATGATGGTATTTGTTAAGCACTTACTGTGTGCCAAAGCACTGTTCTAAGCACTGGGGTAGATATAAGGTCATCAGGTTCATTAATTCATTCAATAGTATTTATTGAGCGCTTACTATGTGCAGAGCACTGTACTAAGCGCTTGGAATGAACAAGTCGGCAACAGATAGAGACAGTCCCTGCCGTTTGACGGGCTTACGGTCTAATCGGGGGAGACGGACAGACAAGAACAATGGCAATAAATAGAGTCAAGGGGAAGAACATCTCGTAAAAACCGATGGCAACTAAATAGATCAAGGCGATGTACATTTCATTAACAAAATAAATAGGGTAATAAATATATACAGTTGAGCAGACGAGTACAGTGCTGAGGGGATGGGAAGGGAGAGGAGGAGGAGCAGAGGGAAATGGGGGGAAAAGAGGGTTAAGCTGCGGAGAGGTGAAGGGGGGGTGGTAGAGGGAGTAGAGGGAGAAGAGGAGCTCAGTCTGGGAAGGCCTCTTGGAGGAGGTGAGTTTTAAGTAGGGTTTTGAAGAGGGGAAGAGAATCAGTTTGGCGGAGGTGAGGAGGGAGGGCATTCCAGGACCGCGGGAGGATGTTGCCCAGGGGTCGATGGCGGGATAGGCGAGACCGAGGGACGGTGACGAGGTGGGTGGCAGAGGAGCAGAGCGTGCGGGGTGGGCAGTAGAAAGAAGGAAGGGAGGAGAGGTAGGAAGGGGCAAGGTGATGGAGAGCCTCGAAGCCTAGAGTGAGGAGTTTTTGTTTGGAGCGGAGGTTGATAGGCAACCACTGGAGTTGTTTAAGAAGGGGAGTGACATGCCCAGATCGTTTCTGCAGGAAGATGAGCCGGGCAGCGGAGTGAAGAATAGACCGGAGCGGGGCGAGAGAGGAGGAAGGGAGGTCAGAGAGAAGGCTGACACAGTAGTCTAGCCGGGATATAACGAGAGCCCGTAATAGTAAGGTAGCCGTTTGGGTGGAGAGGAAAGGGCGGATCTTGGCGATATTGTAGAGTTGAAACCGGCAGGTCTTGGTAATAGATAGGATGTGTGGGGTGAACGAGAGAGACGAGTCAAAGATGACACCGAGATTGTGGGCCTGAGAGACGGGAAGGATGGTCGTGCCATCCATGGTGATAGGGAAATCTGGGTGAGGACCGGGCTTGGGAGGGAAGATGAGGAGCTCTGTCTTGCTCATGTTGAGTTTTAGGTGGCGGGCCGACGTCCAGGTGGAGACATCCCGGAGGCAGGAGGAGATGCGAGCCTGAAGGGAGGGGGAGAGGACAGGGGCAGAGATGTAGATCTGCGTGTCATCTGCGTAGAGATGGTAGTCAAAGCCGTGAGAGCGAATGAGTTCACCGAGGGAGTGAGTGTAAATGGAGATCAGAAGAGGGCCAAGAACTGATCCTTGAGGAACTCCAACAGTTAAAGGATGGGAGGGGGAGGAGGCTCCAGCGAAGGAGACCGAGAATGACCGGCCAGAGAGGTAAGAGGAGAACCAGGAAAGGACGGAGTCTGTGAAGCCAAGGTGAGATAAGGTATGGAGGAGGAGGGGGTAGTCGACAGTGTCAAAGGCAGCAGAGAGGTCAAGGAGGATTAGAAAAGAGGGTTGTCCCATGTGGGGCTCACAGTCTTAATCCCCATTTTACAAGTGAAGTAACTGAGACACTGAGAAATTAAATGACTTATCCAAGGTCACAAAGCCGACAAATGGAGGATCCAAGATTCGAACCCACAACCTCTGACTCCCAAGCTTGGGCTCTTTCCATTAAGCCACGCTGCTACTCCCTACAATCCAATGATGAGTGTCGTGGGCTTATGTATTGAACGATGGTACCCTGCTCCCTATTACTTAAAGAAGTGGGGAATCCCAAGAAATAATCTTTAGACCCAGCAGCCATAACGGTGATTCAGTTTGTTACCATGAGGTGAATTTATTTATTTATTTATTTATTTTTGCTCAAGTCTGATACTGAGCTAAGCTTTCGGGGAGTGTCCATATGCGAGTGGAACTGGGTAGTATTAATTGATCAATCAGTCAATCACATTTATTGAGCTCTTTCTATGTGCAGAGCACTGTAATAACTGCTTGGAAGAGTACAGTACAATAGAATTGGCAGACGTGGTCCCTGCCCAAAAAGAGCTTAGTCTAGAGGGGTTGGCAGGCAAGGTTGAGGTTGCTGTTAGATGGATTCATGGATAGTCCATGAGAAGCAACATGGCTTAGTGGAAAGAACCCAGGCTTGGGAGTCAGAGGTTGTGGGTTCTAATCCCCACTCTGCCACTTGTCTGCTGTGGGACCTTGGGCAAGTCTCTTAACTTCTTTGTGCCTCAGTTACTCTATGTTACTCTACTGTTTCCCCAATAAATCTACTGATTTATTTTTAATGTCTGCCTCCCAGGATAGACAGTAAGCTCCTTGTGAATCAGAAGGGTGGCTCAATGGATAGAGCACAGGCTTGGGTTTCAGAGGTTGTAGATTCTAATCCCGGCTCTGCCACTTGTCAGCTCTGTAACTTTGGGCAAGTCATCTTCTCTGGGCCTCAGGTACCTCATCTGTAAAATGGGGATTAAGATTGTGACCCCCACGTGGGACAACCTGATTATCGAGAAGCAGCGTGGCTTAGCGGAAAGAGAACAAGTTTGGGAGTCAAAGGTCGTGTGTTCTCATCCCGACTCTGCCACTTGTCTGCTGTGGGACCTTGGGCAAGGCTCTTAACTTCTCTGTGCCTCAATTACCTCATCTGTAAAAATGTGGGGGTTAAAAAATGTGAGCCCCATGTGGGACAATCTGATTACCTTGTATCTACCCCAGTGCTTAGAACACTGCTCAGCACATAGTAAGCACTTAACAAATACCATAATTAGTATTATTATTATTGTGGACAGGGCTGTGCAGAGTTGGTCTGAAGAATCACTCACCTACTCACACTGTTCCGTTCTCATCGAATTGTACTTTCCAAGCACTTAGTACAGTGCTCTGCACACAGTAAGTGCTCAATAAATATGACTGAATGGATATATCTCCTCCATGAAAGACCTTTCGTTTACTTCCTCCCCTACTGGAACATCCTCCTGCTTCACATCCAACAGACCACAGTTCTCTCCATCTTCAAAGTCCTTCTGAGATCATATTTCATTCAAGAAGTCATCTCTGAATAATATCTAATCTCCCCATTCTTTTTAAGGTGTTTGTTAAGCAATTATAATGTGCCAAGCACTGTACTAAGCACTGGGGTAGATACACGTTTATCAGGTTGGACACAGTCCATGTTTCCCATGGGGCTCACCAGTATTAGTCTTGTAGCAAGCTCTTGGTGTTTTCCTTAACTCCGCTCTTTCATTCACCCTATATATTCAACTTATCACTAAATCCTTTCCGTGAAACCTTCACAACATCACTAAAATCCCCCCTTTCTCTCCATCCAAACTGCTGCCATGTTAATCCTAGCACTTATCCTAATCCCAGCTTGATTGCTGGAAAGAGCCCAGGCTTGGAAGTCAGAGGTCATGGGTGTGAATTCTGGCTCTGCCACTTGGCAGCTGTGTGACTGTGCGCAAGTCACTTAACTTCTCTGTGCCTCAGTTACCTCATCTGGAAAATGGGAATTAACTGTGAGCCTTACATGGGACAACCTGATTACCCTATGTCTACCGCAGCGCTTATAACAATGCTCTGCACATAGTAAACTCTTAACAAATACCAACATTATTACTGTTATGACTATATCAGCTTCTTGCTGACCTTCCTGCTTCCTGTCTGTCCCCACTCCAATCCATACTTTCTTCTTCTGCTGAGTCATTTTTTCTCCAAAACCATTCAGATCATGTTTCCTCACTCCTCAAGAACCTCCAGTGGTTGCCCATCCACCTTTTTGTCAAACAGAAACTCCTTACCGTTGCCTTGAAATCATTCAATCATCCCAACCTACTCACTGTCCTTCAATCTGGTATAGCTTTCTGTCGACCTCTCGCCCATATCTTGCCCCTGGCCGGGAATGCCCTCCTTCTTCATATCATAATAATAATGATAATGGTATTTTTTAAGTGATTACTATGTGCCAAGCACTGTTCTAAGCGCTGGGGTAGATACAGGGTAATCAGGTTGTCCTATGGGGGGCACACGCTTTTAATTCCCATTATCCAGATGAGATGACTAAGGCACAGAGAAGTGAAGTATTAATAATAATGATGGCATTTGTTAAGCACTTACTATGTGCCAAGCACTGTTCTTGGAAGTGACTTGCCCAAGGTCACATAGACAAGTGGGGGAGCTAGGATTAGAACCCACGCCTTCTGACTCCCAAGCCCGCGCTCTTTCCACTAAGCCATGGTGCTTCTCTAACAGATAATTCTCTCACAAACATATCTGACAGACGATTACTCCCCACTTCTTCAAAACCATATTGAAAGCACGTCTTCTCCAAGAGGCCTTCCCTCACTAAGATCTCATTTCCTCTTTTCCCACTCCTTCCACTTCATCCTGACTTGCTCCCTTTATTCCCCAACACCCCCCGCCGCCAGCCCCACAACATTTATGCACATATTTCTAATTTATTTATTTATGGTAATGTCTCATTTCCCCTCTGGACTGTAAGTTCACTGTGGGCAGGAGTGTGTCTGTTCTTTGTTGTGTTGTACTTTCCCAAGTGCTTAGAAGAATGTCCTGCAGAGAGTAAGTATTTCATACCTACAGTTAACTGATTAATCCCCAGTTTGCAGGTGAAGTAACAGGCAAGAAAAGTTATTTGACCAAGGTGACACAGCGGAACAGTGACGGAACCAGAAATAGAACCCAGGTAGTTGTGACTCCCAAGCCGCCACTCCATCCACTAGACCATGATGCTTTTCTATATCAGAGAAGCAGCATGGCTCAGTGGAAAGAGCACGGGCTTGGGAATCAGATGTCATGGGTTTGAATCCCGGCTCTGCCACTTGCCAGCTGTGTGACTGTGGGCAAGTCACTTCACTTTCCTGTGCCTCAGTTACCTCATCTGTAAAATGGGTGTTAAGATTGTGATCCTCATGTGGGACAACCTGCTTACCCTATATCTACCCCAGTGCTTAGAACAGTGTTCTGCACACACTAAGCACTTAACAAATACCAACATTATTATCATTATTATTATTATTATTGTTATTATTATTATATCTGAGATTCCCCAACTGCCACTTCAGTCTCTCTGCACCACCTAAGCACTTAAATGACCACAACACTGTAGCCCTCACATACTTAATCTATATAGTGTGACTCCTCCTGTTTGTAATTTATAGAAATGTCTTTCCCCCACATTAGAGTGTAAACTCCTTTAACTCAGGAATAATATTGTCTCACTCCATTGTAATTACAGTAGTAATAATTCATTCAATCATTTTTACTGAGTGCTCATTGCGCCAAGCACAGTATTAAGTGCTTGAGAGAATGCAATATAATAGACACATTCCTTTCCACAACAAGCTCACAGTCTAGAGGGGGAGACAGACATTAATATAAATAAGTAAATGAATAACATATATATAGATATGTAGTATATAGTATTAGTATAATATAATTTATATATGTATAGTAATAATAATAATTGTGGTATTTGTTAAGTGCTTACTATATACTAAGCACTTTACTAAGTACTAGGGAAGATAAAGTAGTCATATTAGCCACAAGTCCTGACCCACATGGGTTCACAGTCTAAGTGGGAGAAAGAACAGGTAATTTGATCATCATTTTACAGATTAAGCCATGTGGGACAGGGACTCTGTCCAATCTGCATAATTCCATTGTATCAAATCCAGCACGTATTACAGTGTTTGGCACACAGTAAATCGATTAAGAAATACTACTATTTTTGTCATTATTATTAATATCACTTTTATCTACAAAGCAGACCCAGATGAAGAAGGTAGGGCCCATCAAGGCGCACGTCAAAAAGACACAGATCAATTTTTCCAGCCTTGAGTTTATGCAGCTGTGAAGTCCTGAGATAAAATCTGGAAGCCTAAACTGGAAGGAAAAAAGAAGGGAGGAAAAAAAGATCAGTTTGGCATTACTTACTATGGTATACCTTGCCAAAAATTATTGAACTGAACCCATGCATTTAAATCAATTGCTTTTTCTTAAAGAACACATAGTTCTCCCATCATGCCAGGGGTTGACTTTCTGCAGTTCCTCATATTAAGAAAAGGTGACATTCAAAGATTCATGGTGTCCAGAGGTGCCAGCAATCAGTCAATCAGTGGTATTTACTGAGCACTTACAATGTGCAGAGTGTGTGGCTTAGTGGAAAGAGCATGGGCTTGGGTGTCAGAGGTCATGGGTTTTAATCCTGGCTCTGCCACTTGTCAGCTGTGTGACTGTGGGCAAGTCACTTAACTTCTCTGGGCCTCAGTTCCCTCATCGATAAAATGGGGATTAATAATGTTGGTATTTGTTAAGCGCTTACTATGTGCAGAGCACTGTTCTAAGAGCTGGGGTAGACACAGGGAATCAGGTTGTCCCACGTGGGGCTCACAGTCTTAATCCCCATTTTACAGATGAGGTAACTGGGGCACAGAGAAGTTGAGTGACTTGCCCACAGTCACACAGCTGACAAGTGGCAGAGCTGGGATTCGAACTCATAACCTCTGACTCCAAAGCCCGTGCTCTTTCCACTGAGCCACACTGCTTCTCAAGAGTGTGATTAAGATTGTGAGCCTCACGTGGAACAAACTGATTACCTTGTATCTACCCCAGCACTTAGAACAGTGCTCTGCACATAGTAAGTGCTTAACAAATAACAACATTATTATTATTATTACTATTACCAAGAACCTGGGAGAGTACAACGTGGCCTAGGGGACAGAGTACGGGCCTAGAAGCCAGAACGACCTCAGGTCTAATCCTGGTTCCACCACTTGTCTGCTGTGTGACCTTGAGCAAGTCACTTTACTTCCCTGTGCCTCAGTTACCTCACCTGTAAAATGGGGATTAAGACTGTGAGCCCCGAGTGGGACAGAGATTGTGTCCATCCTGGTTAACTTGTATCTCTCCCAGAGCTAATTTACAGTGTCTGGCACATAGTACGTTTTTAGTAAATATCACAATTATTACTATTATTACAATACAACAGAATTAGCAGACGTTCCCTGCCTACACATAGCCATTCCTTCTGGTTTGTTCTATTCATGTAGACTCATGTGGTCAGGAATCCTATTCTAATCCTATTCTCCCCATTCTGGTCAAAATGCAGAGAGAAAAGACATGTTTTTCCAGAACCTATCTCCAGGATAGACCTGAATTACTCCACTGTAGTCTGTGAGATCAGTTCACTCTTTTTGAAAAAAGCAACGTGGCAGAGTTCCTGCAAATACAATTAATCTCCATAAAAACGTGCATTTGATTAACTACAACCATCCTTCCCTGCATTTTCCAACACCTTAAAAAAAAAAAAAAGAAAAAACACTTGCCATAATATTGATACACAATGAAACACTTTATTTCTCTTCCTTGGTTATTTGGCAAAATCATCTTCCACTTGGTCTCCCTGCTGGGCTCTGTATAAAGCTCATTAAATAGACAAGGTCCTAGCTCTCTAGGAGTTAACGACCGACATATTTCAAGACTCCTGTTAAGGGATCCTGCATCATGGTGTTCAGTTTATTATGGAAGCAGAGTGACCACAAAAGAGAAACCGTATCCATTTAACTTTGACCAGCAGGAACTGTGCAAGTGGACACTTCGTAAATATGCTTTGATGATAATAGGCTTGATGACAAGTAGTCTAAATCGATTATGGTGTAACGATAATAGTCTAGCAATGCCTTTATGAGTAGTGAATCCAATTTCCATTACTTTAAGCATCCCTATATATTTTTCCAACATGTGCAGTTCCTCTCGTGGGTGGGTGACAGGACTTTGTGCGGAAGAGAGTCAAAAGTAGGAAGAGAATGAGAAATGACCTAATTATAATGATTATCTCTGATTGCCCCACGTAATGGTATCCAATTAATAGGCTCCGTGACATAATGCACTGACTGAAATATGACAAATTAAATTAAGGTCCTTTATTTCATACGAGGATTGTTCTACCTAAGAGCATTTATCTGAGGTAGAGAAGAGCAGCTTTCAGATGCCAGGAATCCATGTGGAAAATGTCTCCTTCAGGCTCATAACAGTTGACTAAACTTGTCAGGAGGTCATTGACAGGGGTCCTAGAAGGACCCATCAGTGTTTCTGACAAACAAAAAAGAGGCCCATTCTTGTCATCACTTTAGACTGGATGGTTCATTACATATCAGCCTCTAACATCACAGTCAACCACAAAGGAAAAAAAAATGTACGACATACCTAATAGAAGGAGAATTTTGCTCTTGGAAAGAAGAAACTGTCCCTCTAGACTATAAGCTCCCTATAGGCAGGGAACATGTCTACTAATTCTATTGTATTGTATTCTCCCAAGCACTTAGCCCAGCGTGGTGGCATCTTTTCCATCCAAATCCTCCTTGCCCTCTCAGCTGCCTTTGACACTGTGGGCCACCCCCTTCTCCTTGAAACTTTATCCAACCTTGGATTCACTGACACTGTCCTCTCTTGGTTTTCTTCTCCTATCTCTCTGACCTCTCTTTCTCAATCTCTTTTGATGGTTCCTCCTCTGCTACCCCACCTCTGAGAGTAGGGGTCCTTCAAGATCAAGTTCTAGGTCCCCTTCTATTCTCCCTCTCCACCCACTCCTTGGAAGAAATCATTCGCTCCCATGGCTTCAATTACCATCTCAATGCAGATGATTCCAAAATCTGCATCTTCAGACCTGACTGCTCTCCTTCCCTGCAATCTCACATTTCCTCCTGCCTTTATGACACATCTATTTGGATGTCCTGTTAACATCTCAGATTAATCATGTCTAAAATTCAACTCTGTATCTTCCCACCCAAACCCTTTGTGCTTTGTATGGTTCTCCTCTAGACTGTAATCTCCTTTTGAGCAGGGAATGTGTCTACTAACTCTTATATTGTGTGTACTCTCCCAAGCACTTAGGATAGTACTCTCCAGACAGAAAGTATTTAATAAGCAGTCTGGGCTAGTGGACAGAGCCCAGGCATCAGAGTCAGAAGGACCTGGGTTCTAATCCCAGCTTCACCACTTCTCTGCTGTGTGACCTCGAGCAAATCACTTAATTTGTCTGTGCCTCATTTACTTCATCTATAAAATGGGGATTCAATACTTGTTCTCCCTCCTAGACTGTGAGCTCCATGTGGGAGAGGGTCAGTGTCCAACTTGATTAGCTTGTATTCACTGCAACGCTTAGCACAGTACTTGACACAGAGTAAGTGTTTAACAAATATCATTATTATTTTTATTATTATTAAGTATGAATGATGGTCCGATTGAACACAGTAAACTCAATAAATATCACTGATGGATTAATTGATAAAGAAATTGAGGCCCAGAGAAGTGAGGTGACTTGTTCATTGTGAACAAGTTAGCCAATAGGAGCTTTTGGAAGTTTTAAAGACTTTTAAAGATACTTCCAAAACTTGGTTTAACAGGAATTTTTAGGCCTTCCTTGATCCCTCCTAATAAGTCTCTATCTCTATTTCTATCTTATTTATTTTAGTACTTCCCATCCTTAGGCTTTATTCTCAGTGGAAACCTAACTTCTGTCCAGCTTGCCCCCTCCTTAGGACAACTTTAACTAGCACTTTAACAAAGACTTACTGTTTCCCTCTCCCATGCTCTGACAATTGAACCATATTTCCTTTCAACCACACTGTTGACACACATCTCAATAGCCATTTAAGTAAACCTGTTAGCTCTCCTTTATCTCCCTGAAAAGAAAATGCAATCTCATTTTTTTAAAATTCTTAGTATTTTTTCCCTTTTTCAAAGGTGGCTTCAAATACAAAAAAAAAAATCATGAAGAAAATGCTTTCAAACAATAACATCAGCACAAAATGAAGAACACATTCTGTCATCTATGATGAATGCAGACCTCTTAATTTTATCTTTCACAGTCCTATCTCTGCAAGGGCTTTAATAGATTTGGGCATTTTGCGTAGAGAACAGGGTAAACCTTTCAGTAATCAAGTGGTTATTACCTTTCTCCAGAGGGGCAATATCAAAGTCACTCTGAAGGGTAAAGATGGAACCTTTGTTCCATTTGTTTTGCGTTTCCAACCACGGGCAACTAAGACCGCTGTGATCTTCTCGAAGTCTTGGCATCTATTCTGAGCTTCAACAAAAATGCAAAAGGGCAGAATCAGGTATGTGGCAGGTTTTTCCATATATTTGTCTTCTCTGAGGCCACATTAAAGAGTCCAAATGAAATGGAATGTTGAAAAATGAATTACTATAATAAGAGTAGACAGGCAAGCTGAATTACTTCTATCTGGATAATTGAGTCAATTAGAGCTGCATCTTTTCAGCTATCCACCTTCTTTATTGTTCCTAATTCACTACGCCTTGTCTTCTTGAAAGAACCCTCAGGATTTAGCAATAGACTGAAGGTGGGTATTTTAAAAACAGTGAGGAGATCAAGCCGGCATTAATGTTGCCCACTTCTGGGACAGAGAGGATGCTGGTATGTGGAACTGTCCACATCTTATGCATCAATCTGTGCAAATTTTGGGACAAAATATCAAGCACAGACTGTATCTCAGCTTTTCCCAAGTATAGGTACCCTTTCTCAGAAAACAAAATTGGTTAGCGTTTTCTTTATTGGTGTAATTTGAAATGACATCTGACTCACAAAAGAAGTTTGGGAACGCACACAGGGAACAGACACAACTGGGTAATCTTAGTTCTTGATAGAAAGTTCCACAGCATCTCAGCTGCATTTACTTAGCACATTTAAGATCTGATTGTAGACCGTGAGGGTCAAATTTACTTTGTTCTGAGGAAGGAAAGATGTACTTCAGTATCTGGCTGGCCTGTGAGTCATTTGAAAGAGCTCAGTAAAATGTAGAGGTTACTTAATCTGAATTCAGATGCAAGGATATAGTGGGAGTGGAATTGGGAATCACAAAAACAAACTGGTCCATTCTAGCTTTAGGGGAAATGTTTTCAAACTCAATTGGAAGAAGAAGTGGCGCTATTTTAAAAGCTGATTTACAGAAGAAGTCAGTTTCATGTCTTATAAGAATAAATTCACTGTGGACTAGTGGATAGAGCACAAGTCTGATTCCCAAATCAGAAGGAATTGGGTTTGAATTTATTGAGCATTTGCTCAGCACAGAGCAAGCATCTAAATGCTTGGAAGAGTAGAATTGGTAGAAATGGCTCCTGCCCTCAGGGAGTTTATGGTGTAGTAGGAGAGAATCCAAAATAATTTTTTTAGGTAGGGACAGCAACCTAGTATAAAGATATGGTCTAAGGTGACTTGGCAGGGGAAAGATGAGATGGGCATTGAAGGGTTTAGGGTTTAAGGGTCTAAGTGAATAGGAGTTGCAGTATGGAGGAAAAGTAGGATTTTGGAATGAGAGATTAGTCAGGTAGGGCTCTAAGGGGAGATATGATTTTATCAGGGCTTTAAAGTTGGGGACAGATGTGAATGGGGAGGAGCTTTCAAGCAGGAGGAAGGGCATGAGTAAAGTAGTTGACAGCCAGCGAGACAAGAGAAAGTCACAGTGAGTATATACTGTATTTTCCATTCCTCTACAGGAAACATGGCCAGGACATGCCAGGAAATGGCCATCCTAAGCTGTGGGACTGATGGACTTATCATTTTTGTTTTTAAAATAATTAATATTGTTATAGAAATGAATTCATATTTTGGATGTTATTATTTAGCTTAGATTTTACTATTTAAGTGCATTCTAGCTCAGGTTCTGATTCAGGTTCTAATGGCAGCTCCACCATTTGCCAGCAGCGTGACCTGGGGCTAATCATTCAATTTATCTGTGCCTCAGATTCCCTATCTGTAAAATTTAGAAGCATTCTGTGGAAACTGCCTTCTCACAGGTATTCAATGATCTCCTTTTTGCCAAATCTAATGGCCTCCACTCTTAATCCTCCTTGACCTCTCGGCTGACTTTGACATTATCAACCACCCCTGAGAAAATTTATCCAACCCTGGCTTCAAGGACACTATCCTCTCCTCCTTATCTCTCTGGCAACTCATTCTCAGTCTCTTTCACAGGCTCCTTCTCTCTCTCCCTTCCCTTAAATATGGGGGTCTCTCTGGGCACATTTCCTGGTCCCCTTCTATTCTCCATTTACACTTAGTCCCTCAGACAACTCATTTGCTTCCATGGCTTCAATTTCCATCTCTCTGCAGATGATTCCCAAATCTACATCTCCAGTCCTGATCTCTCTCCTTCTCTGCAGTTTCATATTTTGTCCCGCCTTCAGCATATCTCTAGTTGGATGTTCCAACATCACCTCAAACTTAATGTCTAAAACAGAACTCCTAATCTATTCACCCAAATCCCATTTCCCCCACCCCCTGACTTTCCCATGACTGTTGCCATCATCCGCATCCTCCCCTTTCTCACAAGCCCCTGAGCTTGGAATTTTCCTCAATTTACCACTTTCATGCAATCGACATATTCAGTCTGTCATCAAATCCTGTTAATTTTACCTTTCCAACGCTGGTGAAATCTGCCTTTTCCTCTCCTTCCCAATTGCAATTCTGCTGATCCAAGCACTTATCCTATTCCACCCGTACGACTGTATTAGCCTCCTTACTGACCTCCCTTCCCACAGTCTCTTATCAATCCAGTTCACACTTCACTCTGCTGATGGGATCATTTTTTTCTCTAGAGCTGTTGAGCCCATGTTTCCCCACTCCTCAAGAACTTCCTATGATTTACCCATGTTTCTCTTCATTAAACAGAAATCCATTGGATTTACAGCCCTTGAGCACCTTTCCCCCTCCCATCTTACCTCACCGATTTCCTACTACAACCTAGCACAACCTGCTCCTCTATCACCAAGCTACTCATAGAACCATGATCACATCTATCTCGCTGCCCTTGATCCCATCTTGCCTCTGTCCTGGAACTCAAGCCCCTTTTTCCTCAGCTCTCCCTCCCATCTGCGTCACATTGACTCACTCCCTTTGCTCTTCCTCCCCTCTCCCCACCACACAGCACTTTTGTATATATCTAGAATTCTATTTATTTATAATGATGCCTGTTTACTTGTTTGGATATGTCTTCCCCCATCTAGACTGTAAGCCCAGTGTGGGCAGGGATTGTCTCTTCATCACTGAATTGTACTTTCCAAGTGCTTAGTAGAGTGCTCTGCACATAGTAAGCGCTCAGTAAATATGACTGAATGATTGAACTTCCTCCCCTTCATAACTGACAGACTTCCACTCTTTCCACTTTCAAAGTCTTATTAAATTAATACCTTAACTTCAAGAGGCCTTAACTTCACTAAGCTCACATTTCCCCTACTTCCTTTCCCTTCTCCTTGGATCTGTATTTCTTACATATTTGATAATCACTCCACCCTCAGCCACACAGCCCTTTTGTTCACATCCACATTTTTTTTAATATCTGTCTACCTTTAGATGGTAAGCTCCTTGTGGATAAGGAATATGCCTACCACCTGTATTGTATTGTACTTTCCCAAGTACTTAGTACAGTGCTTTGCCCACAGTAGGCTCATCTCCTCCGGGAGGCTTTCCTAGGCTGAGCCCTCCCTTTCCCTCTGCTCCTCCTCCCCTCCCCATTGCCCCTACTACTTCCTCCCTCTGCTCTTCCCCCTTCCCCTCCCCACAGCACTTGTGTATATTTGTATATATTTATTACTCTATTTATTTTGTTAATGATGAGTATATATCTATGATTTTATTTATCTTGATAGTACTGACCCCAACTACTTGCTTTATTTTCAATATGATTGAATTAAATTGAATTGATAATAATAATAATAATAATGTTGGTATTTGTTAAGTGTTTACTATGTGCCGAACACTGTTCTAAGTGCTGGGGTAGATACAAGGTATTGAGGTTGTCCCATGTGAGGCTCACAGTCTTAATCCCCATTTTACAGATGAGGTAACTGAGGCACCGAGAAGTTAAGTGACTTGCCCAAAGTCACACAGCTGACAGGTGGGGGAGTATGAATTAGAACCGATGACCTCTGACTCCTAAGCCCGGATTCTTTCCACTGTGCCACGCTGCTTCTTGTTGAATTGAGGTAAGCACTCAATAAATACAATTGATTGACTGATTGTTCTTTCTCCTTCTTGGACTGTGAGCCAAATGTGGAGCAGGAAATGTTTCTGAACTGATTATTTTGCATTTATCCCAGAGTTTAGTGCAGTGTCTGGAGCATAGTAAGCACTAAACAAATAGTATTATTGTTGAAGCAGCTTGGTTTAACATATAGAGCACTGGCCTGAGAATCAGAATGACCTGGGTTCTTATCCCGACTCTGTCATGTGTCTGCAGTGTGACTTTGGGCAGGTCACTTCTTTGTAGCTCAGTTATCTCATCTGTAAAATGGGGACAAGTGTGTGAGCCTCATGTGGGGTAGGGACTGTGTCCAACATGATTGACTTTTATCTACCCCAGTGCTTAGAACAGAGCTCAGCACATGGTAAGCACTTAACAAGCACCATTATTATTATTGTTATTATTATTACTATTATTACTGCTTTTAAATACATTCTCAGCCACATATACACATTTCCATTCCATTCTTCTTCATCTGTATGGTTTATCCCTTGTCTGTCTTCCCAGCAACACTGGAAGATCCTCAAGAGTAGAAACCATGTTTGCTTGACATATAGCAAGTGTTTAAAAAATATCATCATTATTATTATTCCACTGCAGTCTCCCAAGATCTAAGTACAGTTTTCTGCACCCAGCAGGTGCTTAGTAATATTATTGGTTGACCTTTTTTTTTTATCACTTTAAGCCTGTAATGCTTCACTAATTAATGATGTCTGCCTGAATGGTGGAATGGCACTTACTATTGTCAAGGGTGGAAAATCCCATCTCACATTCAGTGTCACACTAAATCGAAGATGTAAAATTAAGTAGTCCCTTGAGTCTCTGCACCACTTTCATTACAGATTAAGAATTGGGCATGCTTATAATGAAGGAAAGTTAAACATGGATGAGTCTATGACATAGTACTCTCCCAACTGCTAACATTGTTTTGCACAATAAGTGCTCAATGAATAGATTGAACTATTTTTCCCTCTTCAACATTCCATATCTGTGCTCAAGCTCTGAACTGCTTTCTGAGCATACCTGAAATGCAACATTGTGAAGGAACGATTTTTTTTAAAATTTCTTAACTACATGTTTAATTCTACTTGTCTGCTCTTATTCACCGTTTTTTTATCAGAAAGCCAAGTTGGGAAAAAAAAAGAAAAAGGTTTTTTCAGTTATTTCTGGAATGGAGAAGCAATTTATGCCCCATCTCCTTCTTGTCCCTACCAAGTTGAAGCAATTTCCCTCCCCAACCTCACCACCATTTTTCATCTATGTTATTCAAAGTCTATTGCACTCCCCCAGTGTTTAGTGCAATGTTTGGCAAACATCAAGTGCTCAGTAGATACTACTGACTGATTGATTGGGCATCCTCAGATTGTCTAGTTTTAGAGCAGATTATAGTGCAGTGCTCTCCAGTTGCAGCAAATGATTTATGATAAGGCAGGAAATCTTGAGAGACTTTTCTCCCTCACCATTTCTCCACCTAGGATGGCTCTCACCTCCAAGGCAGCACCTCTTACAGAAATAAGGGGCCTGAGGGTCTCCATAAATCCCCACTTGCGAAAGACTGAGCTTTGCCAAATGATAGACACCTGGGTAGAAATTTGGAAGACTGAACTGGGTTTTACTCTTCTCATGAAACTGTAAGCTCCTTGAGGACAAGGCTCATGTCTACTAGTTATAATGATAACAATAATTAAGGTATTTGTTAAGCACTTACTATGTGCCAGGCACAGTATTAGGCCCCAGGGTGTATACAAGCAAATCAGGTTGGACATAGTCCCTGTTCCACATGAGCCTCACAATTTCAATCCTCATTTTACAGATGAGGTAACTGAGGCCCAGAGTAGTGAAATGACTAGCCCTAGGTCTCAGTAGGCAAGTGGAGGAACCGGGATTAGAACCTATGACCTTTTGACTCATGAGCATCCCATTGAACACTCGTGAGGCTGGAAGCTGGGCGCTTTGCGCACAAATGGATTCTTCCCAAGTGGGCAGCATTTGTGGGTGTGAGCTAGCCCCCTCACCATTTATGAACAAACCCTAAGTGAATTCTTCCCAAGTGAGACCAGGGTTTTTGTCACGTGTGAGTAACACATAAATATATTCCTTCCTATAGGGAAGCTCTAAAATCATGAAATAATCATTTTCCTCCTGAAAGGGAGGTTCAATTCACCACGTCCAAAATAATCAAATAATTCACTTTGCTTGAGGAATCAACTCAGCCTTTCTGCCTCCGGCCTCTCTCACAGTGCCGATTCCCGAACAAACCTGTCCCTGGGCGACAGGTGACATAAGCTGTGACATAGGTGGACACAGGCCTTTTAGAATGACACAGGCCTTCTAGACTGTGAACCCGTTGTTGGGTAGGGATTGTCTCTATCTGCTGCCGAATTGTATTTTCCAAGTGTTTAGTACAGAACTTTGCACAGAGTAAGCGCTCGATAAATATGATTGAATGAATGAATAGTCTCAGAGGAAAATAACTTTAGGTGAATTCTGATGAGTTTATCATTTTAATAATTAAGGCAGTGAAGGTTTATGCAATCAAAACCAAATAGTTTTTAAAGTCATTTTTACACGTAAAAAATCCCACTTTGAAAATCTCACAGGAAATGGTCTAGCAAATCATTAGCGATACCATTTCGCCAAACATCCTCACTTGTAACACATTTGCTAGCCTCAATGCTTTGGTTAGCAAAGAGATAAGTCCTTTAGTAGGGGCTACAGCCAAGTTTACTGGGTTAAAATACAATCACGCTGCCCTTGGAAAGAAACTGGATCTTCCAGCTCCTGAATCTTTGCTCTTCTCATCATCTCCCACTCCCTTCCACGTCACCCTGTCTTGCTCTCTTTGCTCTTCCCCCCTCTCCCTGATCCACAGAACTTATGTATATTTCTGTCACTTTATGTATTTATTTTGGTACCTATTTACCTGTATTGATCTCTGTCTCCCCCCCTCTAATAATAATAATAATAATGATAATGTTGGTATTTGTTAAGCGCTTACTATGTGCCGAGCACTGTTCTAAGCGCTGGGGTAGACATAGGGGAATCAGGTTGTCCCACATGGGCTCACAGTCTTAATCCCCATTTTACAGATGAGGGAACTGAGGCACAGAGAAGTTAAGTGACTTGCCCGCAGTCACACAGCCGACAAGTGGCAGAGCTGGGATTCGAATTCATGAGCCCTGACTCCAAAGCCCATGCTCTTTCCACTGAGCCACGCTGCTTCTCCGACTGTGAGCTCACTGTGGGCAATGATTATCTCTCTTTATTACTATATTGTACTTTCCCAAGTGCTTAGTACAGTTTTCTGCACACAGTAAGTGCTCAGTAAATACCATAGCATGAATGAATGAATGACTCACGTGCTGCATCCACTAGGTCATGCTGATTCTCATATATTGTACTCTCCCAAGCACCGAATGTAATGCTTTGCACACAAGCAGTGTAGCCTAATGAAAGGGTAACAGGCATGGGAATCAGAAGACCCTGGGTTCTAATTC
This sequence comes from Ornithorhynchus anatinus, assembly GCF_004115215.2. Taxonomy (NCBI): domain Eukaryota; kingdom Metazoa; phylum Chordata; class Mammalia; order Monotremata; family Ornithorhynchidae; genus Ornithorhynchus; species Ornithorhynchus anatinus. The sequence continues at coordinate 174,952,050 of NC_041728.1, read as the reverse complement.
AGACTGTCACGCTTCTGCTGTGTGACCTTGGACAAGTCACTTAACTTCTTTGTCCATCAGTTATCTCACCCATAAAAAGGAAATTAAGACTGTGAACCCCATGTGGGACATGGACTGTGTCCAATCTGATTAGCTTGCATCTACCCCAGCACTTAGTTCAGTGCCTGGCAAATAGTAAGCACTTAACAAATACCATAAAAAATCACTTAACAAATATCCTAAAAAAGTGCTTAACAAATATCATGAAAAAGCACTTACCAAATCCCATAAAAAGCACCTAACAGATATCGTTATCACTGATGGATTCACTGATTGATTGGTTTCTCTGAGTTGTAATAACGTCTAGGCTGAAGAGCAGCAGTCAGTCCTCACAGTGCTATAGCAGGCCCAGGAGTCTGAAATTACAGAGGGAATTTTCACGAGGCAATATACAATTACAAGACCTAGAAAGAAACCTATCCCCAGCAGATTTCTCCTTCTTTCCAGAATGCCCAGACTTAAATAGCAGTAGTTTAAGCTAAGGGAGATTGGTCGACCAGCGGGGCCCTTTAAAAACTGAAAGGCGGCTTTAGAGAGCTGTAAGATATTGGTTTTAAAATATAATGAGACAATCATGGCTCCTTGAACAGCAGCACTGAGAGAGAGTTTGGCCCAGCAGTGAGGCTGTATTCTCGGCATGGCTCTGCCTTTTTATTTCTTCTCCAACATTATCACAGGGGCAGAGCATGTGGGCTAAGTCCCTCAGGGTTTTAGAGAAGAAGCCCAATTTCTTGGACCGTTGTTAGACGGAGATCCTGCCAAGCTGGAAGATTCCTCCAAGGTCAAATGGAGAGTCCCTTTTGCTCAATGGGAGAGAACTCCTCCAGGGTAGGATCTGTGTATTCCTTTTCTTTGTCAGTTCTCACAGTACCTGGTCCAGGACCTCTAGACAGTAAGCTAGCTGTGGGGAGGGAAAGTGTCTGTTAATTGTTGTACTGTATTCTCCCAAGCACTTAATATAGTGCTCTGCATACGGTAAGTGCTCAATAAATATAATTGAATGAATGAATGAAAGGGCCTCTGCACTGGGTGACTATTCAAACTAGATTGTATTAATTCAATCATATATATTGAGCGCTTACTGTGTGCAGAGCACTGTATTAAGTGCAGACCATTGTACTGAGCGCTTAGTGTCCCATATCCTGCCCTAAAATCATTCATTAATCTTGGAACAGCCACTTGCCTGGCAATACCTTGGCCAAGTTATTTAACTTCTCTGAGCCTCAGTTGCTCATATGTAAAATGGGGATCTGATATCTGGTCTCCCTCCCTCTTGGACAGGGACAGTGTCTGACTGGTTTACCTTATATTATAATGATAATGGTATTTGTTAAGCACTTACTTTGTGCCGGGCACTGTACTAAGTGCTTGGAGTTGGTATAAGCAAATCGAGTTGGACATAGTTCCTGTCCCATGTGGGACTCACAGTCTCAATCCTCATTTTACAGTTGAGGTAACTGAGGCACAGAGAAGGGAAGTGACTTGCCCAAGGTCCCATAGCATACAATTGGAGGAGTCAGGATTAGAACCCATTACCCTCTGACTCCCATGTCTGTGCTCTATCCACTTCACCATGCTGCTCACTCTATAAGAGAATCAGCTTGGCATAGTGGAAAGAGCAGTGGTTTAGGAGTCAGAAAACGTAGGTTCTAATCCTGTCTCTACCACTTGTCTGCTATGTGACCTTGGGCAAGCCACTTAACTTCTCTGTGCCTCTGTTACCTCATCTGTAAAATGGGGATTAAGACTGCGAGCCCTACGTGGGACACCCTGATTTCCTTGTACCTACCCAGTGCTTAGAACAGTGCTTGGCACATAGAAAGTGCGTAGCAAATACCATAAGTATTATTGTTATTATTATTATCTACCCCAGCACTTAGTCCAGTGCTTGGCTTATAGTAAGTGCTTATCAAAAATCACAATTAAAATTATTTATTATTCACTCATTCATTCATTTTATTCAAGAGTATTAAATGAGCAACCCCTGTGTGCAAAGCACCCACTGTGTTCTGGGAAGGATTACAATAAATAATAAAAAATAATTTTCAATCATTCATATTTATTGAGCACTTACTGTGTGCTGTGCTGTACTATGCACTTGGGAGAGTATATTGTCACAGAGTTGATTTATATCTCCAATTAATCAATCGTATTGAGCGTTTACTGTCTGAAGAGCACTGAACTGAGCACTTGGGAGAGACCAATATAATAGACACATTCCCTGATCACAACAAACTTTCACCCTGAAAAATGTGGGGAGAGAGGAGATTGGCTTGAAATTTCCTGGCTAGAGCAAGCAAAATGACCACATTCAAGTTCTTACTGCCCTCCTCTACATGTGGAAATCCCACCAATTTCAAAGGAATCTTTGATTAAGGAATTGGCATACAGAGGGATAATGAACAACCATTACTTTTTAACCTGGTATAAGCAAATGTACAGTTTCATCAGCCTTTGCGGAAAGACAGTTTTTCATTCTAGAAATCTGAATTTTAGCTAGGTGAATCATGACCAATCTGCCACTCTACAGAACACTGCCACTTAGCTGTGTGACTGTGGGCAAGTCACTTAACTTCTCTGTGCCTCAGTTACCTCATGTGTAAAATGGGGATTAAGACCGTGAGCCTCACGTGGGACAACCTGATTACCCTGCATCTACCCCAGTGCTTAGAACAGTGCTCTGCACATAGTAAGTGCTTAACAAATACCAGCATCATCATCATCACTGGGAAATCCTCCATTTTGAATTGGAACTCTTTGGCTAGAAACCTCTAAAGGAAAACCCCTCTCTGTGTGACACTTAATTTTAGGAGTTTTTCCCAGAGCATGGACACAATCAGTCAGTGAATCAGTGGTCTTCACTGAGCACTTATTCAGCACTCTAGTGGGCATAACACCAGAAGGAAATAACTTCATTTCTGCTGTCAAAGAGAAGCATTTACAATAAGAAGGAAAATGAAAATGGAAAGGTGGTGGATATGTAAATAATAATAATTATGGTACTTGTTAAGTGCTTACTATGTGCCAAGCACTATTCTAAGAGCCTGGGTAGATACAAGTTAAGTAGGTGGGAAGCAGTCCCTATCTCATATGGGGTTCACAGTCATAATCCCCGTTTTACAAATGAGGTAAAATTTTACAAATGAGGCCCAGAGAAGTTAATAATAATGTTGGTATTTGTTAAGCGCTTACTATGTGCTGAGCACTGTTCTAAGCGCTGGGGTAGACACAGGGGAATCAGGTTGTCCCACGTGGGGCTCCCAGTCTTCATCCCCATTTTACAGATGAGGTCACTGAGGCACAGAGAAGTTAAGTGACTTGCCCATGCTCACAGCAGACATATGGCAGAGCTGGTGTTAGAACCCAGGTCCTTCTGACTTCCAGGCCTGTGCTCTATCCACTAAGCCACACTCCTTCTCACCATGCTGCTTCTTACCGTGCTGCTTCTCGTAATAAATAAGTGCTTTAACAGTGTAGTAGGTAAATTAATTTGTACCAAAGTGCTCTGGTTGGCTGTGATTGCCTCTGTGTTGGTTTAGCAGTTGGGAGAATATGGATTAGGAAGAAGAAAATTAAATAGAGAATGCCTCCTTTTGGAGGTGGGATTTCAGGAGAGCATTGATTTTGGAGAGAGCTCTCTCCTCCAGTGGATTTGGATGAAGAGGGAATTTGGAGGAAGCAGGAGAAAATGAATAAGAGATCGGAAGCAGGATTGGGGAGAGAGGGAGAGATGTTGAAAGGTCTACCTGGGAAAACCATAGAGTTAAAGGATGGTCCTTCAGAGAGAAGGTCACCATCATATAACAGGATTATCCTCCAGGCATGGAGATTTAGGATATGGATTCAAAACATCTTATCCAATAGGAAAGCACAAACATGAACGTCAATTATTCAATTAATAGTATTCACAGCATGCTGCAGTGGGTAGACCACGGGCCTGGGAGTCAGAAGGTCATGGGTTTTAATCCCTGCTCCACCACTTACCTTCTGTGGGACCTTGGGCAAGTCACTTGACTTCTCGGTGCCTCAGTTACCTCATCTGTAAAATGGGGATTGAGACTGTAAGCTCCACGAGGGACAGGGAATGTGTCCAACCTGATTTATTTGGATCTACCCTGCCACTTAATACAGTGCCTGGAACATAGTAAGTGCTTAATAAAGACCATTATTTTTATTGCTGTTATATTGCTTGGGAGTAGAAAACAGTCATGATAACCCTTCTGGGAGTTTGCAATCTAATGATTCAGAGAAATTAATTTTAAGGAGGAAGCAACTCTAAACTTGAAGGTGGATAAAATATATCTTTGGGACATGTGGAGCTTGAGGCTGGAAATGGGACTCAAATCATCATCATCATCATCATCATCATCATCACCATTATCATCATCATCTTTGTGGCATTTAAGTGCCTACTTTGTTCCCAGCACTGTATGAGGCACTGGGGTTGATACAAGATCATCAGGTCAGACACAGTTGCTGTCCTATGTGGAGCTCACGGTTTAAGTGGGAGGGAGAATTGGTGATGAATCCCCATTTTACAGATAAGGAAACTGAGTCCCAGAGAAGTCACATGACTTGCCCAATGCCACCCAGTAAACAACAGAGTCAGAATTAGAAGCAAAATCTCCTGACTCCCAGGTCTCTGCTCTCTCTCTCTCTCTGCTTCCCCCTGAAATTGCTGCTTCTCAGAGAAAGGGAAAACGAGGTTAGCTAGTGAATCCAGGAGGTGTGTGGTTCCCTGTGTCAAACAAAGGCACCTGAGAGTTCAAGCAGAATTAGAATAAGTAGAGTTTGTTAGACTCTCTTCTTCAAGAGACCTTCCCCCATTAAGCCCTCTTTTCCCTACCTCGCTCTCCCTTCTGCATCATCTATTAATAATAGATATTCTCCCCACTCTAACCCCGTAGCATTTGTTTACATATCTTTAAATTATATATGATTATTTATTCCTATTAATGTCCGTCTTCCACTCTAAACTGTAAGCTCATTATGGGCAGGGAACATATCTGCTAAGTCTTTTGCACTGTACTCTCCCAAATGCTTATTAGAGTGCTCTGCAAATAATAAGTGCTCAATCAATATGATTAATTGATTCTTCCCTCCCTGATCCCCATCTTCAGTCACTCATGCTCCATTGGCTCCATCTCTTCTGTTTTCAAATATTTTATTCAAACACCTCATTTATTTCCAAACTATTTGAATGAGTTGTTTGTATCCACCGCTTCCATTTCCTCTCCTCCAACTTCCTCCTTCAAACATCATTAACTTTGCATACCATGAGAAGTAGCAAGGCCTAAAGAAAACACACAGGCATGGGAGTCAAGCTTGGGTTCTACTCTCGGATTCATTACTTGTCTATTGTGTAACCTTAGGGAAGTCACTTAACTTCTCTGTGCCTCAGTTACCTCACCTGTAAAAATGGGAATAAGACGGTGAGTTCCATGCGGGACAAGGAGTGTGTTCAACCTGATTACTTTGTATCTACCCCAGTGCTTCATAAATCATAAGAATTTAACAAATACCATTAAAAAAATAAAATGGGATTGAGCAGATTCTGTGGCATGGAGGGGGAGAAAGTTGGATGGTAGAGCGTGACGGAGGGAGTTGGAGGAGAAGTGGAGACAGAGGGTGCAGACGACCCATTTGAGGAGTTTGAGCCAGAATTGGTAGAAGGGAGATAGGACGATGTCTGGGTGTGGCCTAGCGGAAAGATCGCAGGCCTGGAAGTCAGAGGACGTGGGTTCTAATCCAGGCTCCGCCACATGTCTGCTGTGTGACCTTGGACAAGTCACATAATTTCTCTATGCCTCAGTCACCTATAAAATGGGGACTAAGACTGTGAGCCCAATGTGGGACAGGGACTGTGTCCAATCTGATTACCTTGTATTCATTCAATAGTATTTATTGAGCGCTTACTATGTGCAGAGCACCCCCCATTTCCCTCTGCTCCTCCCCCTCTCCCTTCCCATCCCCTCAGCACTGTACTCGTCCGCTCAACTGTATATATTTTCATTACCCTATTTATTTTGTTAATGAAATGTACATCGCCTTGATTCTATTTAGTTGCCATTGTTTTTACGAGATGTTCTTCCCCTCGACTCTATTTATTGTCATTGTTCTCGTCTGTCCGTCTCCCCCGATTAGACTGTAAGCCCGTCAGACGGCAGGGACTGTCTCTATCTGTTGCCGACTTGTTCATTCCAAGCGTTTAGTACAGTGCTCTGCACATAGTAAGCGCCCAATAAATACTATTGAATGAATGAATGAAAAGTGCTTGGAACGTACAAATCGGCAACAGATAGAGACAGTCCCTGCCCATTGACGGGCTTACAGTCGTGGCTCAGTGGAAAAGAGCCTGAGCTTCGGAGTCAGAGGTCATGAGTTCGACTCCCGGCTCTGCCACTTGTCAGCTGTGTGACTGTGGGCAAGTCACTTAACTTTTCTGTGCCTCAGTTATCTCATCTGTAAAATCGGGATTAACTGTGAGCCTCACGTGGGACAACCTGATTACCCTGTATCTACCCCAGCGCTTAGAACAGTGGTCTGCACATAGTAAACGCTTAACAAATACCAACATTATTAACTGGGGGAGACAGACAGACAAAAACAATAGCAATAAATAAAATCAAGGTGATGTACATCTCTTTAACAAAATAAATAGGGTAATGATCTACCCCTGCTCTTAGAACAGTGCTTGGCACATAATAATTGTATTGTGAATTGTACGTGACTGAATTGTACTTTCCAAGCATGTAGTACAGTGCTTTGCACACAGAAAATGCTCAATTAATATGATTGAATGAATAATAAGCCCTTAACAAATACCACTATTATTATTCTTAGTATTATTATTATTATTATTACAGTAGAAACCTGTGGGACTGTTTGAAAACAAAAGGGAAGGAGAATTCATCCTTGACCTATCACGGTCACCGGATTCTCCAGGGGACTTTTCTCTATAGCCTGAGTCTGTAAAATCCTCAGATAATTCTTATCCTTTATTTCTCAAGGGTGACTTCTCATGTTAGATTTACAGAAAATCTGTCATAAACCCATAGAACTATAAGACTAGAAGGGAGTTTTAAAATTTGACAGTTATCCTAAAAACATGCATTCAGAAACAGCACCTTTAAAAATAGAATTCTATTTACAGAGGATGGATGAAAGAGAAATCAATCAAAGATATTTATTGAGCACTTGCTGCGTGTGGACCACAGTATTAAGTACAATATAATAGAATTGGTAGGCATGATCCCTGCTAACAAGGAAGTTACAGTCTACAGAGGGGAGACAGTCACTAAAATAAATTAGAGAGAGGAAATAGCTGAGGGGCTGAGGTGAGTATCAAAGTGAAAGTAAAAGGCCATACTTATAAGTGTTACAGATTGTTTTTCATCCTTAGTAAATACCCAGGCTTTGACTGCCTTACACATTTTTTGAAAATAAAGTATTAGGATTTTTAAATATAATCTTTGGTATTTTTCCATGTTGTTCAGGTTTAACATTGTTCTGATAGGAAGACGCAAAATAAAACAGTCAGACTGTGCACTCATTGATAATTCATTCAATTGTATTTACTGAGCGCTTACTGCATACAGAGCGCTGTACTAAGCGATTAATAATGATTGATAGTCATGATTATCCTCTCTTCCCACTCTCGACGAGCGGGTCTCCGCTCTCAACTCCACCCTCTCTACTCATCTCGACTCTCTCGCCCCCCTTTCCCTCCGCCGCTCTCGCTCCACTAACCCACAGCCCTGGATCACCTCCTCCGTCCGCCTCCTACGCTCCTATGCTCGAGCTGCTGAGCGCTGCTGGCGAAAGTCCAAGCACCAAGCCGACCTCACACACTTCAAATTTATCCTTTCCTGCCTTAACTCTGCCCTCTCCTCCGCCAGGCAAAGCTTCTTCTCCTCCCTCATCGACACCCATGCCCGTCACCCCCGCCGATTGTTCCGGACCTTTAACTCTCTCCTTAGGCCCCCTGTTCCTCCCCCTCCCCCATCTCTCACCCCCAATGATCTGGCCACCTATTTCCTCACGAAAATCAACACGATCAGGTCTGAGCTCCCCAAAGTCACCCCTCCGCCTCTCCCCTCCCCCCCAACAACTCCCTCCCCTACTTTCCCATCCTTCCCTGCAGTATCCTCAGAGGAGATCTCCTCCCTCCTCGCAAGTGCCACCCCCTCCACCTGCGCCTCGGACCCCATTCCCTCTCACCTTCTTAAAACCATCGCCCCTGCCCTCCTCCCTTCCTTAACTTCTATTTTTAACCACTCGATCTCCAAGGGCTCCTTCCCCTCTGCCTTCAAACATGCCCACGTATCCCCCATCCTAAAAAAACCCACTCTTGACCCCACTTCCCCCTCCAGTTATCGTCCTATCTCCCTACTACCCTTCCTTTCCAAAATCTTAGAACGAGTTGTCTACAATCGATGCCTAGAATTCCTTAACTCCCATTCTCTCCTAGACCCCCTCCAATCTGGCTTCTGTCCCCTCCACTCTACCGAGACTGCTCTCTCTAAGGTCACCCATGACCTCCTTCTTGCCAAATCCAATGGCTCCTACTCCATTCTGATCCTCCTTGACCTCTCTGCTGCCTTTGACACTGTCGACCATCCCCTCCTCCTCCATACCTTATCTCACCTTGGCTTCACGGACTCCGTCCTCTCCTGGTTCTCCTCTTATCTCTCTGGCCGGTCATTCTCAGTCTCCTTCGCTGGAGCCTCCTCCCCCTCCCATCCTTTAACTGTTGGAGTTCCTCAAGGGTCAGTTCTTGGCCCTCTTCTGTTCTCCATTTACACTCACTCCCTCGGTGAACTCATCCGCTCTCACGGCTTTGACTACCATCTCTACGGAGATGACACGCAGATCTACATCTCCGCCCCTGTCCTCTCCCCCTCCCTTCAGGCTCGCATCTCCTCCTGCCTCCGGGACGTCTCCACCTGGATGTCGGCCCGCCACCTAAAACTCGAGATGTTCTTCCTCTTGACGCTGTTTAGTGCCATTGTTCTCGTCTGTCCGTCTCCCCCGATTAGACTGTAAGCCCGTCAAACGGCAGGGACTGTCTCTATCTGTTGCCGACTTGTTCATCCCAAGCGCTTAGTACAGTGCTCTGCACATAGTAAGCGCTCAATAAATACTATTGAATGAATGAATGAATGAATGTTTAATAACCATGATCTCTGAAAAAAATTATGTAGAATTTATGTACCTGATTATCTTGTATCTAATAATTCATAATAATTCTAATAATTCATTCCTGCTGAAATATTATGTTTACATTATGGGATTTGTTTAGAACAATGTAAGAACACATTCAGTCTCATTTGCTGAGGGCTTACTGTGTGCAAATGAGGCAGCAGAGTGACAGTGGATAGAGCATGGTATTTATCTGTTATGTGACCTTGGGCAAGTCACTTCATTTATCTGGACCTCAGTAACCTCATCTGTAAAATGGGGATTAAGATTGTGAGCCCCATCCCCCCCCACCATGTAGGACATGAGCTGTGTCCAACTTGATTAGCTTGTATCTTCTCCAGTGCTTAGAACAGTGGAGGGCGGGAAGTCTTAACAAATACCCTTAAAAAAAAATAAGGTAATTACCACAATGTGGTTGTAAATTAGTGCAAAATGACTATGTACTGGGGCTATGCCAAGAATGTTGGTTTCCAGCAGTGGCAGAATGGTAGGGACATCCTGTTATCAGTCCTTCATTAGCATTTCAAGTGAACCATTTGCAAATATTTCAAATTAAATGTTTACTAGAAACTGATTTTAAGCAGTAGAAATTTGTTACTAGAGAATCACTACTGACTACTGATGTATCAGGTGTCAGAGAGAAACAAATGAAGGTTAATAATTAATTCCCTTTATTCATTCATTCAATAGTCTTTATTGAGCGCTTACTATGTGCAGCACACTGTACTAAGAGCTTGGAATGTACATTTTGGCAACGGATAGAGATAATCCCTGCCCACTGATGGGCTAAACGATTTTGAAGCTTGAAATGAAGTGCTCTGCACTAAGGTAGGGTGCTTTGCACACAGTAAGGGCTCAATAAATATGACTGATTTCTAAAGCTTATGAAATCTTCCTAATCTTCTTGAATTTTGCATGGTGTAGAAGAAAGCACATACTCTTACAGTTGCTCTTTAACCATCATTCATTCTCTCATTCAGTTGTATATACTGAGTGCTTACAGTGTGCAGAGCCCTGCACTAAGCACTTGGAAAATACAATTTGGCAACAAAAAGAGACAATCCCTGCCCAACAATGGGCTAGCCCTAACCCTTTATTTCCCATTAAAACAAATGTTGATGTAATTTTTGGATAATAATAACAATAATGGTGGCACTTACTATGTGCCAAACACTGTTCAAAGCTCCAGGGTAGACACAAGGTCATCATGTTGTCCCACGTGAGGCTCACAGCTTTAATCCCCATTTTACAGATTAGGTAATCAAGGCACAGAGAAGTAAGTGTCTTGCCCAAAGTCGCACAGCTAATAAGTGACGGAGTCGGAATTAGAACTCAAGACCTCTGACTTTCAAGCCTGTCTCTTTCCACTAAGCCACACTACTTCTCAATCTGAGGTTTTCAGGAACACAATGGCCATGTTCTAGACCATTGATATTACTTTATCACACCGCAGCTTTATTCTCTAACTTTGTCCCAGAACTGTATATAACCCAGCTCTGCCACTTGTCAGCTGTGTGACTGTGGGCAGGTCACTTCACCTCTCTGTGCCTCAGTTCCCTCATCTGTAAAATGGGAATTAACTGTGAGCCTCACGTGGGACAACCTAATTACCCTATATCTACCCCAGCGCTTAGAACAGAGCTCTGCACATATTAAGCGCTTAAATACCAACATTATTATTATTATTAAAGTTATGGAAATAATTTACCACTGCTTTCTTCCATGCAGTAAAAATGAATCTCTGCTGTTCTCTTTCAACAATGTTTTGATCACTTGATTCATTAATTCATTCAATCGTATTTACTGAGCTACTTTGGGCAGAGCACTGTACTCAGTGCTTGGAAAGTACAATTCAGCAATTAAGAGAGACAGTCCCTGCCCACACTGTGCTGACAATCTAGAAGAGGGGAGATCGACATCAAATCAAGTAAACAGGCAAGGATAGCATCAATATAAATACATAGAATTATAAATACAGTGCTTGGCACATATTAAGCACCTAACAAATACCAGAATTATTATTCATTTGAGTATTTACTGAGCGCTTACTATGTGTAGAGCACTGTACTAAGTGCTTGGAATATACAATTCGGCAACAGATAGAGACAATTCCTGCCCAATGATGGGCTTACAGTCTAATCTATGTATTATAGATACATACACATTAAAACAGGTAAACAGTGAGCTCTTTATCTTCCCTCCCAAGCCCTGTCCTCTTCCTGACTTTCCTGTCACTGTGGACGGTATGACCATCCTTCCCATCTCTCAAGCCTGCAGCCTTGGTGTCATCCTTGACTCAGGTCTCTCATTCACCTGACACATCCAATCTGTCATCAATGCCTGCCGGTCTCACCTTTACAATATCGCCAAGATCCGCCCTTTCCTCTCCACCCAAATGGCTACCTTACTGCTACGGGCTCTCGTTATATCCCGGCTAGACTACTGTGTCAGCCTTCTCTCTGATCTCCCTTTCTCTTCTCTCGCCCCGCTCCAGGCTATTCTTCACTCCGCTGCCCGGCTCATCTTCCTGCAGAAACACTCTGGGCATGTCACTATCCTCCTTAAAATACTCCAGTGGTTGCCTATAAACCTCCGCACAAAACAAAAACTTCTCACTCTGAGTTTCAAGGCTCTCCATCCCCTTGTCCCCTCCTACCTCTCCTCCTTTTTCTCTTTCTACTGCCCACCCCGCACGCTCCGCTCCTCTGCCACTCATCTCCTCACCGTCCCCCGTTCACGCCTATCGCGCTGTCGACCCCTGGCCCACATCCTCCCCCTGTCCTGGAATGCCCTTCCTCCTCACCTCCGCCAAAGCAACTCTCTTCCTCTCTTCAAAACCCTACTGAGAGCTCACCTCCTCCAACAGGCCTTCCCAAACTGAGCTCCCTGCCTTCTCCCTCTGCTCCCCCTCCACCCTTTCTGCCCCGCCTTCATCTCCCCTCAGCTAAGCCCCCTTTCCCCCCCTTTCCCTCTGCTCCTACCCCTTTCCCTTTCCCTCCCCTCAGCACTGTGCTCATTTGTATATATTTTTATTACCCTATTTATTTTGTTAATGAGGTGTACATCCCCTTGACTGTATTTATTGTGATTAAGTTGTCTTGTTTTTGTCCGTCTGTCTCCCCCGGGGAAACTGTAAGCTCGTCAATGGGCAAGGATTGTCTCTATCTGTTGCCGAATTGTACATTCCAAGCACTTAGTACAGTGCTCTGCACATAGTAAGGCCTCAATAAATACTATTGAATGAATGAATGAATGAATATGTGCATATATACCCATGTGCTGTTTGCTGTTTGGGTAGAGCAAAGAAATTGAGTTTAGGTGATGCTGAGGGGAGGGGGAGCTGAGGAAGTGGGGGATTTAGTCCGAGAAGCCCTCTTGGAGGAGGTGAGCCTTCAGTAGGACTTTGAAGGGGGGAAGTGTGATTGTTTGGCAGATTTGAGGAGGGAGGGCCTCCAGGCCAGAGGTAGGACGTGGGCCAGGGGTCGAAGGTAGGACAGGTGAGAATGAGGCACAGTGAGAAGGTGTAAAAAGGAACAACTGGATCATCACGGTGAAAGGGATCATCTGCCCTTGACTCTTTGACTCTTTCCAATGCTACTGCTGCCCAGCACGGGTGACCCAGTAGATGATAATAATGATGGCATTTAAGTGCTTACTATATGCCAAACACTGTTCTAAGCACTGGAGCACTGTTCTAAAAGCTGGATAAATAGGTGATCACATTAGGTGATCAATAAATACCAATGATTGAATGTATTTCATATATCACCTCGTTTTAAATAATGCAAGATTTGGATTCTTACCAGACAAAACCATGGATCTGGAATATGCAGAATAATTCAGAAGTGTATGAGAAGAAATGGCAGGACTTGACCTTTTGGATTAAAATGAGGCCGGAATAGAAGAGTACTTCTCATTCACCGCTGTGGCATATTCTACACTTACCTCACGGACCCATTTGCCTCATGTCCCCAGGGTTTAGCTCTGGAAGTAATTTATGCAGGGCTTTGGGTACAGTAAGGGCTGAAAAAATACTTTTGAATGAATGAATGAACACATAATAATCATTCCTTGGCTACAATCAATCATATTTCAAGCCATCAAATTTATTGAGCACTTACTCTGTTCAGAACACTGCACTAAAACCCTTGGGAACATACACTATAATAGAGTTGGTAGACGTATTCCCTGCCCACAGTGAGCTTAGTTACATATGTGTCATTGTCTTTGCACTCAAAGATGATGCTTCTCACCCCATGTCTGCTGTGTCACTTTGGACATATCACTTCACTTCTCTGCACCTCAGTTACCTCACCTGTAAAATGGGGATTGAGTCTGTGAGCCCCACATGGGATAGGGATCGTGTCCAACCCGATTTGCTTGTATCCACCCCTGTGCTTAGTACAGTGCTTGGCACACAGTAAACACTTAACAAATACCACTATTATTATTATTATCATTATATATGTATTAAAAAGTGAATGGGGGATCCTCAGTCCCCATCACAAAGCAGACCACAGAAACCATCCTCTGTTTTACTACCATGTATTTGCAGTGATACTGATTTTTCCTCTTTAGCTTCCTGATTTTATGAGTATCTCAGAGATTCTGTTGTAAAAAATCTATTCCATTTTACACTGCAGTGTGCCAACCTGGACCGTCTGCAAAGGCTGTCTTCCAGTTTTCAGCTGCACTGCCCTGTCGTCCAAGGCTTCATTTCACTAAGTCCTTCAAACATTTCTTCTTTCCCCCATGTTTTTGTTTTCCCATTTTCAGTTCACATACAGGAGATGTTTAGGCTGTCACCCATCCAATCTGACATCTCCTATATTATGAACTCCTGGAAGGCAGGGAGGGCACAGCCATACTAATAGGTTTGAACTCCCAGAAGGCCTTGGAACTGTCACCATACCTGTAAAGTGAGGTTAGCTGTTTTTAAAAATGGTATTTGTTAATCGCTCACTATGCCCGATTAGACTGTAAGCCCGTCAAACGGCAGGGACTGTCTCTATCTGTTGCCGACTTGTTCATTCCAGCGCTTATTACAGTGCTCTGCACATAGTAAGCGCTCAATAAATACTATTGAATGAATGAATGAATGCCAGGCACCGGACTAAGCACTGGAATAGATAAAAACCAATCAGGTTAGATAATTGTACTTTCCAATGCTAGTACAGTACTCCACACACAGTAAGCACTCAATAAATACAATTGAATGAATAAATGAATACAGTCCATGTTCCACATTCAATCATACATTCAATAGTATTTATTGAGTACTTACTAGGTGCAGAGCACTGTACTAAGCACTTGGAATGTACAATTTGGCAACAGGTAAAAACAATCCCTACCCAGTGACGGGCTCACAGTCTAAGCGGGGGAGACAGCCGGACAGAAACAGGACAACGTAATCACGATAAATAGAATCAAGGGGATGTAAACCTCATTAACAAAATAAATAGGGTAATAAAAATATATACGAGATCTTAGTTCTGCGCTCCACACATAGGAAGCGCTCAATAAATACCAATGATTGACTGTTAGACTAATCCTCATACCCTGTTATTTCCCCTATCTGTAATTTATCTGCTCTATCCAGTAGGCCATGTTGCTTCTCTATAATTGTCCTTAATTCCTACTGTCTCTGGGGACTAGACTGAAATCAAGTTTTGAGTTGTAGTTTTAAGGTCTTTGGAAAGCCTTATATGCAGTAGCCCTTCAGGATTTGAAAATGTCATTATCTGTGGAGAGGTTGTCTCCATTTGTGTGTGTGTTGGGAGGGTGGTGTAGGGAGGTGTCTAAATCTGGTAACTCTAATGCTTGCCTTTATGCTTCCCCACAGTGTGAAATGCTGAATTAAAAATGAGATTAATATTGTATTTCAAGAAATGGTATTTATGGAATACTCACTGTGTGCAGACCACTCTACTAACTGCTTACATTTCATACTTTCCCTGACTTCTTTCCTACTTAGACTGTAAACCCCATGTGAAACAGACACTGTGTCCAGCCTGATTAACTTGTTTGTACCCCAGCATTTAGAACAGTGCTTGATATATAACAAGTGATTAGCTAAAACAATAATAAAAATAATAAGGAAAGTTTCCTGGAAGTTATTATTTTTATTACTACCACAAAATCATTTATTGAAGAAAGTAGACCCTGGATATGTAACATATGGTTAGTGTATATATTTACATATATATTATTGGCTTGATATTTGTTCTTCTCCTGGGGCTGTGGGCTCTCAAAAAAAAAATAACCAGAAGGTTCAGTTGAGATCCAACATTAACTTTATAGAAAGTTACCTTGCCAAAGCAACATATGTGCCCTATAGTAAGGAATTAGAAAAGTTCCACAAAGGAAGACAAGCAAAGACCTTGTGCCAGGTTCAGGAAAGAATGTGTTGCCAATTTCCTTTACTTCATCTTTATGCAGTTGCATTTAAGGAAAACAAGTGGGGAGTTGGATTCTCCACCCAACAGAGAAGAGAAAGCTGCCCTTAGCAGAAACTCATCAAATGAAAGAGATTTGTTGACCCTCTACATAGATAGTGATAGAAAAATGGGCACAGTAAGTATCAGAAAAGAGCAGATAAATATTCTTTTTTCCTCAGAAATAAGGACTGAAAGAAACGGCTGATCTGAAATTAAATCCAACATATTTAGTGACATCACGAGAAAAAAATTTCCATTGTCAAAACTGAACATACGATTGTTTTGTTTTTTTTCTCCAACCACAGCCTCTTGCCACTTTCATGTCTCCATTTCTTCTTATCGTGGATTCATGGATTCAGAGAAGCATGGCTCAGTGGCAAGAGCCTGGGCTTGGGAGTCAGAGATCATGGGTTCGAATCCTGGCTCTGCCACTTGTCAGCTGTGTGACTGTGGGCAAGTCACTTAACTTCTCTGTGCCTCAGTTACCTCATCTGTAAAATGAGGATTAAGACTGTGAGCCTCACGTGGGACAACCTGATGACCCTGTATCTACCCCAGCGCTTAGAACAGTGCTCTGCTCTGTATTTGACTTTGACTACCATCTCTACGCAGATGACATGCAGATCTACATCTCCGCCCCTGTCCTCTCCCCCTCCCTTCAGGCTCGCATCTCCTCCTGCCTCCGGGACGTCTCCACCTGGATGTCGGCCCGCCACCTAAAACTCAACATGAGCAAGACTGAGCTCCTCATCTTCCCTCCCAAGCCCGGTCCACTCCCAGACTTCTCCATCACCGTGGATGGCACGACCATCCTTCCCGTCCCGCAGGCCCGCAATCTCGGTGTCATCCTTGACTCGTCCCTCTCGTTCACCCCACACATCCTATCCGTTACCAAGACCTGCCGGTTTCACCTCTACAATATCGCCAAGATCCGCCCTTTCCTCTCCACCCAAACGGCTACCTTACTATTACGGGCTCTTGTTATATCCCGGCTAGACTACTGTGTCAGCCTTCTCTCTGACCTCCCTTCCTCCTCTCTCGCCCCGCTCCGGTCTATTCTTCACTCCGCTGCCCGGCTCATCTTCCTGCAGAAACGATCTGGGCATGTCACTCCCCTTCTTAAACAACTCCAGTGGTTGCCTATCGACCTCCGCTCCAAACAAAAACTCCTCACTCTAGGCTTCAAGGCTCTCCATCACCTTGCCCCTTCCTACCTCTCCTCCCTTCTCTCTTTCTACCGCCCACCCTGCACGCTCCGCTCCTCTGCCGCCCACCTCCTCGCCGTCCCTCGGTCTCGGCTATCCCGCCGTCGACCCCTGGGTCACGTCCTCCCGCGGTCCTGGAACGCCCTCCCTCCTCACCTCCGCCAAACTGATTCTCTTTCCCTCTTCAAAACCTTACTTAAAAATCACCTCCTCCAAGAGGCCTTCCCAGACTGAGCTCCTCTTCCCCCTCTACTCCCTCTGCCATCCCCCCTTTACCTCTCCGCAGCTAAAGCCTCATTTTCCCCTTTTCCCTCTGCTCCTCCACCTCTCCCTTCCCATCCCCACAGCACTGTACTCGTCCGCTCAATTGTATATATTTTCGTTACCCTATTTATTTTGTTAATGAATTGTACATCGCCTTGATTCTATTTAGTTGCCATTGTTTTTACGAGATGTTCTTCCCCTTGACGCTGTTTAGTGCCATTGTTCTTGTCTGTCCGTCTCCCCCGATTAGACTGTAAGCCCGTCAAACGGCAGGGACTGTCTCTATCTGTTGCCGACTTGTTCATCCCAAGCGCTTAGTACAGTGCTCTGCACATAGTAAGCGCTCAATAAATACTATTGAATGAATGAATGAATATTTGTTAAGTAAGTGCTTAACAAATACCAACATTATTATTAATTCAGAGGAAGCCATAGGACCCTTACTTTGAGACAGTTTCTATTATCTTTTTCTCTTCTTTTCCATTTATGCAGAATTCTTTGCTTAGGGATGGAAGGGCTTTTTTCCTTTTTTTTTTTTTTTTACTATTCCTGAACTGTCAAAAAGTATCTGCTCTTCTCATTTGATCTGCCTGGTTCCATGTGGTAACAAGGATGGACTCGGACTTTTTCTTTCAGTATCTTGTCATATCCGCTTGAATTACCTTATGATTTGTCCCTTTTGATCACTAATTTCCTGATTTCTGTGAAGTTTGTTCACCAATCAGTGACATTTTTTGAGTGTTTTTTGTGTGCAGAACACTGTACTATAAGGTTGGAAGAATACAACAGTGTAGAATGAATCCTGCCCTCTGGAAGCATACAATCCAGTGGGGCAGATTATTTTCTAGTTTCTCTCTTCAGTATACAGAACTTTAGTATACTTTATAGACATGATTAAAGCAAGAGCTATTGGTGGGAATTCCTTGGGTAAATAATTCTGAAAGGAAGAGATATTTTGATTCCATTTCTTTATTGATCATTCTTCAGATCCTGAGGTGTTTGAGGGGCATTTTTTTGTCACTATCATCATCATCAGTAAGATTTATTGATCACTTTGTGCAAGGAATAGAGAAAAGAAAATCAGATTTCCATTTCCAATGTGTTAGATATTGAGGGCAGGCGCCACATGTGTTAACTCTGTAAGTTTCCTTAGCACTTAATACAGTATTCTGGATGCAGTAATCACTCAGTAAATACATTTGATTGATTGGTTGATTCACTGCTTTCAAAATTCATTGTGGGAATTCTCTAAACTAAAAGCTCTTTGTGGGCAGGGAACATGTTTTTGAACTCTACTGAATTGTATTGTCCCAAGTCCCTATTATGGTGCTTAGACCACAGTAAATGCTCAATAAATGATAGATTGATTAATAAACAAAGAACTGGGTACACGTACTTAGCTAAGGGGGAGGATTATAAATAATACAAGAAGTTACCAAGATGAGGAGAAGTACCCTGGCCTGGATGGTGCAATCATGAGAGGGGAAACTTAATTGAGGAAGGCGTCCTATAGGATGTGGGCATTTAATAGGCCCATGGAGGAAGAATGGATGAGGTTCAGTGAAAATAGGTGAGAACAGGTCAGTTTAAAGCTCTGGTGAGCCTGGGGACAAATCGTCGGCCAAGGTTCGGAGTCAAAGTTCAGGTACTGTTCAGGTCATAACCCCCTCCCTGCCTCCTTGCTAGCATAACTGTGCATTTCTCTCCTGGGCAAGACA
Source organism: Ornithorhynchus anatinus (assembly GCF_004115215.2). Classification (NCBI taxonomy): domain Eukaryota; kingdom Metazoa; phylum Chordata; class Mammalia; order Monotremata; family Ornithorhynchidae; genus Ornithorhynchus; species Ornithorhynchus anatinus. The sequence goes on along the minus strand of NC_041728.1, from coordinate 174,933,186 downwards.
AAATATTTTCTGCCTGGAACATTAGCTATATCAGAGGAATATCATTCATTCAATTTGGGACTTTCTGTCCCAGAAGCCCACATCTTTGGTTTCATCCTCAGTGCTTTATAGTTTTTCAGGCCTCACATACAATGGTCTGCTAAATTTCTAAAACTGATTTTCGTCCTTGAAGTAGACATCTATGGGTGGGAGTGTCTGGCAACGGGTGCATGTGTGATTGAAGAGACAAAGCGGAACCTATGACAGCATGCACACCTGATGCTTGTCTTTTGTTGGGCTGGTGATTTTGTTGTTTAGAGGACCAACGTGTCCTTACACATTTTCCATTTCCCCTCTGTGCCTCTAGTACACTTCGTAAAGGTAGCTTGGAAGCACCTTGGTGGAAACTGGAACGGGGTGGTAAATGGTGGCAGGAGTCAACTAGCACCAATTAGGCAGGCAGTTTTAGTGTCCCCATAACAACTTCAACAAACGATACCAATTCTTCTCCAAATGGTAGGACTTGTCCTGGATGTGGTCTTCCTCAAGGGATCCTGGCAGGATGCATTCATTGTTTTGCAAATGTTCACCACTCCTCACAATCAACCAGAGAGTGCCAATGTAGATTTGCTTGGCTTTTCTCAGGATCTTTTCCCATGAGAGTTGTCACCTGCTTTATATGGCAAGCTAACCCTTTATTTTTCTTGGCGCTGATTTCCCACTGAACCTGGCATGACACTTCATGAGCAGGCATCATGCCACTCTCAACAGATGGTTAGTTAGTGCAACAACAATAATAATAATACCTTTCATTCACAGTGTGCCTTCCATCTGAATATCTCATCACATTCAGTAAATATTATATTTATTAAATCAGTCCTGCAACTGCCTTTCAAAAATCATTCAGTCAATCAAACCTTCATTGGCCTCACTCAAAGTTCTCCCTCCTCCTTCTCCATCCAAATCCATGCCCTCCTGTACCCCAAGTTCCTAAGCCGGACCTGTCAAATTTGTCCTTGTGGATTCGAGAAGCAGCTCAGTGCAAAGAGCCAGGGTTTGGGAGTCAGAGGTCACAGGTTCTTGTCAGCTGTGTGACTTTGGGCAAGTCACTTCATTCTCTGGGCCTCAGTTACCTCATCTGTAAAATGGGGATTAAGTCTGTGAGCCCCACGTGGGACAACCTGATCACCTTGTATCCCCCAGAGCTTAGAACACTGCTTTGCACATAGTAAACACTTAACAAATGCCTATGTTATTATTATTATTATTAATGTAATCCCATAATTAAATAATTGATTTATTTCTTGAGAGTTTACTGTGTGCAGAGAGCTGCACTAAGCACTTCAGAGAGTATAACAGCATTGGTAGATGTATTCCCTCTACTTTCCAAACCTGAAATGTACTTTCCAAGGGCTTAGTACAGTGCTCTGCACACAGTAAGCATTCAATAAATCTGATTGAATGAATGAATGCCTGCAACAAGCTGCTTTTCAGCAAATCATTGAGTGATTGGTTAAGCCATAAAAGTACTCTTAGTAATAATGACATAATTATGATATCTGCTAAGCACTTAAAATGCACTGGGCACTGTACTAAGTGCTTGGTTGGATACAAGACTATATCCATACTTCTAGACTATGAGCCCGTTGTTGGGTAGGGATTGTCTATTTGTTGCCCAATTGTACTTTCCAAGTGCTCAGTATAGTGCTCTGCATACAGTAAGTACTCAAGAAATACCATCAACGAATGAATGAATGACTACAAGGAAATTCGGGTTGGACACAATCCCTGTCCCATGTGGGGCTCACGGTCTCAACCCCCATTTTATGGATGAGGAAACTGAGGCAGAGAGAAGTGAAACTGACTTGCCTTAGGTCACAGAGCAGACAAGTGGTGGGGCTGGGATCAGAATCCTGAGCTAATGACTAGCAGGCCCAGGCTCTATCCACTAGGCCATGCTGCTTTCCATGCTGCTTCTCAAGTGACTCATATTTAAAAGTTACAAATAAATTATTGATAACAGAGAAGCAGCATAGCCTCGTGGACCGAACGCCGGCCAGGGAGTCAGATGATTCCTCTTCCCACTTTAAATGACTTATTAAAAGCACATTTCTCCCATGATGGAGGCCTTCCCCTTCCAAACTCTTATTTCTTCTTTTCCCACTCCCTTCTGTGTCACCTTTAAACTGAGTTCTGCACCCTTTATTTACCTCTTCCTCAGCCCCACACCACTTTAGTACATATTCATTAATTTCTGTCTCCCTCTGCTTAGACTATAAGCTTGTGATTGGCAGGGGATGTGTCTAACTCTTTTTGTTTCTACTCTCCCAAGTTCTTATTACAGTGTACTGCGCACAGTAAGCACTCAATAAATATGATTGATTGATTGAATGATCGAATGAATGAAATATTGTTCATTCTTTCAATTGTATTTATTGAGCACTTACTGCATGCAGAGAACTGTACCAAGCACTTGGAGAGTACAATTCGGCAACAAATAGAGAAAATCCCTACCCAACAATGGGCTCACAGTCTAGAAGATATATAAATATAATATATATCTTAAAGATATATATATATTCCAACTTCACCCTTCCTCCTCTCCTCTCCTTCCTGACCTCCACTATGCCTCCATTCCGCCTCTTTCTCCAGTCTCACTACCAGAGTAGGCCTTGGAAAGCAACAGTTCCTGCATAATTTGGTGAGTAAAAAAATGCGCTGGAATTGCAATCTCTAGTTTTTTTTACCTCTACTTTTCTGAACATTTTCAAGCAAAGAGCCAGTTTCAAAGGAGAGGCTCTTAAAAGGATCAAATTTGAATGGAGGCTCGAGTGTTCCCAAAGTCACAAACCCATAATGCCTCAGGAGAGAAAGAGATGAAATATAATATTTTAATTTGTGCCATTAGAGCAACCAAGATCAAACATGATGCAGGACTTTAGTACTGCTTTGGTCAAGACACTAAATGGTATCCCTGTATCTTCAGAACCTTCTCTAATGTGCTTAAGGATGGGTGGATGAAAGGGTAAAGAAAGAAGAGATAAAAATATGCCCCATTTTAGAAAAAAAGAAAATCAGATAATTTATAGCAAACAAAGTCGTCAGAGGTTTTCCCTGCCTTCCAAGAGGGAGAGACTGACTGTGTAGAGTTATCACCCTTTTTTTTTTTAATTTGAGAAAACTGGGGGTTCTTTTGTGTGTCTTTATTTCTTTCTTCTCAAATATTTGCCAGCCAAGTTCCTTGACAGCCAGATTTGGGTCTCCAGGTGCAAAATCTGTACTTCAGTCTAAAAACAGATTCTTTGCTTCTAGAGCTGAAAGATTTAGCTAGCAGCCCCGCAACACACCAGATGTTCTCATTTTTTTGCAACTGGCGGAACAGGAGCTACCCATAAAAAACATGAATTTCTTTACGGCTGGGACAGGCAGCAACAACCAGAACAAAAAGTGAGGGAGGCTTTATTGAAAATAGTAAACAAAGTATGGATGAGCTAAATAAGTAGGAAAGAGCCAAAGAGAAGTTGAGCATTTGTGTTCAGAGACTAAAGGCTGATAGATTCATTTTATGGATGTTTCAAGACTTTTATTGTATAAAAAAGGTTAATATTAATTTAAAATCATTTTTACGGCTACTGCTAGTGTAGATAAAAATTTATAGTTTCACAGCTGTAGAGTTTTAGATTTAATTAGAGGAACTGTTCCCTTTATGAAACAACTTTTGCATCGGGGTAGGCTATGCTGCTTTGAATTAATGTGCATTAAATAATTTTTACTAGGTTTCCTGCTGTGAATAGCTAAATAGCGTGTTTGTGCTGGATTCAGAAAGGAGCATGTGCTTCAGAATTGGGATTTGGGTTTTCTCACTGTAACAACTGACAAAGGAAACCTGTTTGGGGGTAATAATAATGTTTATCAAATACTTTCACTTTGGAAAGCATTATAATAAGCTTTGGAAAAGGAACTTAGATATTATGCCAAACAGTACTGGGTCACAAGACTCAGGCTGAATGGGGGCAAGGTGAATGTATGGCTCAGTGGAAAGAGCCCGGGGTTGGGAGTCAGAGGTCATGGGTTCAAATCCCAGCTCTGCCACTTGTCAGCTGTGTGACTGTGGGCAAGTCACTTAACTTCTCTGTGCCTCAGTTACCTCATAGTATGCACTTAACAAATACCGACATCATTATTATTATTATTAATGTATAAATAGAGAGGGAGAGAAGGAGAGAGAATGAGAGAAAGAGCAAGCAAGAGAGAGAAATAATCTAATCAGTGAATCAAACTTACTGATTGTTTATTCTGTGCAGAACGCTATACTATGCACTTTCAAGAATACCACAGAGCTAGCAGATGCAATCCCTGCCTCAGTGATCTTTAAAATCTAATAATACAAGCACCCGAGAGGGTACCATACAAGAGAGTTGGTAGACAAGTTCGTCCGTTCCCTGACCACCAATAGTTTACAGTCTAGAGGAAGTGTTTATAGTCTAGAGATAAGGAGGTGAAAGATAAAACAGGTTTAGATGCCACAAACATTAAACATCACCACAGAGACAAAGGATTGCCTTTTTCTGTGTTCTTTGTTCCTTAAACAGCAACCTCCTTACTGTTCTTCTTCTCATCTGTCTCGTCTTTGACTTTTGCTCCTGTCCTGCTTGAAACACCCTCCATTTTATATCTGGCAGAAGACCACTCTCCCCATCTTCAAAACCCTACTAAAGTTATATCTCCTCCAAGAAACTTCTTCCCCCCAGCCCCTCAGAACTTAGGTAAATATCCTTATACTCTGCCACTTCCCCTGTGTCATTTTCCTGGGTGCGTTTCCCCACTGGATTGTAAGTTCTTTGACGGCAGGGAGCATGTCTACCAATTGTGTTGCACTTAGCACGGTGCTCAGCACACACTTTGGGTAAGTCACTTCACTTTTCTGTGCTTCAGCTACCTCATCTGTAAAATGGGGGTTAAGACTGTGAGCCCCACATGGGACAGGGACTGTGTCCGACATAATTACCTTGTATCTACTCCAGTACCTAGAACAGTGCTTGGCACATAGTAAGCTCTTAACAAATACCACAATTCCTATTCTTCTTCTTCTTAAGTGCTAACTAAATACCATTGATGGATTGAATGAATGGTTGCAAAATGTCACCAGGACTATGTGTCCTCATTGACCTTTTCAAACACACAAGTCACTCATAGGTGAATTTCACGGTCAGTGGTGTCTTCTTTAAATATGATTGACAACTAACTGTGTATGTGTGTTTTGTGTGTCTGTGCATGTCTCCCAGGAATGGCTCCTGGGGGACTACTTAAATTCCCTAGAGTTCAATTTTTTATGGTATTTGTTAAGCACTTATTATGTGCCAGGCACTGTACTCAGTACTGCTATAGATACAAGCTAAGGAGGTTGAACACAGTCTATGTCCCACATGGGGCTCATAATTCATTCATTCAGTCAATCTTATTTATTGAGGGCTTACGGTGTGCAAAGCACTGTATTAAGCGCTTGGAACATACAATTCGGCAACAGATAGAGACAATCCCTGCTGAACAATGAGCTCACTGGCTCAGTGAAAAGAGCACGGGCTTGGGAGTCAGAGATCATGGGTTCGAATCCTGGCTCTGCCACTTGTCACCTGTGTGACTGTGGCCAAGTCACTTCACTTCTCTGGGCCTCAGTTACCTCATTTGGAAAATGGGGATTAAGACTGTGAGCCCCACGTGGGACAAGCTGATTACCCTGTATCTACCCCAGTGCTTAGAACTGGCTCTTCACATAGTAAGTACTTAACAAATACCAATATTATTATTATTATTATTTTTAAAAATCTTAATCCCCTTTTTACAGATGAGGTAACTGAGGTACAGAGAACTTAAGTGACTTACCCAAAGTCACACAGCAGATGACTGGAGCAGGGATTAGAACCAAGGTTCTTCTGACTTCCATGGCTGTGCACTATCCACTAAGCATGCCGGTTCTCCAAAAGTAGGATCATAATACTTTGACACTAATACCTTAAGATATTTAAATTCACATTTCGGATTCAAAATACTGCTGTCCCCAAACATACATTATTGTTCTCCCAACCTCCAGGCCACCTCTCGTCAGTCAATATTAAACATAGCTTTACAGATCACCTACCCAAAATGCATAATGTGTCCATTAACAGGACTCAAGTAGCATAGTGGCTTCAGCTCTGAAACAGGTAGCTGAGGTTCAAAGAAGTGTAGTGCCTCACCCAAGGTCACACAACAGACAAGTGGCAGAGCTGCGATTAGAACCCAGGTTGAAATGGGAATGAGGCACAGTGAAAAAATAATCTTGACAGAAATTAAAATGAATTTGGTGAATTGGTGGTGTATTGGGGCATCTACTGCAAAGTGTCCATTCCTCTGAAGACCACTGGGATATGGAAACTATTTTTGCAAACTGGACTATAGAATGAGGAGGGGGGATAAGTGAGAGTGAGAGCCGATGGCTGGCACCTTCTGCTTGATGCAGTAAGAACTAGGTTATCGTTGGAGGTTTTTGATGAGTGGGGAGATGTACAATGTTTTAGAAAAATCATCCAGGCACCAGCGAAGTATTTATCGGAGAAGGGAGATCAGGGAGAATGCTGATACTAGCTTAGTCAGCGTATGACAAGGCCCTGGATGAGGATGGTAGGTAGTTGGCTGGAGGAGACGGGGAAGACCTGGTAATGTCGTGGAGGAATGAAAAATGGGATTTAGTGACTAGGAATTTGAGAATTGAAAGTGAGTGAGGGATAAAGAATAATACCAACAATACAACAATGCAGAGACTCGGTAGCTATTAAGTAGTAATAAACTTGGGAGACTAGACTGGGGAGGGAAGAAGAGTTCAGTTTTAGACACAGTGGGCCACAGAGGCTGGTGGGAGATGTATGTAGAGCTGTTCTGAGTCAGGATGAAATATGAGATGTAAAACTACCATAATAATCTATTCCTAAATTCATCTCTCTAGCCCCAGCTTCCCTCCTTTACTACAGTCCCATCTCCCCCTCTAGACTAAGCTTGTTGTGGGCAGGGAATGTGTTGGTTTTATTGTTAAAGTGTAGTCACCCAAACGTTTAGTACAGTGCCCTCCCCCACCGCCCCCCGGGAGCCACAGCACTTATGTATATATCTGTAATATTATTTATTTGTATTGATATCTTTCTCCCCCTGACCCCCTAGACTGTGAGCTCATTAAGGACAGGGATTGTCACTCTTTAATGTTGCATTATACTTTCCCAAGGACTTAATACAATGCTCTACACAAAGTAAGCTCTGAATAAATATGATTGGATGAATGAGAAAAGGAATAAATACAATTGAATGATTGATTGACATCTTCACTATGACACCTGACTTCTCAAACTTGACATGTCAAAAACAGAACTCTTCATCTTTCCACCCAAAGCCTGACCATACCTTGAATTTCCCATCACTGTTGATAACACGACCATCTTCCCCGTCTCACGAGTCCTCGTTTCATCTCTCTCGTTCAACCTACATGGTCAATCTGCCACCAAATCCTGTCAGTTTTACCATCACTGTGTCATCAGAATTCCTCCTTTCCTCTCCATCCAAACTGCTTCCACACTGATCTAAGCACTCAGTCTATTTCCGCCTCGTCTACTGCCTCCTCACTGAACTCCCTCCCTCCTGTCTCCCCTCTGCAGTTCATACTTCCCTCTGCTGCCCAGATTATTTTCCTAAAACACATTCAGCCTCTGTCTCCCCACTCCTTAAAAGCCTCCAATGTTGCCCATTGCATCTGCACCAAACAGATACTCCTCACAGTTGACTTTAAGGCCTTCAGTCGGCTCTCTCCCTCTCTCTTTCGTATCTTACCTGAATGATCTCCTATCACAACCCAACCTGCACAATCTGCTCTGTTAACACAAACCTACCTACTTCAAACTCATCTATCCCAGTACCAACAACCCCTTGCCCACCTTTGTGTCTGAAACTGTTTCCCACTTCATACCTGACAGTCAATCAATCAGTCACATTTACTAAGAAATTACTGTTTGCAGAGTGGTAAGGAGTCCCTTTTGATGCAGAGGTGAAGGGAAACACTGGAAATTTTTTAAGGAGTGGGGAGATGTACAACTATCGGAGGTTCTTGAGGAGTGGAGAAACATGGACTGAACATTTTTTGCAGAAAAATGATCCGGGCACCAGAGTGAGAAGAGACAGGAGGCAGGGCAGACAGTAAGTAGGCTTATGTAATAATAATAATAATAATGTTAGTATTTGTTAAGCGCTTTCTATGTGCAGAGCACTGTTCTAAGCGCCGAGGGAGATAGAGGGTAATCAGGTTGTTTCACGTGAGGCTCACAGTCTTCATCCCCATTTTACAGATGAGGGAACTGAGGCATAGAGAAGTTAAGTGACTTGCCCACAGTCACACAGCTGACAAGTGGCAGAGTCGGGATTTAAACCCATGACCTCTGACTCCCAAGCCTGGGCTCCTTCCACTGAGCCACACTGCTTCCCTAACTTCCCTAATAACCACGCTGCTTCCTCGCTGCTTCCCTAATAACCAAAGTGGGATAAGATAAGTGGTTTGATTAACACAGTAAGCTCTCAATAAATACTATTAAATGAATTAACATGGTGGCAATTTGGTTGGAGAGGAAAGGGTGGATTTTGCTAATATTGTGAAGTTTGAACTGACAGGATTTGGTGACGATTGGAATATGTGGGTTGAATGAGAGAGATGAGTTCATAACACCAAGGTTATTGACTTGTGAGATAGGGAGGATGGCAGTGTTGCCTATAGTGATGGGAATGTCATGGGAAGACAAGTTCTGGGTGGGAACATGTGGGGTTTTGTTTTGGGCATGTTAAGTATGAGGTGTCACCTAGTAGAGATGCCCTGAAGGCAAGAGGAAATGTGGGACTGCAGAGAGGGAGAGAGATCGGGGCTGGAGACATAGATTTAGAAATCATCCTCATAGAGATGGTAGCTGAAACCATGGGAGTGAATGAATTTTCCAAGGAAATGGATATTGATGGAGAATAGAAGGGGATCCAGAACTGAGGGGATCCAGAACTGAGCCTTGAGGGGCTCCCACAGTTAGGGGGTGTGGGACAGAGGAGGAGCCTGTGAAAGAGACTGAGAAGGAGAAGCTAGAGAGATAGGAGGAGAACCAGAGAGGACAGTGTCAGTGAATCTGCTGTCAGTCACAATCCATCACACTCCCCACCCTACAAACCTTCCTAATATCACAGCTTCTCCAAGAGTCCCTCCCTGACTATGGCCTCATTTCCCCTAGTCCTGCCCCACTCTCAGCTCTCAGGGTCGCACCTGGAGAGTTTCCAGTACTCTACTGGTCTCAGCTATGGGAGAGAAAGTCAAGCAGAGGCCTACCCATTCCATTCATAGCTTGACCAGTGGCAAGGGAGTGGCAGGTAATTTGCTACAAGCTAAAACTCACTCGGGCTAGGCAGCAGCAGCATGGGAGAGGGTCGAGGGCAGAGACTCGAGTTGACTGCGTGGAAGGAGGCAGTGGTAAACCACTTCCGTATTTTTACCAAGAAAACCCTCTGGATTGACTCCCAGAACAATTGCAGATGGAGAGTGGGGCGTTCTGGGAGAGATGTGTCTATGGTGTCGCTAGGGATCAGAAATGACTAAACTTAAGAGAAAACTCCCCCTTCTATGTAGCCTATGCGCTTGGATCTGTGCCCTTTAAGCACTTGATATTCACCCACCCTCAGCCCCATAGGATTTATGTACATAGTCTTACATTCTACCATTTTTCCTATCTAATTTTTTTCAACGTCTACCTCCCTGTCTAGACTTGTGGGCAGAGATCGAGTCTACAAATTTTCTCTTATTATACTCTTCAGAAGTATCATTGTATTACTCTGCAAACAGTAAGAGCTCAATAAGCAGCATTGCCCATTGGAAGAACAATGGACCTGGGAGTCAGAGGACTTAGGTTTTAATCCCAACTCTTCAACTTGTTTGCTGTGTGATCATGAGTGCCTCAGTTTCCTAGGCTGTAAAATGGGGATTAAATACTTGTGCTCGCTCCTACTTAGACTACGAGCCCCATATAGGAGTAACTTTTTTCTTCCCCAGTGCTTAGGACACCACTCAACCCATAGGAAGTGCTTAACAAAAGAAAGTATGATAATAATGCTGATAACAATAATCAATCAATTGTATTGATTGAGTGCTTACTGTGTGCAGGGTGAGAAGGGTCCATGCACACTCAAGAGCTTAGTACAGTGCTTTGCACAAAGAAAGGGCTCAATAAATATGATTGAACACTCAAGTCTTGTGATCTGGAAGAAAAGCCAGAGAGGAAAGAGGAGAACAAACCAGAAGAGACCTGTGTTGCAGTGACATCCAATGAAATCCTTGTGGATTGTGGAGGTGGAGAAGCAGAGTACATCTTCTCCAAATTTGGATACTAAATAATAATTATGATTGTGGTATTTGTTAACCACTTACTATGTACCAGGCACTGTTCTAAGCACTGGGGTAGCTACAAGATAATTGTGCTGGGCACAGTTCCTGTTCTACATAGGACTCACAGTCTTAATCCCCATTTTACAGATGAGGGAATTGGGGCACAGAAAAGTGAAGTGACTTGCCTAAGGTCACACAACAGACAAGTGGAAGAATCAGGATTAGACCCCAGGACCTTCCGATTTCCAGACCAGTACTCTATTTACTAGGGCATGCTGCTTCCAAGGAGATGCAGTCAGCAGGATCTGAATGTGCGTGGAGAAACCCCAGTGGATTTCTAGTCCATCACCTGAACCACTCAGCCATGACTACTGGGTAGATACCAGTGCTCACCACCATCTTGGAGCATGTTCAGTGAGGCCTCCTATGTGGGAACCTGGAATACACTGGCATAGACTGGTATACGTTTGCTGCAGTTCTGCAGTCAAGTTGGCCATGGATGCTATTTCCCCACATATCACCTGAGAAACACAACAGAAGAGCTTCTCCAGAGGGAAATGAGAAGGCGCACAGCCTAGAACCCTCCCAGCCAGAAATTCTTCATTTCCTGTGGGCTCCGCCGCTCCCTCCTCCACAACCAAGTCTGTATGTCCATCCACCCATCTTCACTGGGCATCCCATCCATACAACTACACCTTCATCTTTTCACTTTTTTCCTTCACTCCTGAAATTGCAGGAGGCAGTCCTGGCTGAGACATCTGGCCGACAGAAATTTCTACCAAGAAATGGATTGATTCAGACGGGGAGATGTGTTTTCGCCCTGGCCCGGAGAGCCCCGAGGAGAGCAGACTTGGAACACAGAGCCAAGAACCGTTAACTATCCAACTTCGAGGGCCAGATTTGCTGCTTCTGCTTCCAACTTGGAAAATTGAAAGCAAAGTTGACCACTGAGGTGTGCTCAGCTTGTCTGAAATGCTGTAGAATTTTGTTTCTGGGCACAATATCTAACAAGCTCTGCTACAAAATGTCAACATTTGGATCCTCTGAGTCCCAAGATACCTGTTAGCTGAAGCTCTGCTGCAGCGTTGAAGGTTTAAGTACCCGAACAATGAAAAATTAGTTAAAGCTGGAAGCAGATGAATGCGTCGTAGCCTAAATCCTATTCAAAATGATGTGCTCAGACTCGGTAAGCATTCATTTGAGCTGGAATGAAAACAGTAGCTCTAATGCGATTACATATAGGATTTCAGGGTTTTAATAGTATTCCCATCCCATGGCATATATTATTGGCAAATAAAAGAGGCAGACTGCATCTATTCTATCACCTGTCAGAGTGCATTGTGCAGAGAAACGGTCCGGAAGGACATCTCCGTCACACAAAGGAGATCACCTCTTGTCGTTACTTTCATAGACAACTTTGTGCCCTAAGACACAAAAACTATTAACCTTTCAGACGTGGAAAGGCATATTTACCAAAGAGGTGCATACTGGAATATGCTGGAATGCCAGCTTATCTGTCATTCCATTTTGTCTTAAGGGGACACGACACTTAAGTGGTAAATCTACTTTGAATTCAGGACTGTGGTTTGTTTTCTTTTAATGGTTTTCGGTAAGCACTTACTATGTCCCAGGTACTCTACTAAGCACTGGGGTGAATACATGTCAAATTGACTTGGACACATTCCCTGTATTCCCTGTCCCATATAGGGATCACATTCTCAATCCCCATTTTACACTTCAGGAAATTGACGCACAGAGAAGTGATTTGCCCAAGGTCACACAGACACGTGATGGATCTGGGATTAGAACCCTGGTCTTTCTGACTTTCAGGCCTGTGCTCTATCCACTAGGTCACACTATTTCTCTCTGCAGTTGTATTGAGGCACCTATTGTCCTATGATCTAGAATGTAGACTTTATACTTGTATCCTCTAGACTGTAAGCTCACTGTGGGCATGGAATGTTTATTTTTGTACTGTACTTTCCCAAGCACTTAGTACAGTCCTCTGCCAACAGTAACTTCTCAGTAAATATGATTGAACGAGTGAATCTAACAAAAGAATAAGACTATCTGAGTCTTAACTAGGGTCACCCATTCATTTGTTATAAATCATTTGTCATAGGGGTAGTTGTGAGGGACAAGGGCTGCTGCTGTCATAATATCCCAGCTACATTAATGTGTCAGCCTTCTCTCTGATCTCCCTTCCTCCTGTCTCTCCCCACTCCAGTCTATTCTTCACTCCATTGCCCGGATCATCTTCCTGCAGAAACACTCTGGGCATGTCACTCCCCTCCTTAAAAACCTCCAGTGGTTGCCTATCAACCTCCGCATGAAACAAAATATTCTCACTCTGGGCTTCAAGGCTCTCCATCACTTTGCCCCCTCCTACCTCACCTCCTTTCTCTCTTTCTACTGCCCACCCCGCATGCTCCGCTCCTCAGCCGCTCACCTCCTCACCATCCCCCGTTCACACCTATCCCACCATTGACCTCTGGCCCACATCCTACCACTGTCCTGGAATGCCCTCCCTCCTCATCTCTGACAAACTAACTCCCTTCCCCTCTTCAAAGCCCTACTGAGAGCTCACCTCCTCCAAGAGGCCTTCCCAGAATGAGCTTCCTCTTTTCCCTCTGCTCCCTCTGCTCCCTCTTTGCTCCCCCTCCGCCCTCTGCTCCCTCCCCCTTCTCCCCTTCACCTCCCATCAGCTAAGCCCCCTTTCCCTCTGATCCTCCCCCTCTCCCTTCCCCTCCCCTCAGCACTGTGCTCATTTGTATATATTTTTATTATCCTATTTATTTTGTTAATGAGGTGTCCATCCCCTTGATTCTATTTATCGTGATTATGTTGTCTTGTTTTTGTCTGTCTGTCTCTCCCAATTAGACTGTAAGCCAGTCATTGGGCAGGGATTGTCTCTATCTGTTGCCGAAGTGTACATTCCAAGTGCTTAGTACAATGCTCTGCACATAGTAAGCACTCAATAAATACTATTGAATAAATGGAATGAATGGTGTCTACCCCAGAGCTTAGTTAGTTTAATGCTTAGCACATAGTAAGTGCTTAACCAATATCATTTTACCAATCCATCAATGGTGTTTATTGAGCACGCACTTTGTGCAGAACATTGTACTATGCACTTGGGAGATTACTTTTCAACAGAGTTAGGAAACACATTCCCTGCCAACAAGGAGTTTACAGTCTAGAGGGGGAGACAGATGCTAATGAAAATAAAAGCATTGAGGATATGCCTATAAGTATTATTATTATCATTATTATTTATCATATTTATTGAGCACCCACTGGTTGCAATTCACTATAGAAAGTGCTGTAAGGCAGCGTAGCTGAGGTGATTTACATATTTGTAATATCTGTACACATTTGTAATTTATTCATTTATTTTAATGTCTGTCTCCTCCTCTAGACTGCAAGCTTGTTGTGGGCAGGGATCATGTCAATTGTTATATCGTACTCTCCCAACTGCTTAGTACAGTGTTCTGCACATGGCAAGCACTCAAGTAAACATGACTGTCTGACTGACTAAGCCGGGGCCTGGGGGTCAGGGGATCTGGGTTCTAATCCTAGATCCACCATTTGCCTGCTGTATGACCATGGACAAGTCACTTCACTTCTCTGTGCCTCAACCTCCTCATCTGTAAAATGGGGATTCTATACCACTTCTCCCTCCTCTTTAGACTGTGAGTCCAGTTTGGGGCAGGGATTTCGACCATCTGATTATCTTTTATCTACGTCATAGTTTAGTAGACTCATGGCACATCTTAACAATTACCTTAACAAAAACAAAAGCTTAGGAAAATAAATAGAACAGAGTACAGAGATACGCTCCCTATCCACAAAGTGTTTAGACTTTTATTTATTTTGCATTTGACTAATCCCGGGAAAGGACTCTAGTATTATATTTTAAAGAAATAATGAAGTGGCAGAAACTAGTTGCAGGGGAGCTTGAAAGAAATAAAAAGTAGAACTTCAAGCAAATTATAATGGGCAATAGAGAATTATTCCTCCATTGGGTGCTAGGTGAATTTGAGCAATCTAATGCTTATTTCTTGGGAAATAATAAGAGAATAGGAAGTAGGAGATAGTCCTTAACTTCAAACTGAAGCTCAGCCTTCTCTGAAATGGACTTTGCGCTATTTGCCCACTCAATAATTAAGTTATTTCTCGTTCTCACTGATCAGTATCCATAACTGGTGAACCCAAAGATCACTGAACATATATTCCGCCCAGATGTACTACTATGCATTCTATCACAGAAACCAAGGCCTCCCACTCAATTCTGGAAAACCCATAGAATGATGCTATTTATTTCTTGGTCCAACAAGTAAAGACAAGCTTCTATTTTTGTTTATGGCTTCCTTTCATCATTTAGGCAATAAGAAACTTCTGTAGGATCTACTGAATTGCTTCCTGCAATTTCCCAAACCTGGGATTTTATATCTACATCTGTGATCGGTTCCTAGGAATGAAAAAATTAATAATTTAGGGGGCCAGGAGATTTGAGCCAATCTCCAATTTCACGAATCAATATCCATTTTGCCCATATAGATTTTATAGATGAAACAGACTTGAGGTTCATGTTGGAAGCGTGTAAAAAAGGATGACCAGAAGGTCTTCCTTGATTGAATTCTCAAGCTTCCACCTACAGATCCACTTCAGTACTTTGGTGTGCCCTATGCAAATATGCACAGGCACCCCCTCCCCAGCCCTCCTTCTTCCCCTCACCCCCAGTAGAACTAATATAATTTACTATATACTTTATATTCTACTGCTTCCTCATATTTGAAATTTTAAATAAAAAATAAATTGTGGTATTGGTTAAGTGCTTACTATGTGCAAAGCACTGTTCTAAACGCTAGGAGATACAAGGTGATCAGGTTGTCCCACATGGAGCTCGCAGTTTTAATCCCCATTTGGCAGATGAGGTAACTGTGGCACAGAGAAGTTAAGTGACTTGCCCAAGGTCACACAGCTGACTAGCAGCAGAGCCGGGATTAGATCCTGTGACCTCTGACTCCCAAGGCCGAGCTCTTTCCACTGAGCCACGCTGCTTCTCAATGTTGGTATTTGTTAAGCGCTTATTATGTGCAGGGTACTGTTCTAAGTGCTGGGGTAGAAACAGGGTAATCAGGTTGTCCCACTTGAGGCTCACAGTACTCATCCCCATTTTACGGATGAGGTAACTGAGGCCCAGAGAAGCAAAGTGACTTGCCCACAGTCACACAGCTGACAAGCGGCAGAGCCAGGATTCGAACACATGACCTCTGACTCCCAAGCCCAGGCTCTTTCCTGTTGTTATTATGATATTTGCCAAGACCTTACTATGTGCCAAGCACTTTTCTAAGTGCTGGGGTAAATATAAGTTAATACGTAGGACACAGTCTCTGTCCCACCTGGGGCTCAGAGTCTAAATCCATGGGGCTTGTTGTCTTTGTTTCTCGGACTGTAAAACTCCTTGATGACAGGGATCAGGTCAACCAATTCTACCTATTCTCCCAAGCTCTAAATTCAGTGTTTTGAACAGAAGAGACACTCAATAAATACTATTGATTAATTAATTGATTGATATGTTCCTATATTTCACTGTGTCAGCTTGTCTAAAACCATCCATGGCCCAGATATGACATAGTTAGGGGAACTATCTATCTGAAACAATATGTCCTAGATTTGAAGCCCATTAAATTAAGAAATAGAAACGTGAATTTTCTCTGGAAAAAATATTATGCCAATAGCATTTTTGAACACAAGTCCTTCATAGCAGGTACTATTTCTATGTCGAGTGCTGTCCTCCTCCTCTTTCTTTTCTTCCTTCTTCTCTTCTTCTCCTTCCTTCCTCTCTTCATTACCACTGCCATTATTTTCATCACCATCATCATCACTTTCCTCATCATTTATCGAGAGCCTTCTCTATGCAGACTGCAATAATAAGAAAACTAATAGTATTTGTTAAGCGCTTACTATGCGCCATGCACTATAGAGAAGGAACATGGCCCACTGGATAGAGCATGGGCCAGGGAGTCAGAAGATCATGGGTTTTAATCCAGGCTCTGCCACTTGTCTGCCGTGTGATCTTGGGTAGGTCACTTAACTTCTTTGTGCCTCAATTCCCTCATCTGTAAAATGAGGATTAAGATCGTGAGTCCCATGTGGGACAACCTGATTACCTTGTATCTACCCCAAGCACTTAGGACAGTGTCTGGCACAGAGTAAGTGCTTAACAAATACCATCATTATTATTATTATTATTATAAATGTAGCTATCGGAATCACTTAAATACATCTGACTGATAAGGACAATGACTTCATTGACTCTGACTATGAAATGTGACGTTCACGCCAGCAATCACCTCAGAGAAATGTCAGAAATTTCACTCCCTACTCATGCCTCTGCATCTCATATTTATTCTGAAAGCATGCTCTGACCTCGGACTTAGTCGGGAGTCATTTGGTTGCTGAGAATGTTTAAAAATCATTTGCTTTTGATCTCTTGGAAAGAGCGCTGAGGTCTAAGCAGTCAAATTCTGGACTTCGGATCCTGACTTGGACACCAACTCCCACTGCTGCCGCAAGCAAGTCACTTAACCTTGTGTTTCAGTTTTCTCAGCTCAAAAATAGTGACCAAAAAAACCACTTACCTGCCCCACAGGGAATATGATGATTTCTGAAAGTTAATTTTTCTAAAGTACTTTGAAGAAAGAGATTACAGAAATTTGGAAAATTATTATATTGTATCTTGTTGTCATCTTTATTTCTTTTTCTTTCTTTCTGGAACATTGTGTGATGACACAAACCAAATTCTGCACAAAATTGAGTTTCTTTTACCAAGATTATCAGATTACTTCTACTGAACCCTTCACTGCTACCATTCTGGGTTTTTTTTTTTTAATAATGGCATTTGTTAAGTGCTTAATAGTGTCAAGCACCATTCTGATCAATGGGGTAAATACAGATTTAACAGGTCAGACCAGTCCCTGTCCCAGCTGGGGCTCATAATGTAAGTAAGAGGGAGAACAATTTTTGAATCACCATTTTGCAGATGAGGAAATGGAGGCAAAGAGAAGGTGAGTGACTTATCCAAGGTCACATAGTAGGGAACTGGCAGATCTGGGATTAGAACCCAGGTAGGTCCTTTGATTGACAGGCCTGTGCTCTTTCCTGCCTCAGTTAGCCCTTATAGTTTACAAATAATTTTATAAATATATGTCTGAACTCAAATTGCTTTGATTTTCAGCCAGAATCCTAGCTCCTCCCCCAATTATCTAACAGCAAGAAGAACCCATGACCCTGATTCAAATATGAGTGAGACCTTACTTCATAATGATGGGATTTGTTAAGCACTTATTCTGTGCCAAGCACAGTCCTAAGCACTGGTGTAGATACAAGCAAATCAAGTTGGACACAGTTCCTGTCCCACATGGGGCTCACAGTCTCAATCCCCGTTTTACAGATGAGCTAACTAAGGCCCAGAGAGGTGCAGTGACTTGACCACAGTCACACTGCACACAATTGGTGGAGCTGGGATTAGAACCCATGACCTACATAAATTGAGTCCCCAACAGAGGTATTTGTGGTTTGGGTAAACTGAGTTTACTGTCATACTGAGCCCATCTGCAGACATCCAGAGTCACGGTCTCATTTCCATGACTCACATGGATACCTTCCAGAGGACAATGCGAGGCTGGTCACTTTCCTACCCTGGACAATTCTTCCACAGTGAAGGTTCAACATGTTTGTGTCCATTACATGTGATTCCCCTGACTACGCAAGTGAGTCTCTCATAATGTCAAAATTGTGTCATCCTCAGCTTTGCGGATCTGGACAGTCAGTCAGTCAGTCAATCACATTTATTGAGCGCTTATTGTGTGCTGGTCAGGACAGCCCAAGGATCAATTTTGGCTCACTCTCGCAGGCTTAGGGGGAAGATCTTGTTGTTATAGAAAGCAGTGAATCGTTCTTGGTTCAAATTGTTGTCGTGTAAACATCAACCTCAATCAATCAGTGCTATTCACTGAGAACTTACAATGTGTACAGCACTGTACTAAGTACTGTAGACAGAGTCGGTGGACATGATCCCTGCCCTATAGGAGTTTACAATCTAGAGGGAAGTACTCCCAACAATAATACTATTACTAATAATAATAATGTTGGTATTTGTTAAGTGCTTACTATGTGCCGAGCACTGTTCTAAGCGCTGGGGTAGATACAGGGTAATGAGGTTGTCCCTCGTGAGGGTCACAGTCTTAATCCCCATTTTACAGATGAGGTAACTGAGGCACAGAGAAGTAAAGTGACTTGCCCGCAGTCACACAGCTGACAAGTGGCAGAGCCATAATTCGAACCCATGACCGCTGACTCCCAAGCCCAGGCTCTTTCCACTGAGCCACACTGCTTCCCTATTGATGACTTCATCATCATGGGGAAGAGGAAGTGCTGAACTCGTGAAACTTGCAAATGACCGATAGAGAGAGAGATAGTGCGTGAGAGAGGTATTATCATTATTATTATTATTGTCATTATTATCATCATCATCATTAGATAAAAGAGAAGCCCTGTCAATGCCATTCTGTGGGCATCTCTCTTGGAGTTTCCACACTCCAGAAATTATTCCAGAAAAGAGTTATTCTTGTTCATTTTGTGGTTACAGGAAAATTGGAGGAGCCGCTCCAAGATCTCTAAAAAGTTTCAATATTCCTTAGGAAAGCATCTGATCATCAGCGAATCTGGAATAAGAAATCCACTGAGCAAATTTAAGAGAAGCAATGTGGCCCAAGAGAAAGAGCAGGGGACTGGGAGTCAGAGGTCATGGGTTCTAATCCCAGCTCCTCCACTTGTCTGTTGTGTGACCTTGGGCAAGACATTTAATTTCTCTGAGTCTCAGTTACCTCAACTGCAAAATGGGGATTAAGACTGTGAGCTCTATGTGGGATAGGAACTGTGTCCAACCCACTTATCTTGTATCTACCCCAGTGTTTAGAACAGTGTGGGACACTGCTTAACAACTACCATTATTCTTATTATTACAAAGCTGAATTTTTCAAGTCAAGGCTGGAACAATTGAATATATAATGCATCAGAAAGATTTTTTAAAGAGCACCCATAACATTTCTAATGAATGGTTGTGGTTTTGACCTGGTGAGTTGAATACAAGTTAAATTTAAGTGAGAAGAAATGTTCTGACTGTATTGCAGTTCTTCATTGCAGTCCAGTTATCCATTTGTGTCCAAATAGCCTGCTTAAGATGTTCTAATCAAAGTAATTGGAAGCAAGTATAAAGCTATATTCCAACTAACTGGGAAAAGTCATTTCAGTTGTAGAGTTTAACAATTGGTTGAAACCTCTTGCACAAGTTTACATATGCCCTTTGAGACTGTACGTACTATCCACAATGGAAGTGGTGTATGTAGTGCATATATTTTTTAAAGATTTGCAAGGGATTTTCTCAACATCACGTTATTATACCAAATAATACATTTGCACTGTCCTACCACACCCTATATTTGTGGAAATACTCCTATCGTGACATTTTTCTCTTGGAAGTATTATGTGAACTCATTTAGAAAATGTTTATGCATTCTAACAATCCTAAAGCAAACGTGTGTTCCGGCCACATAACGGAATTAAACTCTTTAATTGTGGAAGTGTTTGCTAGTGAAACAAATAATTTCAGCCCATACAAACCATGCTCAGGCAATTAAAACAACCGGGGGAAAAAAATGTACTTTAGAAATCAGACAGAATTTGGATAAACAGCTCTAACCCGCCTTCTCACATTACACCTTAACTGAGTCAATCCTGTATAATCAAGAGATGAAGACTAAGAGGAATATAATTGACCACTCAATCAGTGGTATTTAGTGAGGGCTTACTGTCTACAGAGCACTGTTTTATGCACTTCAAAAAGTACAGTCCAGTCCAGTTGGTAGACATGAAGCAGCATGGCTTAGTGGATAGATCATGGGCCTGAGAGTCAAAAGATCATGCGTTCTAATTCTGGCTCCTCCACTTGTTTGCTGTGTTACCTTGGGAAAGTCACTTCACTTCTCTGTACCTCAGTTATCTCATCTATAAAATGGGGATTGAGATTGTGAGCCCTGCGTGGGACGGAGACTGTCCAACCTGAATTGTTTGTATCCATCCCAGTTCTTAGAACAGTGCCTGGAACATAATAAGTGCTTAACACAAACTTTAATAATAATTGTTATTATCCTTATTATCCCTGTCCAGAAGTAGGAATATGTATATATGTATACACCTGTAATTTATTTATTTATGTTAGTGTATGTCTCCCCCTCTAGGCTGTAAACTTGTTGTTGGTAGAAAATGTGTCTGTTATATTGTGTTGCACCAAGTACTCAATAAACACAATTGATTGCTTGATTGACTGAAGGAGCTTACAGTCTTCTCTTTTGAAAAAGAGACAGAGAGGGAGAAGAAGAGGGAAAGGGAGTAAAGAGAGAGAGAAAGCATCAACCTTATATCTCAGTTCTGTGTTAACAGTGAATGGAAAAATTGTCCGTATCAGCCAGATAATATTTTCATATATCTCAAATCCTTAGGCTATGTGATCATTTACTTAAAATAGATAATTTTGGGAAAGTAGTTTATTGACTTCCCTGGTGATTGGGAAATCTGCCTTATTTTACACAGGCAATCGACATTTAAACTGTGTAGCCTTATTAATTCCAGAATAATTTTCTCTGTTGTGATGTACTGACTAAGCTCCCTACATCCACAGTTTCAATACTATAGATCAGTTAACCAGAGTGACCCTTAGTCCTTATGTTCCCTGAACATTTCCTGCAGGTAGTTCAGTACCTGAAAAAGTAACCTGACAAGACTGATGAATGTCGATTAGTGGCAGATGGGTGAAACGCCACTTGAATTTAAATAGAGCATTGTTTATGCAGTCAACATTCTCCACCCAGTTGCTGACATCTCAGTGAGAAAGCAAGAGAGAACAGTAGCACAGTGTTAGGGAAGATTGTGACTTTAGCAGTGGTATTCATTTTAAAGGGAAAAAAAACCCCAAAACATAAACAAACTTTCCTTATTCAGTCTGGCTTTTCCATACATTCATCATTTGAATTTCACCCACCAAAATTACCCTAATAGACGCACTGTTTTTTAGCGAAATTTATAGCTTGGATGTTCAGTTTTTCACTCACTATTTAAAGAGAGAGCCAAGTAATTTTAATCTAATTTCAAATGCAGAGAGAATGCCACATTGCTTCCTTGTTATAGTCAATGCTTGACAGGTTACAATCAAGGAAAATATTCAGAAAAACCATAAATTATACTAAAAATGTTCCTTATACTATGCATTTAATGGTAAATGGATTGTATGGATTTGTCTTTCAAATGCATTCAGTGAAAATATGTCAATATCTATTTCTATATTAATCTCTAAATTTCCTTTTTCTTATATATATATATTAAAGCCCATAAGCACGTTCCAGTGTTATTTTGCCAACTTGTTTTTCTTTCAGACATGGTAGATTTAGAGTCAGTGATCAGATACACTTGTAAAGTCTTGTTCTTTTCTTATGTTATAACAACTTTGAAAAACTGACCTATTACTGATGCCCTATAAACATGAAAACTCAGTGGGAACAGTGAGAAAAATACACCTCTGATGGATTTTCCTTGGTATCTGCCTATGATCAATCAATCAGTATTATGTATATTATATAAGGTTGTTCTCTTCAGTGTATCTGTTCTCAGGTGAATTGCTGGGCTAATGTGAAAAATAACAAAATCTTTGATGTTTGTCAAATGGGAATTTTAAATCATACTACAAACCTGCCATAATAATAATGATGATGATAATAATAATCATCATAATTATGGTACTGAGGATCCAAGGTCCGGCAACTAGTATTACCTTCCTCCTGCAGCTCCCAGACCCCTTGTCTCAACAGATACAATTGAATAAGTGTGTCTAGACAAGCACTGGGGTAGGAGATAAATAAAGGGGCTAAATGAGAAGCAGCATGGCTTAGTGGAAAGAACATGGGCTTGGGAGTCAGAGGTCATGGGTTCTAACCCTGACTCTGGCACTTGTCAGCTGGGTGACTTTGGGCAAGTCACTTAACTTCTCTGTGCCTCAGTTACCTCATCTGTAAAATGGGGATAATGACTATGCACCCACGTGAGACAAGCTGATTACCTCTACCCCAATGCTTAGAACAGTCCTTGGCACATAGTAAATGCTTAACAAATACCACCATCATTATTATTATTTTTATTAAATATTCTGAATTCTAATCCTTTCCCCCCTTTCCCTCTGCTCCTCCCCCTCTCCCTTCCCATCCCCTCAGCACTGTACTCGTCCGCTCAACTGTATATATTTTCATTACCCTATTTATTTTGTTAATGAGATGTACATCAGCTTGATTCATTTATTTGCTATTGTTTTAATGAGATGTTCATCCCCTTGATTCTATTTATTGCTATTGTTCTTGTCTGTCCATCTCCCCCGATTAGACTGTAAGCCCGTCAAAGGGCAGGGACTGTCTCTATCTGTTACCGATTTGTACATTCCAAGTGCTTAGTACAGTGCTCTGCACATAGTAAGCACTCAATAAATACTATTTAATGAATGAACGATTATTATTATTATTATGGTACTTGTTCACCACTTACTATGTGCCAAGCACTGTTCTAGGCACTAGGGTAGATCCAAGTTAATCAGGTTGGACACGGTCCCTGTCTGACATGGGGCTTACCCTCTTCTCCCCATTTTACAGATGAGGTAACAGAGGCACAGAGAAGGGAAGCAACTTTCCCAAGTTCACACAGCAGACAAGTGGCAGAGCCGATCTTCATTAAATGTTTAGTGATAAAAGTCTAAACAAAATATTTCAACTATTGGTTGCTCTGGGTGTTCAAAGAGAACTCATGGGAATTTGATGTACAGTTTGTCGGGTTTCAGATATTTTGGAGGGACATATCTGAAACTATTAGGTCTGCCTAGAAGACATCCTCTTCATCACCAAAGGATGTGCCTGGGAGAGTTCAACAGATGCAAAGCATAGTCTCTGCCCTCTAGGAATTTAGAATCAAATGGGATGAAAAAAAATCAATGGCAATATACTCCTGGAGGAATATAAGTGTAAAATGGAATACAAAGTAGCTGCCTAGAAGTCCAACAGCTTAATTCCTTTGTTGCTATCGTCAAAGAATGGCTTGTGACTCAATTTTACCAGTAATTCAGCATAGAAATATTGCTTATCTCCAAAATGCCTGACCAAAAGAAGACCTAACATTCTTTTTTAATCTTTATGTGTTTTTTTCTGAGTTGAGAATACAGCAGTTTTGCTACGGAGTTAATGATCTCTCATTCCTGCATCTTTCATTCAATAGCATTTATTGAGCGCTTACTATGTGCAGAGCACTGTACTAAGCGCTTGGAATGAACAAGTCGGCAACAGATAGAGACAGTCCCTGCCGTTTGACGGGCTTACGGTCTAATCGGGGGAGTCGGACAGACAAGAACAATGGCAATAAATAGAGTCAAGGGGAAGAACATCTCGTAAAAACAATGGCAACTAAATAGAATCAAGGCGATGTACAATTCATTAACAAAATAAATAGGGTAATGGAAATATATACAGTTGAGCAGATGAGTACAGTGCTGAGGGGATGGGAAGGGAGAGGGGGAGGAGCAGAGGGAAATGGGGGGAAAAGAGGGTTAAGCTACGGAGAGGTGAAGGGGGGCGGTAGAGGGAGTAGAGGGAGAAGGGGAGCTCAGTCTGGGAAGGCCTCTTGGAGGAGGTGAGTTTTAAGTAGGGTTTTGAAAAGGGGAAGAGAATCAGTTTGGCGGAGGTGAGGAGGGAGGGCGTTCCAGGGCCACGGGAGGACGTGGCCCAGGGGTCGACGGCGGGATAGGTGAGATAGAGGGACGGTGTGGAGGTGGGCGGCGGAGGAGCGGAGCGTGTGGGGTGGGCAGTAGAAAGAGAGAAGGGAGGAGAGGTAGGAAGGGGCAAGGTGATGTAGAGCCTTAAAGCCTAGAGTGAGGAGTTTTTGTTTGGAGCAGAGGTTGATAGGCAACCACTGGAGGTGTTTAAGAAAGGGAGTGACATGCCCAGAGCGTGTCTGCAGGAAGATGAGCCGGACAGCGGAGTGAAGAATAGACTGGAGCGGGGCGAGAGAGGAGGAAGGGAGATCAGAGAGAAGGCTGACACAGTAGTCTAGCCGGGATATAACGAGAGCCCGTAGCAGTAAGGTAGCTGTTTGGGTGGAGAGGAAAGGGCGGATCTTGGCTATATTGTAAAGGTGAAACCTGCGGGTCTTGGTAACGGATAGGATGTGTGGGTTGAACGAGAGAGATGAGTCAAGGATGACACTGAGATTGCGGGCCTGAGAGACAGGAAGGATGGTCGTGCCATCCACGGTGATAGGGAAGTCTGGGAGCTGTTACTGCTGCATTCTTGGTGATGTGTTTTTTATCTGTCTCAAACCCTGCACCTTTTACATTTTTCCCGGATGACTGTCAGGAATGAGTCACATTGATCAAGCAATGTTATTTGTTGAGCGCTTACTGTTTTCAGAGCATTGTACTAAGCGCTTGGGAGAGTAAAATCCAATACAATTGGTAGACATGTTGTTCCCTGCCCCCAAGGAGTTTATAGTTAGTTTAGAGAACATCCTCTTTATAGCACTCAACCCGCTCTCCCCCTCCTACCTTCCCTTGCTGATTTACTATAGCCCAATCCACACACTCTGCCCTTCTAATGTTAACATACTCACTGTAGCTCTAACTCATTTACCTCATTTTCATTCATTCAGTCTTATTTAGTGCTTACTGGGTGCAGACCACTGTACTAAGTGCTTGGGAGAGCACAAAATAACAAGAAACAGACACAGTCCCTGCTCACAACAATCTTACAGTCTAGAGCTCACAGCCAACCCTTTGCCAACGCCCTTCCTAGGGCCTAGAACACCGTTCCTCTCCATATCTTGAAGACTTACTCTTCCTTCTTCATTTATGCACTTGTTCCCTTTAATCCCTCGTTACTATTTATTCCTTCCTCAGTCCCACAGTGTTTACGCACATATCCTTATACTCTGCCATTTCCCCCTCTGTAATCCATTTCAATTTTGAATTCCCCCTCGAGAATCTAAGCTCCTGAAGGCCAGGCATCTTATTTACCAACTGTCCTCGTTTATACTCTTCCAAGAGCATAGCACAGTGTTCTGCACATGGTAGGAACTATTGAATGGTGGAATGTTTGTTCTTCCAGCAGTACCACAAGCCAAACCAGCTGCTAAATTTACTTCTCTAGATTTCTTCATCCACTAAGAATCAAGTTTATAGTGCTTGATCAAGGTAGGAGAGGCTGATAATGTCAGTAAATTGTACAGATGAAAACTCTAACTGATCTTTGAGAAATACCACATGACAAATCAAGTTCTAATTTTACCCCGAGTTAGTAACTGATTGGGCAACCATCTAACAAAGAATTTTCTTGCATTCAGTCAATCCATAGTATTCATTGACTGCTTACTGTGAGAAGAGCAGGTACTAAGTATTAGTGAAAGTACAGTATCGGGTAAACACAATCTCTTCCCTCAAAGGATTTCCAAACTAGTAGCGAGACTACAAAGAATTCAAGGAAGAAAATGGACATTTTGATGAATTAATGTTTAAATGAAAGGGATGGTCGTGAGTAGGCAAGTGCAGTGGTGTAAAGATGCTGAGGGGATAGTTTGGGGCAGAAGAGAAATTAATCAGGGCAGGTCTCTTGGAGGAGATGTGATTTTTGAAAGGCTTTGAAAAGAAGGATAACTGTGGTCTGGAATTGTTCCAAGGAGGAGGAAGGACATGGGTAAATGTGGAGGTAGGAATGATGACGGCGATGCACGAGTTGGTTAGCTTGAGAGGAATGAAGAGTTTGAGTTGGGGCACAGTGGGAGTAGAGAGTGGATAAGTAGGAGGGAAGGAATTGGAGTGCCTTAAAGTCAGGGGTTGGGATTATCTGCTCATTGGGGAGAGGAATGAGTAACAACTGAAGGTTTCCTTTAGTGGTTTCTAAATTTGCCATGTTAGAGTATCGTTTTGTTATTAAAAGGTTCCAGAATCAATCATTTAGTTAACTAAGTCTATCTATTTGGGCCTAGTTAAAGAGGCAAAACATGAGTAGCAAAGCAGGAAATGCTATATTCCAGGCATATCTCTCCCCATTGAATTAGAAATGGACAAGAATCTAAACATCTCTTGGAACAATATGAGGTCAAAACTGGTCCTGAAATTATAGGGAGTGAGTACAATAGTCCACCTTGGCCTAGCGGATAGATCACAGGCCTGGGAGTCAGAAAGACCTGGGTTCTAATCTTAACCCTCCCACTTGTCTGTTCTGTGACCTTGGGCAAGTCATTTCATTTCTTTGTGCCTCACTTCCCTCATCTGAAAAATAGAAATTAAGACTGTGAGCCCTGTGTGGGACATGGACTCTGTCCAAACTGATTAACTTGTATCTATGTCAGTGTTTAATAGAGTTCCAGGCACCTAGAAAGCTTTAACAAATAACCAGTTTTCTACTTCTTTCTTCTCCTTCTTAATACTGGTAATCCCAGAATCTGGAATGTCTCCTTCTATGTATTCTTCCCTAACCTGGGTGATTCTGATTAACAGTTTTAGACTATGTCACAACGGCATCGACGGGTGAATCACAGTGGGCATGCCCAGTCTGGTCCATTCCTATTCACTACAGAGGTAAAGTAGAGATGCCTAGCAGGCCTGGTCCCATCCAATTTATTTTATGCTGCCATACTGGAAGAGGTGACAAGAAAACAGGATGCAGGTGCCAAAATATATTTCCTCTCCTCCAAAAAATTATTCTTCCACCTCAACAGAATGTGGGCATCAGCCAAAGTCCTAGAGACAGTTCTGCAAAAATTACTTCTGCAGATGGCTGCGCTCTACAGGTAAGTATACAAGAAAATGTGCAAATAATCATAGACAGTTTTGCCAATTCACCAAGGCCTAATGCACAGACAATAAGCCTGAAGAAAAGTCAATCAGCCAATCATATTTACTGAGTGCTTACTTTGTGCAGAACCCTGTACTAATCACTTGGGAGAGTACAATATAACAATAAACAGGCACATTCCCTGCCCACGAATTTACAGTCTAGAGGGGTGAAACAGAGGTAATGTATCTGTACCAGGAAGCCATATAGGCAACCAAAAATCTATACTGGCCACACCTCTAAACGCTGATGGTTACCTAGGCAGCACAGTGATCACTGATTCAACAACAGAAAAGGAAATAGAAGAGCAAATCACAAAAGGCAGAACTTTCTTGGGAGGCTGTCAGAGTGTGTAGGCAGAGTTTCCATTAGCATCACTTATGGGCTGTATTCAACCAGACCAGAATCTTAAATGCGATTAAATGAATGAATGAATTAATCCTAAAGTCAGGCTTGTAGCTCTGTGCTCACCTGAACACAGCTGAACTGTATAGGACGTCTGAAAAAAATGAGATCACTGCAGTAACCCCAATCAGCTGCCATATGGCAAATGATATTGGTGATAATAATGATAATAATAAAAAAATAATAATGGTTGTTAAGCGCATACTCTGTGCCAGGGACTGTACTAAGCACTAGAGTGGATACAAGTAAATTAGGTTGGACACAGTCCCTGTCCCACATGGGGCTCAAAGTCTTAATCCTCATGTGACAGATAAGGTAACTGAGGCCAAGAGAATTGAAGTGACTCCCTCAAGGCCCCGCAGCAGATAAATGGCTGAGCTGGGATTAGAACCCAGGTCTTCTGACTCCCAGGCCTGTACTCTATCCACTAGACAAAGAAGCAGCCTGGCTTAGTGTAAAGAGCACGGGCTTGGGAGTCAGCTGTGTGACTTTGGGCAAATCACTTAACTTTTCTGTGCCTCATTTACCTCATCTGTAAAATGGGGATCAAGACTATGAGCCCCATGCAGGACAACCTGATAACCTTGTATCTACCCCAGCACTTAGAACTGTGCTTGGCACATAGTAAGTGCTTAATACTTACCATCATTATTATTATTATTAGACCATGCTGGTCAAGATGGCCCAAGGAAACAATTTGAAAACTTTGTAAACCCAAACCGGAGCACACCCTGACTTTAAGTGGGGAGTCAAGTGAGGCAGGTATCTGTGTGACTTTGGGCAAGTCACCTAACTTCTCTGTGCCTCAGTTCCCTCATCTGCGAAATGAGGATTAAGACTGTGAGCCCCACATGGGACAACCTGATCACCTTGTATCCCCCCAAGCACTTAGAATAGTATTTTGCAAATAATAAACGCTTAACAAATAACATCATCATTATTATTACTATGCATGGTCACTAGGATGAGAGCCTATCTGAGACTCATAAGGAGCAGGGACTATGTCCAACCCAATAACCTTGGATCTACCCAAGGGCTTAGAAGTCCTTGACACATTATAAGCCCTTAATGACTACCACAGTTATTATAATCAGTATTACTTACTGGAGCAGAAGCTTCACAAGGATCATGTAATAAGGAGGCAAAGAGAAGAGAGGGCTAAAAATTGCAAGCAATGAACATGTCAACACAACACGGGTTGACTTTTGTGTGTGTGTAGTAACAATAATAATAATAATGTTGTTATTTGTTAAGCGCTTACTATGTGCAGAGCACTGTTCTAAGTGCTAGGGTAGATACAGGGTAATCAAGTTGTCCCACATGAGGCTCATAGTCTTAATCCCCATTTTCCAGATGAGGTAACTGAGGCACAGAGAAGTTAAGCGACTTGCCCACAGCCACACAGCTGACAAGCGGCAGAGCCGGGATTCAAACCCATGACCTCTGACTCCCAAGCCCATGCTCTTTCCACTGAGCAACGCTGCTTCTCTATGCAAGAGGAGTTGGGGATCCTGTGTTAGCTTTTTCAATCACACACACACACTTATGAGAGACTTCTACTCAGTTGGGTCTTCTCTGAGTTCACCCCGCTGATAGTCCTTGCTCTGTTACTATTGCCTGCCTACTGAATGCTGAATATTAGCCATACTATCATAGATTTCTGCTCAAAAAAACACTGTAGAAACAAAGCTCTAGGAAAGAAACATCTCAATTGTTTCTGGCTAGTATGTTTTCAATGGAAAATTCCATTTTAGACAAGAAATTTTAGGAGCAAAGGCTATTATACAATTATTTAAAAATAAATAGTGGACCATCAGTTATTTTTTACTCATTTGCCACAATGACACTGAATTTTAAATTGGGATCTTTATATCTTTCTATGCTAAAATTTATTCTCATCATTATTTTCTATTATAAAGAGCTCTGTTTGTGAGTTGGAGGAACTGTGTTCTAATCCTGGCTCCGTTATTTGACTGCTGTGTGGTCTTGGGCAAATAACTTAACATCTCTGTCCCTCCATTTCCTTATTTGTAAAATGAGAATTCAGTACCTATTCTCCCTCCTATTTAGACCTGGAGCCCCTTGTGGTTTAAGGACTCAAGTCTCTTATATGTACCCCAGGGCTAAGTAGAATTGAGCAACAGAGTAAATGCCAAACAAATACTATTATAACAATATAATATCATAATAGAATATAATTATGACATGATTACAACATTAAGATAATCTATTATAATTATTACTAGTAATAATGATGATAAAATCAAATGTTTTCCTGTTAATCTAAATAACTGTTCACCCTATATTTTGTCCTTTAAACATAGAAAAATATATATTTGAATTCAATTTGTATATATTAAGTGCTTATGGCATGTCAGAATATTTTGCTAAGTGCTAAGATAGATACAAGGTAATCATTTGAAAACAAAACAAAACACCTTTTTTACTTTTTCTAGTACAAAAAAAAAGAGTTGAACAGCAAATTTGGTTAATTATAAATTAGGACCAAAGAGCATGTTTCAATCAAAGGCCTTCAAATAATATCCTAAATCATTTAAACTGCTTTTTTTTAGATTGAATATAAGTACAAAGCATAGATTAGTTGGCACTACATAGGAAAGGTTAAGGAAAGATATGATAAAAGAAATTATAATCAAATTAAGGGCTTCGGCTTTCTCAGGTAAGCCTGAACCACACTCTTCTCATTTTGGAGACTATTTTTAACTGCTCTCATTTCCACTGACAATTTGCAATAATCCACACAGAATCTTAACTTTGTCCACAATCCCACCTATTGCTTCTCTTCCTGATAAAATGTAAACAAGTGGTTTCGAAATAGTTACTTCACATGTGTCCGAAATACTTTGAATCAATCAGGAGTTTCAGAGCCCAAAATACCCAAGGTATTCAACCTCCACTTTGAAATGTTTCTTTAATTATGCAGTATTTCAGGTTAACGGATCAGTTTAAATAAAATAAAAATATCTACTGAACTAGGCAAAAGACTTTGTTTCTTTCTAGGCACTATTTTGAATGAAGTGGTTTATGATCAGTGGGATAAAGTTATACACCACAATGATGGGGTATGTTTCTGAGTATCTAGATGATTAAACAGTGGCAGCAATTTGACTCCATCTTTTTGTCTACCCTCTGGACCACAAAAATCTCAGTCTCTTAATTCTCCCGGGGCAGAGTCACACAAAAATATATCATTCTCATTTTTAAAAAATAAATTAATCATTCAATAAATCATATTTATTGAGTATTTACTGTGTGCATCTGTGAGGAGCACTGTACACATTGCTTGAGAGCACACTAAAACAGAGTTGGTAGACACATTCCCTTAAAAATAGCAGATCGTCATCATCATTGGTATTGATTGAGCACTTACTATGTGCTTAGTACCATATTAAGATGCATAAACTTTATTCACCAACAGGAAATTATCCTGGTGACAAGCACTCTGCCCCATCTGTCGCCTTATACTTTTCTAAGCTAGTTGAGTCGAGAAACCAGCGGTATAGGTCAATCCTTCACAGGCCCTTTTACATTTCCCCAGTGATCTGGGATTTTTTTCTCTCCTTATGCTAGAATGCTCTTCTCTTCTTGAACAATGCCTTAGATCTGGCAGAGCGAGGACTAAACTCATCGGGACAGGCTCTCCTCTCTAAGTTTTATATACTCTGCAATGCAATAGCTTCTGCATGATCGACTGTGCTATATAATTCAGTGGAAGAGAGGACTCAGGCAATTACTTGAGATTTATGATCGTTTTGATGGCAGATGGAACAGACCATATTATTGAGTCATCCTCCACCAGGCCTACTCAACAGGACTTTCTTTAAGTTTAATCTTTTCATGGCTGTGAAATCCCCAAATATTATTTTTTTGCTACTTCAGAGCTCCTCTTCAATTTCCTGGAATCCATGCCACTGGGCCTGGTGCTTTCACCCTCTGATTCCAAAGAGGCATTCTGGCTTACTTTCGGTCACTACTTCCTAAACATTTCGCCAACAGTGATACCGACAACCACGGAGTAGGACATTTCTAATACGGAGTTGATCTTCTTTGAGTCCACAGATCCGAGGCTGTAAATTGTCAAATTAGATTTTGGACTTGCCTGTGGATAATTCTGATTAATATCACTATAATGTTTCATTGGGGCCGAATCGCTCCATGGCATTTATTGAGTGATGAATGTGTGCAGACCACTGGTACTAAGCACTTGAATGCATAAAGCTTCAAAAAAGAAAAGAAGTTATTTTAGTATCCTAAAAGAACTATCCAGTATTACCAATAGCATTTATTAAGCTTTCACTGAATATCAAGCAGTGTCCTCTAGACTGAAAAAGAATGGAGAAGCAGCGTGGCTCAGTGGAAAGAGCCCGGGCTTGGGATTCAGAGGTCATGGGTTTGAATCCCGGATCTGCCACTTGTCAGCTGGGTGACTGTGGGCAAGCCACTTCACTTCTCTGGGCCTCAGTTCCCTCATCTGTAAAATGGGGATTAACTGTGAGCCTCACATGGGACAACCTGATTACCCTGTATCTACCCCAGCGCTTAGAAGAGTACTCTGCATATAGTAAGCGCTTAACATATGAGAAGCAGCGTGTCTCAGTGGAAAGAACATGGGCTTTGGAGTCAGGGCTCATGAGTTCGAATCCCAGCTCTGCCACTTGTCTGCTGTGTGACTGTGGGCAAGTCACTTAACTTCTCTGTGCCTCAGTTCCCTCATCTGTAAAATGGGGATTAAGACTGTGAGCCCCACGTGAGACAACCTGATTCCCCTATGTCTACCCCAGCGCTTAGAACAGTGCTTGGCACATAGTAAGCACTTAACAAATACCAACATTATTCTCGTTATATCCCGGCTAGACTACTGTGTCAGCCTTCTCTCTGACCTCCCTTCCTCCTCTCTCGCCCCGCTCCGGTCTATTCTTCACTCCGCTGCCCGGCTCATCTTCCTGCAGAAACGATCTGGGCATGTCACTCCCCTTCTTAAACAACTCCAGTGGTTGCCTATCGACCTCCGCTCCAAACAAAAACTCCTCACTCTAGGCTTCAAGGCCCTACATCACCTTGCCACTTCCTACCTCTCCTCCCTTCTCTCTTTCTACTGCCCACCCCGCACGCTCCGCTCCTCTGCCGCCCACCTCCTCGCCGTCCCTCGGTCTCGCCTATCCCGCCGTCGACCCCTGGGTCACGTCCTCCCGCGGTCCTGGAACGCCCTCCCTCCTCACCTCCGCCAAACTGATTCTCTTTCCCTCTTCAAAACCTTACTTAAAAATCACCTCCTCCAAGAGGCCTTCCCAGACTGAGCTCCTCTTCCCCCTCTACTCCCTCTGCCATCCCCCCTTTACCTCTCCGCAGCTAAAGCCTCATTTTCCCCTTTTCCCTCTGCTCCTCCACCTCTCCCTTCCCATCCCCACAGTCCGCTCAACTGTATATATTTTCATTACCCTATTTATTTTGTTAATGAATTGTACATCGCCTTGATTCTATTTAGTTGCCATTGTTTTTACGAGATGTTCTTCCCCTTGACGCTGTTTAGTGCCATTGTTCTTGTCTGTCCGTCTCCCCCGATTAGACTGTAAGCCCGTCAAACGGCAGGGACTGTCTCTATCTGTTGCCGACTTGTTCATCCCAAGCGCTTAGTACAGTGCTCTGCACATAGTAAGCGCTCAATAAATACTATTGAATGAATGAATGAACATATACCAACATTATTATTATTATTATTATTATGAAAACTCATTGTGGATAGAGAACATGTCCACCAAATCTGTTCCAGTGTACTCTTAAATATTGAGACGCAGCATGGTGTAGCATGCTAAACTAAACCATGCTATATTTAACCACGAAGCAGCGTGGTTTAGCAGCAAGAGCCCAGACTTGGAAGTCAGAGATTATGAGTTCTAATTCTGCCTCCGCCACTTGTCAGGTGTGTGACATTGGGCTAGTAACTTAACTTATCTGTGCCTCAGTTCCCTCAACTGTAAAATGGGGATTAAGACTGTGAGCCCCAAGTGGGAGAACCTGATAATCTTGTATCTATTTAACAAATACAATAATAATAATAATAATAATGTTGGTATTTGTTAAGCGCTTACTATGTGCCAAGCACTGTTCTAAGTGCTGGGGTAGACATAGGGGAATCAGGTTGTCCCATGTGGGGCTCACAGTCTTAATCCCCATTTTACAGATGAGGGAACTGAGGCACAGAGAATAATGTTGGTATTTGTTAAGCGCTTACTATGTGCCGAGCACTGTTCTAAGCGCTGGGGTAGACATAGGGGAAGCAGGTTGTCCCACGTGGGGCTCACAGTCTTAATCCCCATTTTACAGATGAGGGAACTGAGGCACAGAGAAGTTAAGTGACTTGCCCACAGTCACACAGCCGACAAGTGGCAGATCCGGGATTCAAACCCATGACCTCTGAATCCCAAGCCCGGGCAAATACCATTATCATCATGGTGTAGTGGCTGGTGCACAGACCTGGGAGTCAGAAGGTCATGGGTTCTAATCCCACCTCCTCCACTTGTCATCTGTGTGACCTTGGGCAAGTCACATCTCTTCTCTTTGCCTCAGTTACCTCATCTATAAAATGGGGATTGAGACTGGGCGCCCCATGTGGGATACAGACTCTGTTCAACTCAATTTGTTCGCATCCACCTCAGTGTTTAGTACAGTGTCTGGCACATAATGAGTGCCTAACAAATATTATTAGTCTTTATAGTAGTATTATTATCAACTATCTTATATTCTCTTCTCCGAAACACTTACAGTGCTCTGCACAAGTAAGTACTCAATAAATATGATAGATTGACTGGCAGTAGAGTGGGAGTCGTTATAGTAATAATAGTAACACCAACAATAGCAATAAGGGTCATAGTTGCATTTATTACACACTCACTTGGTGCTGGTCACTATATTAGGTTCTGGGGAACCTCAGAATAATAAAGCGATGTAATCTCTGCCCAGAGGGGCTTAGTGTCTAATGGGGGAGACCAACTTAAAGCTGTTTACAGACGAATGGATGAATATGTGGACAAGTCAGTGTGGACAGGTCAGCTGTAAACCAGGAGTCCAGACCAGTGTCCCTGGCTTTGAGTTTACCCGCTGACATTTATGACATTTCTGAGTCTACACAATTTTATCTCACTCCAGGTAGATGTAGCCATTTTGACTTCTGTGGCCAGGGTCTGCTCAGAATAGGAAACTAGATTTTTCATACAGCTGATTAGTGATTCTGAAAGACTCAGGCCAAACCTCACATATTCAGAAAATTCTGAAGGAAGCAATTTGAAGTTAATTTGAAGTGTAGACCAGGCCTATGGAGAAGGTACCCAAACCAGCAGAAGTTCCAAATAAACCAGTCATTAAGTAACTAAATATCCAGGATATGCTACATCCCAGAGCATTGCCCACAGAGATGTTTCAGTTGGTAAACAGCCCGAAAAGAGCACGGGCCTGGGAGTCAGAGGGTCTAGGTTCTAATCCCAGCTCTGCCTCTTACATGCTGTATCACTTTGAGCTCAGTTTCCTCAACTGCGAAATGGGGATTCAGTCCCTCCGATCTGAAGATGAGCAAACTAAGGGACAGACAAGAAATGAAGTGACTTGTCCAAGGTCACGCAGCAGGCAAGGGGCAGAGTTGGGATCAGAACCCAGCCCTTTGACTCCCAGGCCGGGGTTGTACATTGTGGATGATGTGGAGGGGATGGGAAATTCTTCCTTGTTCAACATTCCAAACCCCCCAGCATTACTTCCTTGAAAAATTAAAGACATATTTAAAAGCACCAGAATAAATATAGATTTGAAAATCAAGTTTTCCATAACAATCTTTTTATTCTATTAATAAATAATTAGTAAATTAATCAAGAGCTTACTAAGTGTCCTTATTATTCATTCTATCATATTTATTAAATGTCTTCTTCTTCAGCTGGGTATTTTTGTAACTATTTCCTTCAACATTTATTAAGCCCCCACAGTAACCATCCAAATTCTGTGCTATTCTTAAAATTCAAGTGATTAAAACTTGGAATCAAACCTTAGAAAAGCCTTACATTCAGGATTGACATAAAGAAATGAAATCCCATCAAGGAAATATCAAAAGAGTTGTGTTTCTCCACAAATTTTGGTAAAGAAATTCATTATCTGGAGCCCCTGCCTTAGTGCAAGTTTTAAATTACATATATTTTTGTATTGTTTCTGAGCCAATTTTAAATTACTGGAAATCATTTTGGGATTCACAGTTGTGTTCCAACAATCCATGTTCATGTCAAGTTGCTACATTCTTAGTGTTCTTTCAAAACAGACCAGTCTCAACAGATCAGAGAGGAGATTGAGAGACAAGTTCTTAAAGTTTCTCCAGCTCTTGTAATGTTATGATTCAAAAGAGTAGCTAATTTATCATGTTTCCCAAAATAATTTCTGTGTGATGCACATTCAAATACAGCTTAGGTAACCAAGTGAATTACAAGAATCATTCTAAAACACAATGTTTCAACTACTCAATCAGTATTTATTTTGCAGCTATTGAGTTTTGAGTTCTGCGCTACCCTGGTTTAAAAAATTGGAATGTGAACTCAGGACCAAGAGAATAACAATCAAACTATTAATCAATGGTATTTATTGAGCGTTGACTATGTTCAGAGTACTGTACTAAAGACTTGGAAGAGTACAGTGGAAAAGAGTTAGTAGACACTTCCCTGCCCACAACTAGCAGGGAGAGAGACATTAAAATAAATATTTCATAATATAAATTTAAAGATCTATACATAAGAATTGCAGTATTGAGCACTGGGTGAGGAACTAATTCTCAAAGGTTACAGATCCAAGTACATAGACGAAGTCGAAGGGAGAGGGAGTTGGGAACAGAGGGTGTCAGTAGAGAAGGCCTCTTAGAGTAAATAATAATAATGATGATGGTATTTATGAAGTGCTAACTATGTGCCAAGCACTGTTCTAAGCACTGAGGGAGATACAAGACAATCAAGTTGTCCCATATGGGGTTCACAGTCTTAATGCCCATTTTACAGATAAGGTAACTGAGGCACAGAGAAGTGAACTAACTTGCCCAAAGTCACACTGCTGACTAGAGGCAGAGCTGAGATTAGAACCCAATACCTCTGATTCCCAAGCCCATGCTCTTTCCACTGAGCCACACTGCTTCTCTGTTAGACGTAGGTGTAACCTTAATAATACTCTGAAGATGGGGAGAGTGGTGTCCGACATATGTGGGAGAGGAGGGAGGCCTAAGCTAAGGGGAGGACATGGGAAAGGGGTCGGCAGCAAATCTGTACTTCACTCTGCTACCTGAATCATTTTTTTGTAGAAATGTTCTGTCCGTGTTTCCCCACTCCTCAAGAACCTCTAGAGGTTGCCCATCCACCCCTGAATCAAACCGAAGCTCCTGACCATCCATTTCAAAGGACTCAATCAGCTCGCCCCTTCTTACCTCGACTCGCTCTTCTCCTACTACATCCCAACCCTCACACTTTGCTCCTCTAATACCCACTTTCTCACTTTACCTCAATCTTGTCTATCTCGCTGCCGATTTCTCATTCACGTCCTGCCTCTGACTTGGAATGCCCTCCCTCTTCATAAGCCCCATAGCACTAATGCACGTATCCATAATTTATGTATTTATATTAATGTCTGTCTCTCCTAAAAAAAGAAAAACATTTTTTTTCCAAAAAGTTAGGTCACATTCTCTTGCTTATCACAGTGAGGGTGTTTAAGAGCAAAAAATAATTTACCCATTTTACATATCTGAGAGACAATGACTCTCCCTACCTTCAAAGCCTTATTGAAGGCATATCTTCTCCAAGAAGCCTTCCCTGGCTAAGCCCACTTTTCTTTTTCTCCCACTCTCTTTGGTTTCACCCTGATTTTCTCCCTTTATTCACCACCCTCCCTCAGTCCCACAGAACTTATTTACATATCCACAATGCAATTTAATGTATATAATATAATATATTAATATATCATTCATTATTATATTAATGTCTGTCTCCCCCTCTAGACTGTAAACTTGCTGTGGGCAAGAGTTTGTGTTTGTTATATTGCTATATTCTCCCAAGTGCTCAGTACAGTGCTCTGCACACAGTGAATGCTCAATAAATATGATTGATTGATTAACATGGCCGGGGGGAAAGGGAGGGAGGCATAACGTGGTCAAGAAAGAAAGTCCAGAGATGTAGCGGCTAATCTGGAGAGCTCACTAACTAATGCAGGTTTTTTCTAGTATGTGGAGACTCTGGGAGGATCTGTAGAGTGTTCAGATCAGTCAATCAATTAATGAATCAATTGTATTTATTGAGAGCTCACTGTCTGCAGAGCAAGGTAGTAAGTGCTTGGGAGAGTACAATATAACAGAGTTGGTAGAAACGTTCCCTGCCCATAACCAGGTTTTAGTTGAGAGGAGGAAATGGACGTTAATA
Organism: Ornithorhynchus anatinus; assembly: GCF_004115215.2. Taxonomy (NCBI): domain Eukaryota; kingdom Metazoa; phylum Chordata; class Mammalia; order Monotremata; family Ornithorhynchidae; genus Ornithorhynchus; species Ornithorhynchus anatinus. The sequence goes on along the minus strand of NC_041728.1, from coordinate 174,894,946 downwards.
CAAATAAATGAATTACGAACATGTACATGTGTTGTGTGGCTGAGGGAGGGGTGGATAAAGGGAGCAAACCCAAGTTGAAATGGTGATGCAGATGGGAATGGGAGGATAGCAAATAGTCGCCTAATAATATAATAGTAATAATAAAGTTGGCATTTGTTAAATGCTTTCTATGTGCCAAGAACTGTACTAAGCGCTGGGGTAGATACAGGGAATGGTTCTTGTGCTTTACATTTCCTGTTTCTTGTTACTCCAGGAGCAAGGTAATAGAAGGACAGGTCTTTGGAGGTCATTCCTTTGCTCAGGAGCAGAGACAACAGATGGTCATTTGAAAATTCATGACTGGCCCATTGGCTTTCACTGGCAAGTGTTAGTGTCTCAATGGTGAGATAACTGTACTTTCCTAGAGCTTGGTACAGTGTTCTGCACACAGTAAGTGCTCAATAAATTTGATTGAATTAATGAATGAATAATTATTTACATATTTCAATTTGACGACTTGTTGATTGGGGCACAGAATGGGATATCCCCAAAGTGAGATCAAGGTCAAGATTGTCTCAAAGTTCAGTTCTGTTTCACTAGTGGTTTGCAAAGACTGATATGAAAGATTCAATTGGTGCTTGGAATTTGATGGGATCTGGACGTCAGGAGACTGGGATTCAAATTCTGACTCTGCCATCACTTGCCTGTTTTGCAACTTGGGGCAAATCACTTCTCTTGCCTCAATTTTCTCATCTGCTCTGTCTCCCCTTCAAACTGTAAGCCCTGTGTGGGCACAGAGACTGTGTCCAATATGACTGTCTTCTACTTACCCCAGCATTTATTACAGTCTTAGGCACTTAGTAAGCACTTAACAAATAACACAACTGCTGCTATTAATGATTTACCCAAAGCCCCACAGTAAATCAGTGAGGAAAAAAAATCAAACAAATCTCCATCACTGAAATGCTATAAAACTTTACATAAACCACAAAACAATTTACAAGATATTCACAAAAAAGATTGCTATCCTCTTCATATCCGAGGGACAATTATTCGTCCCACCTTCAAAGCCTTATTGAAGGCACATCTCCTCCAAGAGGCCTTCCCTGACTAAGCCCTCATTTCCTCTTCCTCTTTTATATCCTGATCAGAGAGGAAAGAACAAACAAATCTCCATGACTGAACTCTATAAAGCTTTATATACACCACAGAGCATTTTACAGGATATTCACAAAAAAGATAGATATCCTCTTCATATCTGACAATTACTTTCCCTATCTTCAAAGCCTTATAGAAGGCACATCTCCACCAAGAGACCTTCCCTGATCAAGCCCTCATTTCCATTTCTCCCTCTCCTTCGCACCCTGATTTACTCTCTTTCTTCACTTCCTTCCCTCAGCCCCATAGCACTTATATACATAGCCTTACTTTATGTATTTATATTAACATCTGCCTCTCCTTCTACATTCTGAGCTTGTTGTGGGCAGGGAATGTTTCTGCTTGACTGTTATGTTGGACTCTCCCAAGGGCTTAATACAGTGCTCTACACACAGTAAAACAATCGATGAATCAATCATACTTATTGAGTGCTCACTGTGTGTGGAGCACTGTACTTAATGCTTTGGAGCGTTCAATATAACAGAGTTGGTAGAACATTCCCTTCTCACATCCAACGTTCAGCCTAGAGGGGAAACAAGCATTAACATAAATAAATGAATACATTTTGGAAGAGCACATAAGTGCTGTGGGCCTGAGGGAGGGGTGAGTAAAGGGAGCAAATCCAAGTGTAGGGGTGATGCAGATGGGAGTGGGAAAAGAAATAGGTGCCCAGACAGGGAAGGCCTCTTGGAGGAGATGTGCCTTCAATAAGACTTCGGAGGTGGGGAGAGTGATCATATTTATTGAGCACTTACTGTCAATTATTACTGTGTACTAAATGCTTCACCTGAGCCTTTCAAGTACTCTACCAGTCTTGGCTCCAGGATGGAGATTCAAACAGAGGCCTACCCATTCCATTCCTAGGTTGGACAGTGGCTAGAGAGGGAAAGGCAATCTGCTACAAGTCAAAACTTACCCGTGCTGGGCAACAGAGGCGTGGGAGAGAGTCGAGGGAGGAGACTCATGTTTACTGCGGGGAAGAAGGCAGTGGTAAGCTACTTCTGGATTTTTACCAAGAAAACTCTCTGGATACGCTACCAGAACGATTGCAGATGGAGGTGGGGCGTTCTGGGAGAGATGTCTATGGAGTCGCTATGGGTCGGAGACGACTCGACAGCATAAAACAAAACAAGGCTAAGAGCTTGGGAGAGTACAATATAATAGAGTTGGTAGACACGTTTCCTGGCTAGAGTGAGCTTACAGTCTATAGGGGGAGACAGACATTAATGTAAACAAATGTTACAGATTTGTACATAAACATTGTGGGACTGAGGAAGGAAGAAAAATGGGAGGAAATCAAAGCACAAGGGTGATGCAGACGGGAGTTGGAGAAGAGGAAATGAGGGGCTTAGTAAGGGATGGCCTCCGTGGAGGAGATGGGCTTTTAATAAGGTTTAGAAGGTTTGGGAAGTGACTGACTGAAGGATATGAAGAGGGAGGGTGTTCCAGGCCAAAGGCAGATGTGGGAGAGAGGTACATAATAAATACACTTGAATGAAAGGTTAGCAGCGAGATAGAGGAGATGGAGGTACAGTGAGTAGGTTGGCATTTGGAGAGTGAAGGGTGTGGGTTGGATTGTAGTGAGAAAGCAATGAGGTAAAGTAGGAGAGGGCAAGGGGATTGAGTCATTTACAGCCTGTAGTACAAAGTTTCTGCTTGATGCAGAAGTGGAGGTTCTTGTAAATTCATTGTGGGCAGGGAATGTGTCTGTTTATTGTATCATACATTCCCAAGTGCTTAGTACAGTGCTCTGCACACATTAAGCGCTCAATACATATGACTGAGTGATTGAGTGGGTGAGAGTGAGTGAAAGACGGAATGAACAATTTTGTAGAAAAATGACCCATGCAGCAATATTAAGTATGGACAGGAAGCAGGTAGGTCAGCAAGGAGGTTGATGCAGTAATCAATGAGGAATACGAGGTCTCCAAGAGGCTTTCGCAGACTGAGCTTCCCCTTTTCCCTCTGCTCCCTCTCTGCCCCCCCTTCACCTCCCCTCAGCTAAGCCCCCTTTTCCTCCATCCCCTCTGCTCCTCCCCCTCTCCCTTCCTCTCCCATCAGCACTGTACTCATTTGTATATATTTTTATTACCCTATTTATTTTGTTAATGAGGTGTATATCCCCTTGATTCTATTTATTGCTATTAAGTTGTCTTGTTTTTGTCCGTCTTTCTGCCCCAGTTAGACTGTAAGCCCGTCAGTGGGCAGGGATTGTCTCTATCTGTTGCCGAATTGAACATTCCAAGCACTTAGTACAGTGCTCTGCACATAGTAAGTGCTCAATAAATACAATTGAATGAATAGGATAAGAGCTTGGATTAACACAGTAGCAGTTTGGATGGAGAGGAATGGGTGGATATTAGCAATGTTGTGAGCCGGTTATTGGCTCACAGATTGTCTATATCTGTTGCCGAATTGTACACTCCAAGAGCTTAGTACGGTGCTCTGCACATAGTAAGCGCTCAATAAATACTATTGAATGAATGTCTTGAAGGTGAAAACTCTAAGGGCCCACATCCCCCAGGAAAGTAAAATATTCTGAGTCCAGGGTGTCATAAGAGAAGCAGCGTGGCTTAGTGGATAAAGCCTGGTCCAGGAGTCAGAGGTTGCAGGTTCTAATTCTGACTCTGCCACTTAGCTATGTGACTTTGGGCAAGTCACTTCACTTCTCTGTACCACAGTTACCTCATCTGTAAAATGGGGATTAAGACTCTGAGCCCCATGTGGGACAACCTGATTACTTCATATCTACCCCACGCTTAGAACAGTGCTTGGCACATAGTCAGCACTTAACAATAATAATGTTGGTATTTGTTAAGCGCTTACTATGTGCAGAGCACTGTTCTAAGCGCTGGGGTAGACATAGGGGAATCAGGTTGTCTCACGTGGGGCTCACAGTCGTAATCCCCATTTTACAGATGAGGGAACTGAGGCACAGAGAAGTTAAGTGACTTGCCCACAGTCACACAGCCGACAAGTGGCAGAGCTGGGATTCGAACCCATGACCTCTGACTCCAAAGCCCATGCTCTTTCCACTGAGCCACGCTGCTTCTCTGTAAATACCAGCATTATTATTATTTGCTCAGTCACAACTTTTGTGACCAAAATCAGCTTATCGATCAAACATAAAGGCCATTAAAGCTCATTTGTGTCACAGATGATGTCAGAGAGTGGTACCAACAGGTTTTCAAATGATTATTATTCTGAAAAGAGGAGATACAACAGAAATGAAAGAAAACTTATTCGTGTGTCCAAAGCATTTGTCACAGATGCATGTAAAAAGTGAACTTTACTCCAAATTTTTTTGATGATTTTCATTTGACCGGTCTTGGATCAGCGATGGCCTGACTGAGGCTACACATTCTCTGCTGTCACAGAATCTCACTGAGGGTTGAAGTAGGTCCTCTTTTTCTTGCTGTAGGCCTCTGACCAAGGTCTCAGAATCTTTAAATGGGGACTTTCTGAGCTTCACTGAATTATGTCTAAAAATAATTCCTTTATGAATGCTTCTCTGACCTGGATCACACTTCCTCACATTTCTACTGAAAACGGTAATCTTTTGCAGATAAAACTTTGTTTAAAAAAAAAAAAAGAAGAAGGAAAGATTTTCAGTGGAATCAGGAAAAATCTGGCATTTCTTCAGCTTCTGAGCCTGAGAGAATTGAAATGGCAGCTAAAATCAATCAATGATATTTATTAAGCATTTTCTGTACACGGAAACTTGAACTGAACACTGGGAGAGTACAGTACAATAGATGTATTCATTTTAAACAAATATTAATTAGATAGTAAAAGCAATTTCAAATTTTTCTGTAGAATTTAGAATGGAGGGTATCCCCTAATTTAATTTCAGCACCGTAATTTCTACAGCAAAAAGCAATCGTTGGAATTCTCCACTACACTGAAGGCTTCTTAACCCAGATCTAATGGCTAGAAAACTCGGTCGGTGCCATTTCTCACTGGGCCCGTCTGTGACTTCCAGTGATGCAATTTATCCCACAAGCGCCATGAGATTAAACAATTTTCCCTGGGTCCTGCCATTGTCATTAAGAATGGGGATTATCGTGGTTTGCCCTGAGCCACTCTCTCATTCTTGCCAGTAATATTCACTCTGGGGTAGAAGGCAAATCAGAGGGTAGGAGTCCAGAACATCAAGAGCTGCAGACAATAATTCGATGGGAAGTAGTATGGGCAAGTGGAAAGGGCAGGGGCCTGGGAGCCAGAGAACCTGCGTTCTCATCGCTGCTCTGCACTCTCCTGCTCTGTGACCTTGGGTAAAACATTTAACTTCAGTGTGCTTGATTTTCCACTTCTATAAAATGGGGATCCCATACCTGTTCTCCATCCTACTGTAAGCTCATTATGGACAGGGAACCTGTCTGCTAATCTCTATTGTACTGTAATCTCCCAAGTGCTTAGAACAGTGATCTGAAGCTAGTAAGTGCTCAATAAATACCACTGATTGATTGATTCATTGCTTAAACTGAGCTCCATGTGGAGCAGGGACTATATCTTGCCCTGATTAACTGTGTCCTGCTGACACCTCAAACTATCTTCCCAACCAAACCCTATCCTCCCAGGTTTTTCCCATCCCTGTAGACAATAACATTTATTCATTCATTTATTCAATAGTATTTATTGAGCACTTACTATGTGCAGAGCACTGTACCAAGCGCTTGGAATGAACAAGTCGGCAACAGATAGAGACGGTCCCTGCCGTTTGACGGGCTTACGGTCTAATCAGGGGAGACGGACAGACGAGAACAATGGCAATAAATAGAGTCGAGGGGAAGAACATCTCGTAAAAACAATGGCAACTAAATAGAATCAAGGCAATGTACATTTCATTAACAAAATTAATAGAGTAATGAAAATATATACAGTTGGGCAGACGAGTACAGTGCTGAGGGGATGGGAAGGGAGAGGGGGAGGAGCGGAGGGAAATAGGGGGGAAAGAGGGTTAAGCTGCGGAGAGGTGAAGGGGGGCGGTAGAGGGAGTAGAGGGAGAAGGGGAGCTCAGTCTGGGAAGGCCTCTTGGAGGAGGTGAGTTTTAAGTAGGGTTTTGAAGAGGGGAAGAGAATCAGTTTGGAGGAAGTGAGGAGGGAGAACATTCCAGGACCGCAGAAGAACGTGGCCCAGGGGTCGATGGCGGGATAGGCGAGACCAAGGGACGCTGAGGAGGTGGGTGGCAGAGGAACGGAGTGTGCGGGGTGGGCAATAGAGAGAGGGGAGGAGAGGTAGGAAGGGGCAAGGTGATGGAGAACCTTGAAGCCTAGAGTGAGTTTTTGTTTGGAGCGGAGGTTAATAGGCAACCACTGGAGGTGTTTAAGAAGGGGAGTGACATGCCCAGATCTCCTCCCTAATTCACAAGCCTGTAACCTTGGTGTTGCCCTAGACTCATCTCTCTCATTCCACCCTCATATTCAATCTCTCACTAAATCCTGTTGGTTTTACCTTCATAACACTGTTAACATCTCCCCTTTCTTCTCCATCCAAACTGCTGCTAGGCTAATCTAAGCAGTTATTCTATTCTGCCTTGAAAGAAGCAACATGTCTTAGTGGCAAGAGCATGGGTTTGGCAGTCACAGGTCATGGGTTCTAATCCCACCTCCACCACTTGTCAACTGTGACTTTGGACAAGTCACTTAACTTCTCTGGGTCTATGTTACCTCATCTGTAAAATGGGGATTAACACTGTGAGCCCCACGTGGGACAACCTGATTAGCCTGTATCTACCCCAATGCTTAGAATGGGGCTTGGACATAGTAAGCACTTAAATACCACAGTAGTTATTATTTATATCAACATCTGTCTCCCCCTCTTGAGTGAAAGCTCACTGTGGCCAGGGAACGTGGATACCAACCAACTCTGTTATATTGTATTCTCCCAGGTACTCAGTAAACTGTTCTGCACCCAGTAAGAGCTCAGTAAATATTAATGATCGATTGATTGTTTCCTGTCTCTCCCAACTCCAGCCCATACTGCACTCTGCTACCCAGATCATTTTCTTGCAAAAAAGTTCAGTCCAAGTTTCCCCATTCCTCGATAACCTCCAGTGGTTGTCCATCTACCATTGCATCAAACAGAAACTCCTCATCATCCACTTTAAAGCACTCGATCAGCTTGCCCCATCTTATTCACCTCAGTGACTGCCTACTAGCAGCATGGTGTAGCGGATAGAGCACGAGCCGGGGAGTCAGAAGGTCATGGGGTCTAATCCCAGCTCCGCCACTTTTCTGCTGGGTGACGTCGGGCATGTCACTTCACTTCTCTGGGCCTTAGTTACCTCATCTGTAAAATGGGGGTTAAGATGATGAGCCCTATGCAGGACAGAGACTCTCTCCAACCTGATTTACTTGTAAATAATAATAAGAATAATGACGGTATTTGTTAAGCATTTACTATGTGCCACATACTGTTCTATGCTCTGGGGTATATACAAAGTAATCAGGTTGTCCCACATGGGGCTCACAGTCTTGATCCCCATTTTACAGATGAGGTAACTGAGGCACAGAGAAGTTAAATGACTTGCCCAAAGTCACACACCTGACAAGCAGCTGAGTTGGGATTTGAACCCATGACCTCTGACTCCCAAGCCTGTGCTCTTTCCACTAAGCCACTTGTACCCACCCCAGCACTTAGTACAGTGCCTAGCAAAGAGTAAACGCTTAATAAATACCAAAATTAAATTATTATGATGATTGCTAAAACGCAGCATGCACACTTTGTTCCCCTAGTGCCAGTTTACTCACTGTGCCCCTATCTTGTCTAACTAATGGCCGACCCCTTTCCCACATCCTCTTCCTAGTCTGGAACTACCTCCCCCTGCCATTTACTCCAGACCACCACTCTCCCCACCTTCAAATCCTTATTAAGATCACATCTCCTCCAAGAGGCTTTCCTTAATTAAGCCCTCTTCTCCCCGGCTCCCTCCCTTCTATATTGTCTATGCACTTGGATATGTGACCTTTGAGCATCTGCTATTCGGCCCATCCTCAAACCCATATATGTATATATTTTTTAATTATATATTCTCAATCACTTATGTTTATTAATGTCAGACTGCCCCTCTAGACTGTAAGCTCACTGTGGGCAGGTAACATGTCTGCCAACTCTGCTGTATTGTACTGTCCCAAGCGCTTAGGACAGTGCTCTGTACCTAGTATGATCTCAAAAAATACCACTTACTGATTGCCTGATTTGCCCCAGAACTTAGAACAGTCCATGACTGACACAGAGTAAGTGCTTAACAAATCTCATTAAAAAAAGATGTACGGAATTTTACCACTCAAATTGACCTCAGAATGACATAGTACCATAGATCAGACAGTGATTTTCCAGCTTCAGAATATTATTAAGGTCACATATCCTTCAGGAGACTTTCCCTGATTGAACCCTTATTTTTCCAATTGCCCCTCCCTTCCTTCTCATCTACATACTTAGACCTATTTCCCTTAGGCATCTGGTATTTGCCCCACCCTCAACCCCACGGCAATTTCATACATACCTTTCAATTATATATTATGAATATTTTCTTTATAACAAAGTCTGTCTCCTCCTCTAGACTATATGCTCTTTCATTCATTCAATAGTATTTATTGAGCGCTTACTATGTGCAGAGCACTGTACTAAGCGCTTGGGATGAACAAGTCGGCAACAGATAGAGACAGTCCCTGCCATTTGACGGGTTTACAGTCTAATCGGGGGAGACTGACAGACAAGAACAATGGCAATAAATAGAGTCAAGGGGAAGAACATCTCGTAAAAACAATGGCAACTAAATAGAATCAAGGCGATGTACAATTCATTAACAAAATAAATAGGGTAACGAAAATATATACAGTTGAGCAGACGAGTACGGTGCTGTGGGGATGGGAAGGGAGAGGTGGAGGAGCAGAGGGAAAAGGGGAAAATGAGGGTTTAGCTGCGGAGAGGTAAAGGGGGGATGGCAGAGGGAGTAGAGGGAGAAGAGGAGCTCAGTCTGGGAACGCCTCTTGGAGGAGGTGAGTTTTAAGTAGGGTTTTGAAGAGGGAAAGAGAATCAGTTTGGCGGAGGTGAGGAGGGAGGGTGTTCCAGGACCGCGGGAGGACGTGGCCCGGGGGTCGACGGTGGGATAGGCGAGACCAAGGGATGGTGAGGAGGTGGGCGGCAGAGGAGCGGAGCGTGCGGGGTGGGCGGTAGAAAAAGAGAAGGGAGGAGAGGTAGGAAGGGGCAAGGTGATGGAGAGCCTTGAAGCCTAGAGTGAGGAGCTTTTGTTTGGAGCGGAGGTCGATAGGCAACCACTGGAGTTGTTTAAGAAGGGGAGTGACATGCCCAGATCGTTTCTGCAGGAAGATGAGCCGGGCAGCGGAGTGAAGAATAGACCGGAGCGGGGCGAGAGAGGAGGAAGGGAGGTCAGAGAGAAGGCTGACACAGTAGTCTAGCCGGGATATAACGAGAGCCTGTAACAGTAAGGTAGCCGTGGACTACAGGACAGGCGGGAACATGTCTACACACTCTGTTGTATTGCACAGCATGGACCTGGAAGACAGAAAGATCTGTGTTCTACACACAGCTCCGCCACTTGTCTGCTGTGTGACCTTGAGCAAGTTACTTAAATTCTCTGTGCCTGAATTCCCTCATCTGTAAAAATTGGGATTAAGACTATGAGCCCCATGTGGGACAGGGACTGTGTCCAACTGAATATCTTGTATCTACCCCAGCTCTTAGAACAGTGCTTGACACACAGTAAGCCCTTAACAAATTATTATTATTATTATTATTATCCAGTGTCGTCGACTTGTTTCTGATTCTTAGCTACTCTATAGATATATTTTCTCCAGAACGCCTTGTCTTCTACCATAAACCTGAACCTTTCTAACTGTTCTTCCATTATTGTTGCTACAGTCTCTATCCATCTAGCTGTCTAGTCTGCCTCTCCCATGTTTCTCCAGAAATATTCCTAGCATTAGTTTCTTCTCCAGAAAATTAGTCTTCCTAATAGTGTGCCCAAGATATGCTAATCTAAATCAAATTAAGTGGCCAAAGACCACTTTGGCTTAATTTGCTCTGAAATCCATTTGTTTGTTTTTTGGGCAGTCCACGCTATTTACAAATGCCTTCTCCAACAATACATTTCAAAAGAATCGATGCTCTTTCTATCATGTTTCTTCACTGTCCAGCTTTCAGATCCATACATTGCCACTGGAAACACCATAGAATTGACAATTTGTGTTTTTTGTGGCAATTGTTACATTAGCACATTTCATGGGTAGGGATTGTCTCTATCTGCTGCCGAATTGTACTTTCCAAGCACCTAATACAGTGCTCTGTACATACAGTAAGTGCTCAATAAATATGATTGAATGAATGAATGAATGACCTTCTCAGGCTCTTCATATCAATCTTCTTAACATTAATCTTCCGCATATTTCTTGACTACTTGTTCCTTTATTATTGATCCCAAGAGAGAAAAATTGTAATAGCAAATACCATCATTAAATAGTCTCCCAAACACCTAGTACAGTGCTCTGCACACTGAGAAGCAGCATGGCTTAGTGGAAAGAAGATGGGCTTGGGAGTCAGAGGTAATGGGTTCTAATCCCCTCTCTACTTCTTGTCAGCTCTGTGACTTTGGGCAAGTCACTTTAACTTGTCCTAACTTGCCTCAGTTACATCATCTGTAAAATGGAGATTAAGACTGTGAGCCCCACGCATGACAACTTGATTACCTTGTATCCTTCCCAGCTCTTAGAACAGTGCTTGGCACATAGAAAGCATTCAACAAATACCATCATTATTATTCTTATAGTTGGGCAGTCAGTAAATTCAATTATTTTAAAAAGGGGGTTGGCCAGTTTGTAGCCACTGTGGTCTTCACTGACCATAGTGTCCATCTTTTTTCAAAACTGCTGCTGAACCTGTCCACCACTCAACCCTAAATCTAAGGTGAGAGAGTTCCTGAAGACAACTTCGGAGCTCAAGGATACAAGTCAACTTTCTCTGTGCTCTAAAGGCCTTAGTTCTCCTGTTCTCTTAATGCAGATTTTGCAGACATCCTTCTCACTGCTCCCACGTTTCTGCACCCCTATTGTTCCCACCACTATAGGTGGAGGGCATTCATCTCCCCAGAGGCTTAGAGATCCTGGGAACTAGGGTAATACTTCTCTCTGCACCCCTATTGTTCCCACCACTATAGTGGAGGCCATTCATCTCCCCAGAGGCTTAGAGATCCTGGGAACTAGGGTAATACTTCTCTCTCCCTAGGCACTGGCCACACAAACCTCAAAGACAAAACTGTCCACCCCACACTCACAGCTCTGCTGTCCACCTTTCTCCCTGACACTCAGAACTTCTCCTCTGGCCCTACTGCAGGCAGACCCCACAACCCGAGATCTCAGTGATGATTAATTGGTTTTTAACAAACTAACAAAAGCAACTTGGACCTAAACCACCTTACCCTGAATCTCCTGCTTCCCCCAACACCCAGAATTGTCTGTACTTCCCTATAGATGTTACTGCATTCACATTCTTCGCCCCCTCAGGGACAGGAGAATCACTCCTCCAGAGTCCTGGCAGCTGAACTTCTGAATTTCTAGGAATCCTCTCCAGTGCCTTCCTGTGCCCCATGTCTGTCCCAGGTCAACAGCACAAGCTCTCTCCATTTCCTGCTGTCCTGAGCACACAGCTCACCAACTTCCCACCTCCAAGATGGCTGAGGGTCTCCTATTCTTCCAACCTGGCCCTTCTACCTCTTCCACAATCCCTCTCTCCAATCGGTTCTGGCAAATTTTTTCACTTCCCCCAGGGAGGGGGCACCATGGAGTGATCCTCTTGGCTTCTTCCTCCCTCTCCTAAGTGTCGGGGCCAATCGAACTGGTTGTCACAGTCCCCTAGATAGTTCTTGGGACAAAAATTGTCACCTCTGATAGTAAGGCCCCAGTTGACACCCCTTTCCTCCTGCCTCTTTCATCCCCACCCATGGCAAAGTCTGTTTTCGACTTTGGGGATGATGATGTGCAATTGTAGGTTCTCTTTCTGCTCGAAAAACATTTCCTCCCATTTTGCAAATATAATAATGTTGGTATTTGTTAAGCACTTACTATGTGCAGAGCACTGTTCTAAGCGCTGGGGTAAACACAGGGGAATCAGGTTATCCCACGTGGGGCTCACAGTCTTAATCCCCATTTTACAGATGAGGGAACTGAGGCACAGAGAAGTTAAGTGACAGTCTGGGTGTCTTTCAAATCTGCTGCCAAATCCACTAACTGTGTAATCAGTTTAAAATTTAATTTCACTTCCTCAAAGTCATCAGTCACGTATGCATAACGAGAGGTAGTCAGCCTCCATCATTGGAAACAAGGATGGGCAATGCCCCCTTGAGTACTGTAGACCCACAAGTATTGTTGTTATCCTTTTTCTAACTGTGGTGGCTGGTGAAAGACCAAATGTGTCATCATGGCTGGCTCGGCTGTTCATGCTTAAAGAAGAAGCTCCAATTAATTTTAACTCCAAAGGAAAAATGCACTTCCACCCACTCAGAAACACTGGGCATAATCTGTTAAAATTAAACTTTAGGATGGAAGACAAGTTTAGAGCTAGGAAAAATTTATTCAGAAAAAGCAAATTTCATTGTGTAGAGATTACCCTAGTTAATTCAGTAGTATTTATTGAGCGCTTACTATGCCCAGAGCACTGTTCTAAGCACTGGAATGTACAAATAGGTAACAGATAGAGACAGTCCCTGCCCTTTGACAGGCTTACAGTCTAATTGGGGGAGTTTTCGCATTTACTAAGCACTTATTGGTACTATGTGGCAAGCACAGTAATAGTTCTGGGAAAGATATATAAAAAAATTAAGTCAGACCCAATCCCAGTCTCATATGCAACTCACAATTTAAGAAATAATAATAATAATGATAATAATATCATTATTATTATCTTAAGGATATCTTAAGCATACTTTGTGCCAAGCATTATTCTAAATGCAGGGGTAGATACAAGATAACCAGGTCCCATATGGGGCTCAAATCTAAATAGGAGGAAGAACAGGTCTTGAATCCCCATTTTGCCGATGAGGGAACTGAGGTACAGAGAAATTAAGTGACTTACCCAAGGTCAAATGGCAGGTAAGTGGCAAAGCCAGGATTACAACCTGGATCCTTTGACTCCCAGACCCTTGCTCTTTCCACTAAGAATATAGGTGTCTTCTCCCTTTAGAAATGAGTTTACTTCAGTACAAAGAGGTGAAGTGACTTGTCCTGGGTCTCCTAGCAGATTATTAACACAGCAAGATTAAATACACGTGCTGACTTTCAGACAGTTTTGAGCTCTTTGTTCTAGGTGCCCTCTAGTTCAAAAGATAATGCTAAAGTGGGAGGAAAGTAATAATAATAAATATGGTATTTGTTTAGTGCTTACTATTTGCCAGGCACTGTACTAAGCACTGGGGTGGATACTAGAAAATCAGGATGGATGCAGTTCTTGTCCCACATGGGCTTCACAATCTCAATCCCCATTTTACAGATGTGGTAACTGAAGAACAAAGAAGTGAAGTGACTTGCCCAAGGTCACACAGCAAACAAGTAGTAAAGCTGAAATTAGAACCCATGACCTTCTGACTCCCAAGCCCATGCTAAAGACATATGAATGTTAAAAACATACTTTTCACTTGAACTACTGATTGTCATTATCTCATACGCTCAATAAAGGAATATTTTAAAGCCTTTTCCAACGTTTTCAAAATACAAAGGAATCCAAGCCAACTCTTCCTGTCCCATATTACCAATGACAAATATCTGAACTCTGTTACCTGTTAACTGATACAGTATAATAGGTACAATATAGAGAGAGAGGAAAATATCATTAGATGACTCATTTTTACAAGCTTGAAGTGAGTGTGAGATCTTTCATCTGAAAATTAAATAGCTTTTCATATCAGAGTAGTTTGCACTTAAAAATCCCTAAGACAACATATTGCTTAAATGAAGCAAATCATCTTTCCAAAATCCTTTTCCAATTGGCTCAGAGGCTTTTTTGATTACCTAAATTACTCAGGTACTGTTCACATTAGCTTTGGGAAGCCATGTGAGGATTTTATAATTTTTTTGTTGTGATAAATGAATCATGTGCTATTTATCTGTGAGTGTAATTTTATGAGACATGTTAACCCAAATCAAAATATCTCATTGAATTGGTAAGTAGTATGAAATGTAGAAGCAATGTGGCTCATTGGAAAGAGCACAGGCTTGGGAGTCAAGAGTTCATGGGTTCTAATCCCAGCTCTGCCACTTGTCAGCTGTCTGACTTTGGGCAAATCACTTAATTTTTCAGTTCCCTCATCTGTAAAATGGAGATTAAGACTGTGAGCTGCATGTGGGACAACCTGATTATCTTGTATTCCCCCAGCACATAGAACAGTGCTTGGCACATAGTAAGCATTTAACAAATACCATCATTATTATTATTATTATTATTATGTAATTATATTTTTTTTTTCTGGAGGGTGAAGAGGCTGTATTTCCAAACAAGTTATCCTCTAAAGGAAACACACAATGCGCGGGCATTAGATTGAAAAGAAACCACAAAATTGGAAAGCAGCGTAGCCTAATGGAAATAACGCAAGCCTGGGAGTCAGAGGACCTGGATCTAATCCCGGCTCCTCCACATACATAGCTGCTGTGTGATCTTAGACAAGTCACTTAACTTCTCTGTGCCTCAGTTCTTTCATCTGCAGAATGGGGATTCAATAGCTATTCTCACTCCTACTATGACTGAAAGCCCCATGTGGGACCTGATTATCTTATACCTATCCCAGTGCTTGGCAGATAGTAAGTGCATAACAGACATTATTATTGTTTCTAAAAGAGTTTGCAGGCTATCACAAATAAAGCTTTTCATTTTTGGCATATCAACTCCCAGTGCATAGTGAAAAAATTTTGAAAGCTATTAAATGCTTCGTAATCTTCAGTTTATCCAGGATTTCAAGTGTGTTGACCTTCAGGAAACAATCTAAGCTCAAACCCTCATTTCCCTAACTTCCACTCCGTTCTGTTTCATTCTTGCCCTTGGATTTGTACCCTTTATTCTCCTCACCCTCAACCCCACATTACTTACGTACCACAATTTATTTAAAATTCTGTCCCCGGCTCTAGACTGTGAGCTTCTGTGGGCAGGGATCATATCTATCAACTCTTTTATCTTGCACTCTTCCAAGTGCTTATTATAGTGATCTGCACAAAATAAGCACTCACTGAATACAATTGAGACCAAATTTGTGTGAGGACAAATAATGATTTCAGTCAATCAAGCAGTAATATAATAATGATGACTGTGGTATTTGTTAAGTGCTTATTATGAGCCATACACTGTACTAAGCATTGCGTTGGATACAAGCAAATTGGGTTGGACACAGTCCCTATCCCACGTGGTGCTCCCAGTCTCAATCCCCATTTTGCAGATGAGGTAACTGAGCACCCAGATAATTTAAGTGACTTGCCCAAGGTCACACAGTAGACAAGTGGCAGAGGTGTGATTAGAACACATGATCTTCTGACTTCCAGGCCCATGCTCTAACTACTACGCGATGCTGCTTTCTTCATTGATATTTATGGAATGCTTATGGGGTGCAGAGTACTGTACTAAACACTTGGGAGAGCAGTGAAGTTAGAAGACACAATCCCTTCCCTCAAGGGAATCATACTCAAATTGAAGAGCTTACCAAATAGTGAAATAGTGAAACCTCATAATTTTGAGTGGGTGGGAACTCAAGGCTGTCAGAGTTACACAAGTAACCCCCTTCTCGTCTTTTCCTTTCTTCTTCTACAGAGCTTTTATTCCAGTTACACCTTTACTTGCGTTCCCTCACCTCTCTGACTTTGCTTCATCCTCCTTGACACCCTCTCTCCTGCTGGGATGGCTTCCCACAGCCCCATATTCATGGGTTTGCCCTGCCTGAATGTGCTTTAAGTGTGTATATTGATGAACCTAGTACTTTTTATGGTATCTGCTAAGCGCTGGGTTAGGTACAAGTGAATTAGGTCATTTACAATCTCTGTCTTGCATGGGGCTCACTGTTTATGTGAAAGGGAGAATAGGTATTTAATTACCATTTTACAGCTGAGGTAAATGAGGCACAGAGAGGTTTAGTGACTTGCCCAAGGTCACACTGAAAGCAACAGGCAGAACGGGGATTAGAACAGAGGGCCTCTAACTCCCAGGCCTGTGCTTTATCCACTAAACCGAGCTGCTCCTCTACTTGAAGAAGGTGCGACTGATGGTGAATTGCATTTATGAGTGTGTGGGTGATTGAAAAGGCCAGTGCAGACAACACAGTTTCAGCCACATTGGGCACACTAAAAAATGTGTTTTTGTGGTATTGTTGGGTTTGATGTCTGAAGCATATGGTGCATTTTTTCTTTTTGCCTCCTTCCCTCTCACTTCTTATGAAACTTCTGTTGAAAATGAGCCACTTCTTTCTTCTTTTGTTCATGACATATCCAGAGTCTGCCCTTTCTTCTCCATCCAAAATATTTCTAAGCAGATCCAAGCACTTGACATTTCTAATAATAATAATGTTTGGCATTTGTTAGACCATTACTATGTGCCAAGCACTGTACTAATATTCATTCATTCATTCAATTGTATTTATTGAACACATACTGTCTCCTGAGCCCTGTACTAAGTGCTTGGAAAGTACAATTCAGCAACAAATAGAGATAATCACTGCCCACAAAAGGCTCACAGTCTAGAAGGGGGAGAGACAAATCAAAACAAGTAAACAAGCATCAATAGCATGAATATAAATAAATTGAATTATAGATATATACACATAATTAATATAAATAAATAGAATTATAAATATGTACATGTATACACAAGTGCTGTGGAGCAGGGAGAGGGTAGAGCAAAGGGAGATTTGGGGTGATGGAGAGAGGAGGGGGAGCAGAGGAAAAGGGGGAGTTAGTCTGGGAAGGCCTCTTGGAGGAGGTGTGCCTTCAGTAGGGTTTTGAAGAGGGGGGAAGAGTGATTGGCAGATTTGAGGAGGAAGGGCATTCGAGGCCAGAGGTAGGACGTGGGTCAGGGGTCGACGGCAGGACAGGTGAGAACAAGGCCCAACGAGGAGGTTAGCGGCACCAGAGGAGCAGACTGTGCTGGATGGGCTGTAGAAGGAGAAAAGGGAGGTGAGACAGAAGGAGGCAAGGTGATGAAGAGCTTTGAAGCCAAGAATGAGGAGTTTTTGCTTGATACGGATACTGCTACTAATAAGAGAAGCATTGTTCGCTAATGGATAGAGCCCGGACCTAGGCAGCAGAAGAACCTGAGTTCCAATTACAGCTCTACCACTTGTCTCCTGTGTGACAAGGTAAGAGAATACTTCACTTTTTGTGTCTCAGTTACCTCATCTGGAAAACAGAGATTAAGACTGTGAGCCCCACGTGGGACAGGGACTATGTCCAAACCAATTTGCTCATATCAACTACAATGCCTGATACATAGTAAGTACTTAACAAATACCACAATTATTATTATAATCATTAAGCACTGGACTAGATACAAGAGAATCAGGTTGGACAAAGTTCCTGTGGCACATGGGGTTGACAGTCGAAGACATGGAAGCAGCATGGCCTAATGGATAGAACACATGTCTGGGAGTCAGAAGGACCTGGTTTTTAATCCGGGCTCTGCCACTTGTCTGCTGTGTGACCTAGAACAAGTCATTTCACTTCTCTGTGCCTCAGTTACCTCATCTGTAAAATGGGGATTACATGAACCCTATGTAGGACAGGGACTGTATCCCATCCAAATTACCTATATCTACCTCAGCGCTTAGAACAGTGCCATGCACAGAGTAAGCACTTAACAAATACCACAATTATTTTTATTATGATGATTATTACATGAGGCTCACAACCTAACAGTCTCAAAATTCTCCCATCATCAACATACTTGTATGATTCCTCTCTGACCTCCCACCTGTACATTCATTCAGTCATATTTACTGAGTGTTTACTGTGTGCAAAAGCATTTATTCATTCAATCACATATATCGAGCACTTACTGTGAGCAGAGCATTGTATTAAGCTCTTGGAAAGTACAATTTAGCAATAAAGCACTGTACTAAGCATTTGGGAGAGTACAACAGTGTGGCTCAGTGGAAAGAGCCCGGGCTTGGGAGTCAAAGGTCATGGGTTCTAACCCTGACTCCGCCACTTGTCCGCTGTGTGACTTTGGGCAAGTCACATCACTCCTCTGGGCCTCAGTTCCCTCATCTGTAAAATGGGGATTGAGACTGTGAGCCTCACGTGGTACAGGGACTGTGTCCAACCCGAACTGCTGGTATCCACCCCAGCCCTTAGTACTGTGCCTGGCACATTATTAAGCGCTTAACAAATACCATAATCATTATTATTATTATTATTATTTTTACAATATAAAAACAAAAAGACACATTCCTGCCCACAATGAGCTCACAGTCTAGCAGGGAAAGCAAACATTAATATAAATAAATTAAATAAATTGATAAAGGATATCACACACAGATATATAAATATTTTCTGTGTGAATGGGAGGGAGGATGAATAATAATAATAATAATGGCAGCATTTATAAAGCATTTACTATGTATCAGGCACTGTACTAAGCACTGGGTGGACTCAAGCAAAATGGGTTGGACATAGTCCCTGTTCCATGGAGCCCATAGTCTCAATCCACATTTTCTAGGTGAAGGAACTGAGGCCCAGAGAAGTGAAGTGACTTGCCCAAATTCACCCAGCAGACAAGAGACGGAGACAAAATTAGAATTCATGACGTTCTGATTCCCAGATCTGTGCTATCCACTACACCATGCTGCTATGAAGGAGGAAGTAACAGCTGTGCAGAATGGGGTGGGAGATGATAGGAGGGTTTAATCGGGGAAGATGTCTTCAAGGAGGTGGACTTTCAAAAAGGTTCTGAAGTGGGAGAGAGCAATTTACTCTGCTTCTGGATTATATTTCTAAAACATCATTTTGCACCTTTCTTTCCACACCTCAAGAACCTCCAGTGGTGGACTCGGTCTCTGTCTTACATGGGGCTCAGAATTTTAATCTTCCTTTAATAGATGAGGTAACTGAGGTACAGAGAAGGGAAGTAATACTAATAGTGATATTTGTTGAACATTATGGATCAAGCACTGTTCTAAGCAACGGGGTAGATAACAGCTAATCAGGTTGGACAGAGTCCCTGTCCCACATGGGGCTCCCAATCTTAAACCTCATTTTACAGATGAGGTAACTAAGCACAGAGAAGTTAAGTGACTTGTCCCAGATCACACAGCAAAGAAGCAGCATGGCTTAGTGGAAAGAGCACCGGCGTGGGAGTCAGAGGTCATGGGTACTAATTCTGACCCTGCCACTTGTCTGCTGGGTGACTTTGGGCAAGTCACTTAACTTCTGAGGGCCTCAGTTACCTCGTCTGTTAAATGGGGATTAAGACTGTGAGCCCCACGTGGGGCAACCTGATAAACTTGTATGTAACCCAGCACTTAGAACAGTGCTTGGAACACAGTAAGTGCTTAACAAATACCATTATTAAGCAGAGGCAGCATTAGAACTCAGGTCCTTTTCCCATTCATTAGGTCAAGCTGCACAAGGCCACACTGCTTGACAGAAAAGTCAGGAGAGGAGAATGGAGATAGAACATAGGTAAGAAATGAAGGGGAAGAGGTGGAATAGAGGAAAGCAGAAATTTCCTGAGAAAGTTGACACAGGCCACCTGAAGTCATTTGACCCACTGATTGTGCATTTAACAATTATTCATTGGCTTCTCAAATGAGTTAGTCCTGGTGAGGTTTTGACACTTCATTTGAAATCTCTCACTTTTATTCACTGACCTTTAAGCGAAGGTACTTTAGTGACAGATGCTTTGTTTGGATAATGTAGGCAGGACTGTGATTTTGCATTGGTCTTTTCAAAGACAAACATACATACATACATACGTGCGCGCGCACACACACACGGAAGGATTTTGCCATCAGCTGTGACTTCTTCCGCTATGAAAGATAAATGCATATGTTGTGATTATATGATAAAAGTTTTCTTTGGCATTTTGGTCAATTGATTCTCCCATCTTTTAAAACTGCTTTGCTTCAATAAGGCAGTGGCTCTACAGGAGATGATTTTAAAAATATGCCATTTTTATTGTTACCATCATTCATTTATTCGTTTGGATGCCTGGGAGACTACAGCAGCAGCAGACAGACCGACATGCTGAACTGCTATTAGCCACCTCTTAAAACCAAGACGTAGGAATGGAAAACACTGTCAGCCGCTGCGGGTAGTAAATGAAATGGCACAACAAAGCCCAACGTCTAAATCCACAAAGTGTGGGAGGAGTTGCTACCCACAAATCCAGAAACTATATAATTTGACATGTTGGACAAGTAGTACAGCATAGAGGAAAGAGCACAGCTCAGAGTCAGAGGTCCTGATTTCTAATCCTAGCTTTGCTATTTGCCTGCAGCCTGGCTTTGGGAGATTTACTTAGATTTTCTGTGCTTCAGTTTCCTCATCTGTAAAACGGGGATTCAATACCTGTTCTTCCTCCAACTTAGACTGTGACACCTACCTGTGATCAAAACTGTATACATCCTGTACCCATAGTTTAGAAAAGTGGGTGGTGCATAGAAAGCTCTTAAATACCACAAATTATCATTAGTATCAACAAAAAAGTTAGATTGATCTAGTTCTCTCTCTCTCATTGTAACTGTGTTTCATAATTATACAGCTCCCCGTGATAGCATTTTAATGTTAATTCTAAAGTTCAATGAATAAGGCAAGGGTAGTAATATGGATGAAGGTGGGTTGCAATGTGTAAATTTAGCTCCCTGTAAATCTTCCCTTATTCTATCTCTTTGGCTACCTCCGACCCCAGTACTCATTCATTCATTCAATAGTATTTATTGAGCGCTTACTATGTGCAGAGCACTGTACTAAGTGCTTGGGATGAACAAGTCAGCAACAGATAGAGACAGTCCCTGCCATTTGACGGGCTCACAGTCTAATCGGGGGAGACGGACAGACGAGAACAATGGCAATAAACAGAGTCAAGGGGAAGAACATCTCGTAAAAACAATGGCAACTAAATAGAATCAAGGCGATGTACAATTCATTAACAAAATAAATAGGGTAACGAAAATATATACAGTTGAGCGGACGAGTACGGTGCTGTGGGGATGGGAAGGGAGAGGTGGAGGAGCAGAGGGAAAAGGGGAAAATGAGGCTTTAGCTGCGGAGAGGTAAAGGGGGGATGGCAGAGGGAGTAGAGGGGGATGAGGAGCTCAGTCTGGGAACGCCTCTTGGAGGAGGTGATTTTTAAGTAGGGTTTTGAAGAGGGAAAGAGAATCAGTTTGGCGGAGGTGAGGAGGGAGGGCGTTCCAGGACCGCGGGAGGACGTGACCCAGGGGTCGACGGCGGGATAGGCGAGACCGAGGGACGGCAAGGAGGTGGGCGGCAGAGGAGCGGAGCGTGCGGGGTGGGCGGTAGAAAGAGAGAAGGGAGGAGAGGTAGGAAGGGGCAAGGTGATGGAGAGCCTTGAAGCCTAGAGTGAGGAGTTTTTGTTTGGAGCGGAGGTCGATAGGCAACCACTGGAGTTGTTTAAGAAGGGGAGTGACATGCCCAGATCGTTTCTGCAGGAAGATGAGCCGGGCAGCGGAGTGAAGAATAGACCAGAGCGGGGCGAGAGAGGAGGAAGGGAGGTCAGAGAGAAGGCTGACACAGTAGTCTAGCCGGGATATAACGAGAGCCCGTAACAGTAAGGTAGCCGTTTGGGTGGAGAGGAAAGGGCAGATCTTGGCGATATTGTAGAGGTGAAACCGGCAGGTCTTGGTAACGGATAGGATGTGTGGGGTGAATGAGAGGGACGAGTCAAGGATGACACCGAGATTGCGGGCCTGAGAGACGGGAAGGATGGTCGTGTCATCCACGGTGATAGAGAAGTCTGGGAGAGGACCGGGTTTGGGAGGGAAGATGAGGAGCTCAGTCTTGCTCATGTTGAGTTTTAGGTGGCGGGCCGACATCCAGGTGGAGACGTCCCGGAGGCAGGAGGAGATGCGAGCCTGAAGGGAGGGGGAGAGGACAGGGGCGGAGATGTAGATCTACGTGTCATCTGCGTAGAGATGGTAGTCAAAGCTGTGAGAGCGAATGAGTTCACCGAGGGAGTGAGTGTAAATGGAGAACAGAAGAGGGCCAAGAACTGACCCTTGAGGAACTCCAACAGTTAAAGGATGGGAGGGGGAGGGGGCTCCAGCGAAGGAGACCGAGAATGACCGGCCAGAGAGGTAAGAGGAGAACCGGGAGAGGACGGAGTCCGTGAAGCCAAGGTGAGATAAGGTATGGAGGAGGAGGGGATGGTCGACAGTGTCAAAGGCAGCAGAGAGGTCAAGGAGGATTAGAATGGAGTAGGAGCCATTGGATTTGGCAAGAAGGAGGTCATGGGTGACCTTAGAGAGAGCAGTCTCGGTAGAGTGGAGGGGACGGAAGCCAGATTGGAGGCTCAAGATCCCTATTGCATTCAATTCCCTAGATTGTAAAATCCGTGGGTCACTATGCTGTGATCTTAAAGGCTATAAAAAAACCTCTGTGGCCAACTCTCAATACAGGGCAATTCTGCCCACCTAATTGCTCATCGTATTAAGAAGCAACATGGTGTAATGGATAGACTATAAGACTATAATGGATAGAGAAGCAGCGTGGCTAGAGAAGCAGCGTGGCTCAGTGGAAATAGCCTGGGCTTTGGAGTCAGAGGTCATGAGTTCAAATCCCAGCTCTGCCACTCGTCAGCTGTGTGACTCTGGGCAAGTCACTTAACTTCTCTGGGCCTCAGTTCCCTCATCTGTAAAATGGGGATGAAGACTGTGAGCCCCACGTGGGACAACCTGATTCCCCTGTGTCTACCACAGCGCTTAGAACAGTGCTCTGCACATAGGAAGCGCTTAACAAATACCAACATTATTATTATTATTATTATAGACCTGGGAGGCAGAAGGTCATGGGTTCTAATCCTAGCTCTGCCACTTGTCTGCTGTTTGGCCACTTGACTTCTTTAGGTTTCAGTTACCTCATCTGTCAAATGGGGATTAGAGTGTGAGCCCTAAGCAGGGACTCTGTCCAACCTGATTTGCTTGTATCCACCCCATTGCTTAGTACAGTGTCTTACACATAGTAAGTGCTTAACAAATACCATTATTATTATCGTTATTACTATTAATCTGTGCCCCAGTGAGTACATGCTCCCTGTGGGCAGGGAAGATGTTTGTTTTATTGCTATATTGGACTCTCCCAATGTTTAATATATAGTTCTGCACACTCCAAGTTCTTAATAAATATTATTGACTGACTAACATGCTTGGCAGTGATGAGAGAATGTGAGTGATGCTGTGAGTGACCACTATCACTCTAATCTCTTTACACAGGCTCTCGGTCCTAGAGTTGTGTGGTCAGTTTCGTCCATCTCTCTCACCTACAGAGTCCATCGACCAATCAGTGGTATTGATTGAGCACTTACCCTGTGCAGAGCTCTGAACTAAGCACTTCAACAATGCTATATTTATAGAGGGCTTACCAGGGGCAGAGAACTGTACTAAGGTTCCTGGGAGAGTACAATACAATAGAGTTGGTAGGGATTAAGACTGCGAGCCCCATGTTGGACATGGACTGTGTCCAACTAGATTATCTTGTTTCTACCCCAGTGCTTAGTAAAGTGCCTGCCACAAACTAAACTCTTAACAAATGTCATAACAAGGAGCTTAAAATTCAGTCGGGGAGACAGACAGTAAAATAAATTCCAGATAGGGGAAACAGCAGAGAATATGATCTGGACATAAGTGCTACAGAGCTGAAATGTCTGAGGCCAATCACTCAATCAATTGTATTTATTGATCACCTACTGTGTACAGAGCACAGTACTTAGTCTGTGGGAGAAGTCACAACAGAGTCACTCTGCCTGAGTCATACACAGGTATAAGAAGCAGCATGCCTTAGTGGATAGTGTGGTGAGCCCATCACAAGCTGCCTAATTAGTGACTCTTTGTGATCCCGCAAAGGACAAGAAGGAAGAGGCTGGCGAAGGCACTGATGGGCTCTACCTGAGACAGGTAATTGTGGGCCTGTGGGGGGCAGAGCATGGAGGGAGGCGGGGCTTTCTCTCCCCGTTCTAACTAGTAATGGGCCTGGACCAATCAATGACTGTCATGCAGAGCCACAGCTGTGGCACCTAAGACAGATAAAAAGGGCTTGTTTAAGGTTGTGGAGAGGCATATTCAGAATAAGGTATGTACAGGCCCGGCAAGCTGAGAGCAGCACTGGAAAACAGCAGCACTTGGAAGCAGAAAGAAGAGGCATTGGTAGAAGGGGCTTCCTTGACCAGCAAACTGATAATGGACCCTTGGTAGAGTGAGTAAACATATGTGTCACTCCCTTGTGTATTTGTAAAACTACATAAAAAACTTTCCACAGTAATGTTGGTGATCAGAGGTGTGGTTTGACTTTGCTACATGTCACCAAGCCTTCCCTGGTTCATGAAGGTTCTGGTTGGGACAAACTGAGGGCTCATGACAGAGCATGGGCCTGGGAGTGAGAAGGATGTGGGTTCTAATTCTGGCTCCACCATCTATCTGTTGTGTGACCTTGGGCAAGCCACTTAATTTGCCTGGACCTCAGCACATCTGTAAAATGGAGATTGAGACCATGAGCCCCATGAAGGACAGCGATGGGGTCTAAACTGTTTCTCTGGCATCTACCACAGAGCTTAGTATAGTGCCTGGCACATAGTAAGCACTTAATAAGTACCATTATTATATCCTACCTTTTCTGGCAAGAGCTTCTAACTGTGGTATTTGAAGGAGGAGTCAGCTCTCTGGATCTCTTGCATCATCGGGGAGGGGGGTATGATACCATGGGTAGATATGAAATTTCCTTTTTCCTGGCCCCCTTATCAGTCAATCACCATTTTTTTTAATGGCATTTAAGTACTTACTATGTTCCAGGCACTGTACTAAGCACTGGGGTAGATATAATCTAATCAGGTTGAACACACTCCATGTCCCACACAGGGCTCACAATGTTAAGCCCCATTTTACAGGTGAGGTAAGTGAAGGACAGAGAAGTTGTCACTTGCCCAAGGTCACAAAGCAGACAAATGGTAGTGTTAGAATAAGAACCCAGTTCCTTCTGACTCCCAGGACCGTGCTCTGTCCATTAAATAAATTAAAGAAGCATCTCTGGGATGTAGGAGAAGTGTTACTAGCATGGCTCAGTGGAAAGAGCCCGGGTGTGGGAGTCAGAGGTCATGGGTTTGAATTCTGGCTCTGCTACTTGTCAGCTGTGTGACTGTGGGCAAGTCACTTAACTTCTCTGTGCCTCAGTTACCCCATCTGTAAAATGGGGATTAACTGTGAGCCTCACGTGGGGCAACCTGATTACCCTGTATCTACCCCAGCACTTAGAACAGTGCTCTGCACATAGTAAGTGCTTAACAAATACCAGCATTATTATTACTGAGAAGAAAATCTAATGGGTGCCAGACAAGCTTCTCTTCACATTGCTTTACCATCCATCAGAAAAGTTTCCCTTCATCATTCACCTGTTCTTGTCTCACTCTCTCCTCCTCACCATCACTGAAACCTGGCTGACCCCTGATGATGTGGTCTCCCTTGCTGCTCTCTCCAGAAGGGGGCTCATCTTTTCCCCCTCCCTCAGATGCACTGGGAAAGGAGGAGATGTTGGCTCCCTTCTCATGTCCCAGTGCCAATTTTGCACCACTTCACGTCCCCCATCCTTTTTCTTCCCCATCCTTCAAAGCCCATATAATAATAATTTTGGTATTTGTTAAACACTTACTATGTGCCAAGCACTGTTCTAAGCGCTGGGTAGATACAAGGTAAACAGGTTGACCCATATGGGGTTCACAGTTTTAATCCCCATTTACAGATGAGGGAACTGAGGCACAGAGAAGTTAAGTGACTTACCCAAGGTCACACAGCAGACAAGTGGCGGAGCAGGGATTAGAACTCATGATCTCTGATTTCCAAGCCTATGCTCTTTCCACTGAGCCACGCTGCTTCTCTAATCACCCGCCTCTCCCACCCACTAGTAATGGTGCTAGTAATGGTAGACCGGCTAATGGTCATCTACCACCCCCAGGTCCCACTTCCAACTTCTTTAACCACTTTGAACCATTTCTCACATTCCTTTTCTCTTTCTCCATGCTCATCTTGATCTTTGGGGACTTCAGTATCCACATTGATGTTCCTGATGACCCCCGTATTGACTGCCTTCTATCACTCCTCAACTCCGCTGACCACCTGCTCCACCACACCTCACCTACTCACCAGCATTGACACACACTTGATCTTATCCTAACCTCTGCACGTCTCTACCCTCACCAATTCTATATCTCCAGCCCTGATCTCTCTCACTCTCGCTGTCTCTCTCTCTCTCTCCCTCTTTCTCTCTCTCTCTTGTCTGGCATTTCCTCTTGCCTTCAAGACATCTCTACTTGGATGTCCTTGGAGTTATCTCAAGCTTAACGTGTCTAAAAGAGAACTCCATATCTTCCTACCCAAACTCTGTCCTCCCCCTGACTTTCCCTTCTCCATAGGCAGCACCACCAACCTTCCTGTCTCAAACCCACAACCTTGGTGTTATCCTTGACTCCTCTCTCTCATTCAACCCACACATTGAATCCATCTCTAAATCCTGTTGGTTCGACCCACACAACATCTCTAAAATCTGCCCTATTCTCTCCATCCAAACCGCTTGCACGTTAATACAGTCATTCATGCTATCCCACCTAGATTACTGCAATAGCCTCCTTGCTGACCTCCCAGCCTTCTGCCTCCCCCCAGTCCAATCTATACTTCATTCCCCTTCCTGGATCATTTTTCTAAAACACAATAAGGACAGGACTCAAAACTCCAGTGATTATCCATCCACTTCTGCATCAAACAAAAACTTCTCACCATTGACTTTAAAGCACTCAACCACCTTGCCCACTCCTACCTCACTCTGCAAGCAGTGTAGCTTAGTTGAAAGAGCACGGGCTTGGGAATCAAAGGACATAGGTTCTAATCCCGGCTCCGCCACTTGTCTGCTGTGTGACCTTAGACAAGTCACTTATCTTCTCCGCCTAGTTACCTCATCTGTAAAATGGGTATTAAAGTGTGAGCCCCACGTGGTGCAACCATTACATTACCCATTAATTACCCATTATACTCATTATATACCCATTATATTACCCATCAATGGGTATTAATTAATGGGTATTATAATAATAATAATTATTATTATATATAATTAAATGTATAAAAAGGTAAGTGCTTTACAAATACTACTTTTTTTTCTCTCTTACTAGAACCCAGCCCACACATTTTGCTCCTGTATTGGTAACCACCTCATTGTGCCTAGTTCTCATCTATCCTGCCACCAACTTCTCACCCATGTCCTGCCACTGGCTTGGAACACCCTCCCTCTAAAACCGACAATTATTTTCCTCCACCTCAAAGCCTTCTTGAAGGCACACCTCCTCCAAGAGGCGTTCCTTCACTAAACACCCCCTTTCCTCTTCTCCCACTCATTTGTGTCAATCTGACTTGCTCCCCTTTTCCTCCCCTGCCCCCACCCAACTCCACAGCACCTATATACATATCTGTAACTAATTTTATATTGTCTGTCTCTCCCCCACCCTCCCAGACTGTAAGCTCATCGTGGGCAGGGAATGCGTCTGTGTATTCTTGTATTTTACTCTCCCAAGTGCTTAGTACAGTGCTCCTTACACAGTAAGGGTGCTCTTTCCTCTCCATCCAAACCGCTACCATGTTAGTACAATCACTCATCCTATCCTGACTGGATTACTGCATCATTCTTTCTGACCTCCCAACCTCCTGCCTCTCCCCACTTTAGTCCATACTTCACTCTGCTGTTCAGGACATGTCACCCCCCTTCTCAAATCTCCAGTGATTGCCTATCAACTTCTGTAACAAACACTCCTCACTACTGGCTTCAAAGCTCTCCATCATCTCACCCCTTCTTACCTCACCTCCCTTCTCTCCTTCTCCATCCCATCCTGCACAGTCCGCCCCACTGTCCATAACCTTCTCAATGTGCCTCATTCTCGCCTATCTCCCCACCTATCGCTGGCCCATGTCCTACCTCTGGCCTGGAATGCCCTGCCTCCTCAAATCTGCCAATCACTCTTCCCACCCCACCCCCCACACAAAACCGTACTAAAGGCAGACCCTCCAAGAGGCCTTTCCAGACTAATCTCCCCTTTTCCTCAGCTCCCTCTCCCTCCACATCACCTCCACTCTCTCCTTTTGCTCTCCCTCACTGCCACACAGCACTTATGTATATATGTGTATATCTATAATTCTATTTATTTACACTGAAGCCTGTTTACTTGTTTTGGTGTGTCTCTACCTCCCCTCCACCACCCGACTGTATGCCTCCTGTGAGAAGAGACTGTCTCTCTTTATTGTTGCATTGTACTTTCCAAGTGCTTAGTACAGTGCTGTGTACACACTAAGATCTCAAATATGATTGAATGAATAAGTACAATTGAATGGAGATGGCACATCTGCCTATGTACACTTTGACTTTCCCCAGTGCAAGGGTGGAAAAAGTGCAGCCAAAGAAAACTAATCCTAGCTCTACTGCTTGTCTGATGTGTGATCTTGGGCAAGTCACTTAATCTCTCTGTACCTGTAACCTCACCTGTAAAACGGGGATCAAGACTGGGAACTCTCTGTGGGACAGGGACTGTGTCTAATCTCATCATCATGTGTCTACCCCAGTGCTTAATACAATGCCTGGCACATTCAAAGGGCTTAACAAATACCATTTAAAAAAAGAAATAAAAAGAATGGTTTATCTGGAGATGAGGAGAAAGATGGTGGCGTCTTTATAATTGTCTTCGGGTATTTGAACAGCCATAATGGAGACAGACTGGGTTAGATGGGTTGATGCTGTTTTTTGAGCCTGACATTTTCCTATGAAAAATGATTGTATGTTCCAATATTGTATCTTCCTTGGAAACATAAAATGCCTTTAAGCCATTTTGTGGTGGAAAATGTTAGTAACTAGAGAACTGCTTTTGAAACACAGAGACCTCAGAATCCCTGGGCAGGCCACTTCAATCCTCTGGGGCAGGTAGAGAAGCACCGTGGCCTAAGGGATAAGGCATGGACCTGGGAGTTAGCAGGACCTGGGTTCTCATCCCAACTCTACCATTTGTCTGCTGTGACACCATGGCCCAGTCACTTAGCTTTTTGGGCCTCAGTTACCTCATCTACAAAAGGGGAATTAAGACTGTGAGCTGCGTGGCTGAGTGGAAAGAGCACAAGCTTGGGAGTCAGAGGTTGTGGGTCTTCATTCTGGCTCTGCCGCTTGTCAGCTGTGTGACTTCGGGCAAGTCACTTAATTTCATCTGTAAAATGGGGATTAAGACTGTGAACCCCATGTATGACAACCTGATTACCTTGTATCTACCCCAGCACTTAAGAACAGTGCTTGGCACATAGTAAACACTTAACAAATACCATCATCATTATTATTATTATATGTGACATGGACCATGGCCAATCTGATCAGTTTGTATCTACCCCACTGCTTAGCCGAGTGCTTGGCACATAGTAAGGTCTTAACCAATACCATTTAAAGAAAAAAAAGTTAGGGTTTCCCCAGCCAAAAGTGAGAACAACATCACCACCAAAAACAAAAACAAAAAATCCCTTATTCTCTGATTCATGAGGGCTCTAAGTGTGTTTGGGTAAAAGATGGCATAAAAATTGGAAAAATGTAAGGTGTGACAGGAATGCTAAACAGTCTTTCTTGTAATTTATCATTTTTGGCTTGATGCAATGGAAGAAGCTTTACGCTAAACGTACTGTGGGATTGGGATATAATTTATGCTTTATTTTCATCAGTTTTATGACTATTGCCAATGTAATAAGGGAATATGTCTAATAACACAGTTGCAGAATACTCTCCCAAGTGCTTAGTGTAGTGTTCTGCAAATGGAAAGAGATTAAAGAACACCACTGATTGAATCATCTGACCTCTTAAGTTGGAACAGGGTATTTTTTTTTAGCAGAACTTCTTTTCCTACAGAAGAGATCCTCAAACTGTCAACCTCTGGTTCAGAGCATGACTGAGAGGAGAAGGAGGGGTGAGGAAGAAGTAAGAGGGAGGTAGCTAGACGGGAGGGAATTGCTCAGGAATGATGTGGGACTGGTCCCAGACAGTGGTCCTGGGGAGGGGCTGAATTGCTTTTTAGTTATGTAATCTGCTCCTGCTACTCTTTAAAGAAACCTCCTCCTTCCGCTTCCCTTTTCTTCCCTAGGTATTTGCTCTCCATTTGTTGTTTGCATTCACTGTGTCAATAGGTCAGTCATGTTTACTAAACACTTACAATGTGCAGAACACTGTACTAAGCACTTGGGGCAATACGATATAACAATGAATAGATTCCCCGCACACAATGAGTTTACAGTCTGGGATGGAGGTGAGAGACAGTCTAGAGGAGCATTCCTTCCTTTATTAAGCAATTAACATCCTCCTCCCCACTGCTAATCCAGGTGAGCATCTATAGAAAAAGGTAAATATATATATACGTGTGTATATATATGTGTATAAAAACTGAAACCCCACATGGGACAATTGGATTATACTGTATTTACCCCAGCAGTTAAAACAGTGCTCTGCACATAGTAAGCACTTAACAAATACCATAATTATTATTATAGATATGTCTGTGTGCATGTAATGTTTGAGATATACATGCACATTGTAAATATTATATATGTAAATGTAAATATCTATCAATGTAATATTTACATGTACACATACATTCATTAAATCATATTCATTCATATATTTTGAGCACTTACTGTGTGTTGGATGCTTTACTAAGTGCTTGAGAGTACAATACAACAGTAAACACACACATTCCCTGCCCACAGTGAGATTACAGTCTAGAGCTGTATTAATACAGCATAGATCAGTGGAAAGAGCACAGGCTTGGGAGTCAGAGGTCATGGGTTCAAATAATAATGTTGGTATTAAGCGCTTACTATGTGCAGAGCACTGTTCTAAGCTCTGGAGTAGATACAGGGTAATCAGGTTATCCCACATGAGGCTCACAGTCTTAATCCCCATTTTACAGATGAGGTAACTGAGGCACAGAGAAGTGAAGTGACTTGCCCCCAGTCAGCTGACAAGTGGCAGACCTGGGATTGGAACCCATGACCTGTGACTCCCAAGCCTGGGCTCTTTCCGCTAAGCCACGCTGCTTCTTTAGTATGGATTGGAGTGGGAATAGACAGAAGGCTCGGCTGTCAGCAAAGAGGCTGTAATCAAGGCAGGATAAGATAGGTGCAGCATGGCTCAGTGGAGAGAGCATGGCCTTGGGAGTCAGAGATCATGGGTTCCAATCCCGGCTCCGCCTTTTGTCAGCTGTGTGACTGTGGGCAAGTCACTTAACTTCCCTGTGCCTCAGTTACCTCATCTGTTAAATGGGGATTAAGACTGTGAGCCTCATATGGGACAACCTGATAACCCTATATCTACCCCAGGGCTTAGAACAGTGCTCTGCACATAGTAAGTGCTTAACAAATACCAACGTTATTATTATTATTATTATTATTACAGCTGGCCTTCACATTAAAAAAAAAAAAAATGAAGCTACCGAGGTCCAAACCTTATGTGGAAAATATGGTAGAAAGATTGATGAGACAGGTGCACAGCTGCAAGGAAAGAGCACAGGACTACAGTCAAGTTCTAAACACAGTTCTACCCCTTGCCCGCTGTGTGACTATGGGTAAGTCACTTAACCTCTCTAGTCCCAGTTTCCTCATCCATAAAATATCTGTTCTCCCTCTCTTCAGGATGTTGAGCCCCAGATGGGATAGGAACTGTATCTGATCTGATTATCTTATACTTAGATACTCAGTACTTAATATGGAATAATTTTTAATAAATATCTAGTGGAAAGCACATGGGCTCAGGAGTCAGAAGACCTGGTTTATAATCCCAGCTTGACCACTTGCCTGCCATATAACTTGGAAAAGACATTTAATTCTCTGTGCCTCAGTTTCCTCATCTGCAAAATGGGTGTTCAATACTGGTTATCCCTCCCCGTAGATTTGTGAACCAAATTTGAGACAGATTGCATTAACTTGATTATATTGCATCTATCCCAGTGCTTGGCACATAGCAAGACCTTAAAAACAACAATAATAATAATAATAATAATTGTGGTATATGTTAAGTGCCTACTCTGTGCCATGCACCGTATTAAGCTCTGGAGTGGATACAAGCAAATCGAGTTGGACGCAGTCTCTTTCCCGTGTGGGTCAGTCTTAATCCTGATTTTACAGATGAGGAAGCTTAGTCCCAGAGAAGTTAACTTGCCCAAGGTCACACAGCAGACACGTGGCAGAACCTGGATCAGAACCCATGACTTTCTGACTCCCAGAACCATGCTCTATCCACTACATGGGGCTCCTTCACTAATAATAATAATAATAAATCTTTGTTGTACTAGTTGGTTTGTCTTAAAGCAGAACTTTTTCTGTCTTTACTCTGCCTCATCTCCCAAAATTCATGAGGTCTTGACTCTAGAAGAGTGAATTTTCTCCCAATTTCCTCCCACCACTCTTACCAGAGAAGCAACGTGGCTTAGTGGAAAGAGCCCCGGCTTGGGAGTCAGAGGATGTAGTTTCTAATCCCGGCTCTGCCGCTTGTTTCTGTTTGACCTTGGTCAAGTCCCTTAACTTCTCTGTGCCTTAGTTACTTCATCTGTAAAATGGAGACTAAGACTGAGCCCCACATGTGACAACCTGATTACTTCGTATCCACCCCAGCACTTAGAACAGTGGATGGCCCATAGTAAGGACTTAACAAGTACCATTAGTATTATTATTATCATTATAAGAGAAAAGTAATCTGTAATGTGAATCATACCTATTTAGGAGCAAAGGGGTTTTGGCCCCAGGTAAAGCAGAATGGGAGTTAAAGAGGAAAAAGCAAATTGACTGGAAATAGTACATTTGAGTACTTGGGAAAGAAGTGAATAATCAATCAATAAATGGTATTTATTACTTATTGTATGCAGAAGACTGTACTAGGAGTTGGGATGAGTACCATATAAGAGAGTAGAGAAGCAGCATGGCTCAGTGGAAAGAACATTGGCTTGGGAGTCAGAGGTCATGGGTTTGAATCCCAGCTCTGCCACTTGTCAGCTGTGTGACTGTGGGCAAGTCACTTCACTTCTCTCTGCCTCAGTTCCCTCATCTGTAAAATGGGGATTAAGACTGTGAGCCTCACGTGGGACAACCTGATTACCCTGTACCTATCCCAGCGCTTAGAACAGTGCTCTGCACATAGTAAGTGCTAACAAATACCAACATTATTATTATTATTATTATTCCTTGCCCACAAGGACCTCACAGTCTAGAGCAGGGGAACAGATTTAAAAAAATTAATTTTGGATATGTATATAAGGATTGGGTTTGAGGTGGTGTGAATATGAAGTGCTTTTAATAAAAATAATAATAATGATCATATTTGTTAAGCACTTACTGTGTGCCAAGCATTGTTCTAAGCACTGAAGGGCTACAGATCTGAATTCATAGAGAAGAAACAGCAAGGCATAGGGGGTGGACTACAGGCCTGGGAGTCAGAAGCCCATGAGTTCTAATCTCAACTCTGCCACTTGTCTGCCGTGTGATTTGGGCAAGTCTCTTCACTTCTCTGTGCCTTAGTTATCTGTAAAATGGGAATTGAGACTGAGACCCATGCGGCACAGGGACTGTGTCCAGCCCGATTTGCCTGTATCCACTCCAGTGCTTGGAACAGTGCCTGGCACATAGTAAACATTTAACAAATATCATAATTATTATTTTGATGCAGAGAGAGAGCAAATAGGGGAAATTAGGACTTAGTCTGGGAAATACTCTAGATGGAGATGTAATCTTAAGAAGGCTTTGACAGTGGAGAGAATAGTGGACTGACATATAGGAAGTTGGAGTTTCAGCCTTGAGAAAGGACATGAGGAGGGAATCATGAAAGTAATAATTTATATTCAAAATAAGTAGATTTGATGTGGAGTGTGGACACAATTCAAGAACAATAATATTAAAATTGTTGTGTTCATTATTAGCCAAGCATATACCTAATGAAGATTCCAGGTAATCAGATCATTTACAGTCCCTGTCTCCCACAGGGCTCACCATCTAAGGAGGGGAGAGGATGGGAATCGATTCTCCACATTACCGTGGAGGAAACTAAGGCACAAAGAAGTTCAATGATTAACCCAAGTTCTCGCACCAGGCACTTGGCAGGACCAGGACTAGAACCTGAAACTCCACAATCCAATGTCCATGCCAAAAATAACTCAAAAAAATTACAGGTATATATTCCCTAAAGTATGTTTCCAAATGCCAAAAGGAAAAAAAATCAGAACCATTTTCTGTTCCTATCTTTAGTTCTCATCACTTAACAATAGTCACTTCTTTTTGAACAATTCTGAATAGAATTCAAAGTTTCTCTTCTCCTGTGTTCTGACTTGTAACCAGCGATTCGTCTACTTGATATAGTCACAGAGACCATGATCGCTTTGGGGCATATTGGAAAAGTACCGAACAGTAAATTAGAATTCCCGTTTCCTATTCCAGCCAAGTCAGCCATCACCACAATTCTTCTTAATACAGGGCTAGGGTCGACCTATAACTAGAGTGGAATCGGGGAAGTCCAGACTTGCTGGCAGGACTTCAATAACACAGCCTTTCTGCTTCTAGGACAGAGGCAATTACAAATTACCATAGCTGAAGATCTATTCCTTCCCCTGGTCCGTCAAGTTTCCCATAGTTTGATGTCGCCAGACTTGCTGACCTCCCAGGTTTTAAAGCTGCAATTCATGTTGGAAAAGACATTTTGAGTAATTACGCTAGAAGGAAGTACTCCCTTTCTTCCCCCCTCCATCCTGGAAGTTTCAGGCTGTATCTGAGTTGTTCATGAGTTGGTGATGGATTTTTCCAATATATCAAGAGTGATGATCTAGACCTACCTACTCCCAAGCATGACCACGGGCAAAATCTCTGAGGAAGAGAGTTCTAGGACTGACATGAAAAAGGATGGAAGGGGTCCATTAGTAAGAGATTTGTGATCATTTTTCATCTCTGTGACTGAAAAGTTAATCGCCAAGTTACACTGGCAATAACGAATCATCTACTATTAAAATGGAAAATTTAAGTCCAGCATTAAGATACATATTGACTCCTTAATGTGGCATTTATTCTGTATAAATGACAGAAATTATAGGACAGCAAAATTGATTGCTTGTAGCACGTGGTCTGGGTCACTCCTCCCTCCTCACAAGTGCCACCCCCTCCACCTGCGCCTCGGAGCCCATTCCCTCTCACCTTATTAAAACCATCGCCCCTGCCCTCCTCCCTTCCTTAACTTCTATTTTTAACCACTCAATCTCCAATGGTTCCTTCCCCGCTGCCTTCAAACATGCCCACGTCTCCCCCATCCTAAAAAAAACCCGCTCTTGACCCCACTTCCCCCTCCAATTATCGCCCTATCTCCCTACTACCCTTCCTTTCCAAAATCGTAGAACGAGTCATCTACAATCAATGCTTAGAATTCCTTAACTCCCATTCTCTCCTAGACCCCCTCCAATCTGGCTTCTGTCCCCTCCACTCTACCGAGACTGCTCTCTCTGAGGTCACCCATGACCTCCTTCTTGCCAAATCCAATGGCTCCTACTCCATTCTAATCCTCCTTGACCTCTCTGCTGCCTTTGACACTGTCGACCATCCCCTCCTCCTCCATACCTTATCTCACCTTGGCTTCACGGACTCCGTCCTCTCCTGGTTCTCCTCTTATCTCTCTGGCCGGTCATTCTCAGTCTCCTTCGCTGGAGCCTCCTCCCCCTCCCATCCTTTAACTGTTGGAGTTCCTCAAGGGTCAGTTCTTGACCCTCTTCTGTTCTCCATTTACACTCACTCCCTCGGTGAACTCATTCGCTCTCACGGCTTTGACTACCATCTCTACGCAGATGACACGCAGATCTACATCTCCGCCCCTGTCCTCTCCCCCTCCCTTCAGGCTCGCATCTCCTCCTGCCTCAGGGACGTCTCCACCTGGATGTCGGCCCGCCACCTAAAACTCAACATGAGCAAGACTGAGCTCCTCATCTTCCCTCCCAAACCCGGTCCTCTCCCAGACTTCCCTATCACCGTGGATGGCACGACCATCCTTCCCGTCTCTCAGGCACGCAATCTCGGTGTCATCCTTGACTCGTCTCTCTCGTTCACCCCACACATCCTATCAGTTACCGAAACCTGCTGGTTTCACCTCTACAATATCGCCAAAATCCGCCCTTTCCTCTCCACCCAAACAGCTACCTTACTGCTACGGGCTCTCGTTATATCCCGGCTAGACTACTGTGTCAGCCTTCTCTCTGACCTCCCTTCCTCCTCTCTCGCCCCGCTCCGGTCTATTCTTCACTCCGCTGCCCGACTCATCTTCCTGCAGAAACGATCTGGGCATGTCAATCCCCTTCTTAAACACCTCCAGTGGTTGCCTATCAACCTCCGCTCCAAACAAAAACTCCTCACTCTAGGCTTCAAGGCTCTCCATCACCTTGCCCCTTCCTACCTCTCCTCCCTTCTCTCTTTCTACCACCCACCCCGCACGCTCCGCTCCTCTGCCACCCACCTCCTCACCGTCCCTCGGTCTCGCCATCCCGCCGTCGACCCCTGGGCCACGTCCTCCCGCGGTCCTGGAACGCCCTCCCTCCTCACCTCCGCCAAACTGATTCTCTTCCCCTCTTCAAAACCCTACTTAAAACTCACCTCCTCCAAGAGGCCTTCCCAGACTGAGCTCCTCTTCTCCCTCTACTCCCTCTGCCACCCCCCCCCCCCACCTCTCCGCAGCTAAAGCCTCATTTTCCCCTTTTCCCTCTGCTCCTCCACTTCTCCCTTCCCATCCCCACAGCACTGTACTCGTCCGCTCAACTGTATGTATTTCCATTACCCTATTTATTTTGTTAATGAATTGTACATTGCCTTGATTCTATTTAGTTGCCATTCTTTTTATGAGATGTTCTTCCCCTCGACTCTATTCATTGCCATTGTTCTTGTCTGTCCATCTCCCCCGATTAGACTGTAAGCCCGTCAAACTGCAGGGACTGTCTCTATCTGTTGCCGACTTGTTCATCCCAAGCGCTTAGTACAGTGCTTTGCACATAGTAAGCGCTCAATAAATACTATTGAATGAATGAATGAATAGAGGACCTCATTTCAGGGCATGAACTGAGTGGGTGCTGAGCAAATGTTTCTTTTAATAATTCTGGCATCTGATAATCCCTTAATATGTGCCAAGCATTGTCCTAAATACTGGGGTACAATCCATTTCCCAAATAGGGGTCACAGTCTAAGCAGGAGGGAGAATATGCATTTAACCCCATTTAGAGGTGAGGAAACTGGGGCACAGAGAGGGTGAGGGACTTCCTCAACATCACATAGCAAGCAAGTGGGATAATGAGGATTTGAACCCAGGTATCCTGATTCCCAGTCCTGTGCTCTTCCCCTAGGCTGTATTATTAAATGTTTATTATGGAAAAAGTACACTGTATTAAATGCTGGGGAAAAGAACTTCTGCAGCTCTCCATTCACTCTCATCCACATAGAAAACAGCTGATTTTCCAGTGGCTCCTTCCCCACTGCTCTGTCATGCCCACATCCACCCAAAAAACCCTCCCTTTACCCCACTTGACACTCTAACACTCTTACCATCCCTTTTCAAACTTCTCAAACAAGTCTATCTTTGCTTCTTCTACTCCCTCTCCTTCAACCTCCTCCTTGTGCCCCTGGAATCTGGATTCTGCCCCGTAAACTCCATAGAATGCCCTCTCGAGGGTCATTGATATAACCCCCTCCCTCTTTCTAGATCCAGTGGTCCTTAATCCATCCCAGATCTTCTCAACCTCTCAACTGCTTTCAGCACTGTAGACCAGCCCCTTTTCATGGAAACATTATCTGAAGTTGGCTTTACTGGTGCTGTCTTCTCCTAGGTCCCCTCCTACCTCTCTGGCTGCTCATTCTCAATCTCTTTCACAGGCTCCTACTTGGCCCGCCATCTTCTAAGTGTGTGGGTGCTTAAGGTTCAGTTGTCGGCCCCCTTCTTTTCTCCTTTTCCATCTACTCCCTTGGAGAAATCATGCCTTCATATAGCTTAGAGAAGCAGCGTGGCTCAGTGGAAAGAGCCCGGGCTTGGGGGTCCGAGTCATGGGTTCTAATCCTGGCTCCACCACTTGCCAGCTGTGTGACTTTGGGCCAGTCACTTTACTTCTCTGTGCCTCAGTTCCCTCATCTGTAAAATGGGGATGAAGACTGTGAGCCCCACGTGGGACAGCGTGATCACCTTGTATCGCCCCAGTGCTTAGAACAGTGTTTTGCACATAGTAAGGGCTTAACAAATACCACCATTATTATAGCTTCAAATACCATTTCTATTCACATGGTAACCAGGCCATCTCTCCTTTGGATGTCTCACTGACACCTTAAACCTAAAATGTCCAATTCAGAAATCCTCACCTTCCCACCCAAACCTGTCCTCCTTCTGACTATCACATTACCATAGACAGTAATCTCAGTCAATTAAAGGAATTTATTGAGGATTTACACTGTGCAGAATGCAACATTACATACTATAATAAAGCTAGTATTTCTGCACTGAAGGAGTTTACTCTGTAGTGGAGGAGAACAAAATAAAAATGCACTGGAGCTAGAGGAAAAGGTAGAGTGTAAAGACATCATCAAAGGTAGCTGAAAGATGTAAGAGGACATGTGTGAAGCAGGCCAATTTGGCATGAAGGAGGTCGTGGAGTTTTACACAGAGAAAGGGGAGCAGAAGCCAGATTGCAGAGGGTAGAGGAGAGGAAGTGGAGGTAACAAGTGGATGCAAATCATTAAAGTATTTAGGAAAGGAATAGTAAGAATGAGATGGGTCTATACCTGGAGGGAGGGAGTCATTGATCAAAGGAAGGTTGTTTTACGATAGGGGATCCATGAACATGTTTGAGAGCAGTGGGGAAGGATCCACTGGAAAGTGAGTGATTGAAAGTAGAGGTCAGGGAGGAGGCAATTGTTTTGATAAGGTGTGAAGGGATAATTATTATTCTCATGGTACTTGCTCAGTGATTACTATGTTCTAAGCTCTGTGGTAGATACACATTAATCAGGTTGAACACAGTCTCTGTCCCACATGGGGCTCCTGCTCTTTCTCCCCATTTTACAGATTAGGTAACTGAGGCCCAGAGAAGTTAAGTGACTTGCCCAAGGTCACAGTAGATATGTGGCATAGCTGGGATTAGAAACCAGGTTCTTCTGACTCCCAGGTTTGTGCTCTATCGGGTAAGGCAAGCTGCTTCTCCATGGAGTAGAAGGTGAAGATGGAGAGGGTAGATTTGGAAGAGGAGGTTGGAGTTTTCCTCTTGAGCTACTGCAGGGGAAAATGGTTGAATTGAACAGAGGGGATAGATGGAGTGGGGATTCTGAAGAGGAAAGGGAAGATGTAAGGCAGATCATGTCTGCTGGATTCAACTTTATTAAAGAACAAGGGGACAAGGTCACTAGGTGCAAGAAATAGGGAAAGAGAGAGGCAGGTGGTTTTGAAGAAGGTCATTAAAATTCTGAATCAGCTGGTGAGGGCAACAGTCATGGAAGTCAGTCACTCAATCAGGAGAATGTGCTGATAACTTGGGAGAGTCTAATATAGTACAATAGAGTTCTCTACCCATAATAATGCTGGTATTTAAGTGCTTACTATGTGCCAAGCACTGTTCTAAGCACTGGGGTAGATACAAGGGAATTAGGTTGTACCATGTGGGGCTCACAATCTTCATCCCCATTTTACAGTTGAGGTCACTGAGGCCCAGAGAAGTGAAGTGCCTTCCCCACAGTGACACAGCTGACAAGTGGCGGAGCTGGGATTTGAACTCTGACTCCCAAGCCCGGGCTCTTTCCACTGAGCCATGCTGCTTCTCACATAGAGAGCTTACAGTCTAGAGGGGAAGATAGATTGGATTATGGATATGTATAAGTACTGTGGGACTGAGCGTGGTAGAAATAATCAAGAACTTTAAAGGTACAGATCTAAGCACATAGGCAAAGTGGAACTAAGGGCTTAGTTGAGGATGGTCTCTTGAAGAAGATGTGATTTATTAAGAATTTGAAGAGGGAGAGAGTGGTGATTTGTGGTATAAGGGATATATGTTACAGCATGTAGGAGAGGGCAGAGTTATAGCAAATGAGGATGAATTTGGATAGGTGAGCTTGGCCTGGTGTCTGGATTTCCTCTAGTAGTTTTCCACAGCTCGAGCTCAGGCGAGGAAGACGTGTACTGTGGAGTTGATCTACACCTAAAAGAGGTATGAGATGGGAGGAGTTACAAGGGAGTGAGGGATTTGAGTTCCATGGAGAGGACAGGGTTCAGGATGTGGATTTGTACTTTTAAGGAAAGGGAAGTTGAGTAGGGTGACCAAACAGAACACGATGATTTTGGCTAATTGGAGGGGTCAAGAGTTCAGAGGGCCCAGGTTGCGTGCTAAAAGGCCTTAACGGCCTCGGTGCACTTTGTTGGTTCAAAGATGTCTCACACGATTGAACCCCTAGGCCCTCAAAATCTCTCATGATGTTCACCACTACTTCAAATGACAAACTAGAACCTGAGAATAGAATGGCTGATTTCTGTCATTTGCTTTCTCCTTTTCTTTAAAAAAATAAAATAAAATAAATTGACCTTCTCAGAATAAAATGTTACTTGATTCTTCAGACGTTTTTAAGAACTGAATACTCCATTGGTAGGATTGATACAAAGCTAACCTCATCTTTTCTTCCTCACAACTGTGCATTTTTATTTTTTTTGAAAGTAACAGTAACTGGTTAACAGTGCATAATGGAATGAAAGTTATCATGTCAGTTATCTAGAACATTCTCCTCCAGACACTGTGTATTACAGTCTATAGGCCTGTCTACCAAATGCCACTCTGTCCTTGATAATAGAGATATCTAAACTATTTGTTGTTTAATGCTTGTTTGCTTGGGCACATATCCTTACTGTCCCTATTTAAATCATGGTGGATTTTATGTTTTGGATTGCAAATTCCTACAGGTCAGGAACTGTATTGTTGTTCTAGATTTGTCTAATACCCAGGTGCGGGATGAGGAGACAAGCACTTGAATAAGTTTGATTATGACCAGCACACTA
This sequence comes from Ornithorhynchus anatinus, assembly GCF_004115215.2. Taxonomy (NCBI): domain Eukaryota; kingdom Metazoa; phylum Chordata; class Mammalia; order Monotremata; family Ornithorhynchidae; genus Ornithorhynchus; species Ornithorhynchus anatinus. Next base: position 174,853,520 of record NC_041728.1, on the reverse strand, counting down.
ACCCCAGAATTTGGGAATTAATAATAATAATATTGATATATGTAATATTTAAGTATTTACTGTGGGCCAGGCACTGTACTAAGATATAGGGTAGATACAAGTGAATCATGTTGGACACAGTCCCTGTCCCTTGTGGGGCTCACAATCTCAATCCCCATTTGACAGATGAGGTAACTGAGGCACAGAAAAGTGAAGTGATTTGCCCAAGGTCCCACAGCAGACAAGTGGCAGAACAGGATTAGAACTCTTGACCTGCTGACTCACAGGCCTTTGCGCTATCAACTGTACCATATTGCTTCTCAATTAAAGGTGTACCTCTAGACTGTAAGCTTCTTCTGGATGGCTAACTTGTCCGCCAAGCCTATCACGTTGTCCACTCCCAAGCATTTAGTACAGTGCTCTGCCCACAGTAAGTCCTTGATAAATACTACTGAGTGATTTTTTTTATTATTATTGTTTTTTGTTCCGTTTTTTATGGTAGCTAAGTCTTTACTATGTTCCAGACACTATTCTAAGTGCTGGGGTAGCCACAAGTTATTCAGGTCTCACATGGGGCTCACTGTCTTAATCCCCATTTGACACTTGAGGTAACTGAGTCACAGAGAAGTGAAGTGTCCTGTCCAAGTTCACACAGCAGACAAGCAGTGGATCAGGATTAGAACTCAGGCCCTCTGACTCCCACAAGGAGTCAGACTTTGTCACAATTTTGGAAACAGCATGGCCTAGGGGCAAGAGCTTGAGCCTTGGAGTCGGAGGACCTGGGTTCTAATCTTGGCTCTGCCAATTGCTTGTTATTTGACCGGGCAACTCACTTGACTGCTCCCTGCCTCAGTCTCCTCAACTGTCAAATGGGGATTCAATATCTGTTCTCCCTCCTACTTAGACTGCATGGCCCATGCGGAACAGGGACTGATTCTGACCTAATTGACCTGTATTTACCCCGTTTTTTTAGAGCAGTGTTTGACCCCAAGAAAGCACTTAACAGATATGATTTAAAAGAAGCCTGTTTCCCCAGATGTCATGTGGAGGTCCTCTTGACTAGGCTATGATGTTGTTGAAGTCTCTCAGAAACAGGTATGTTGGAACCAGCTATTGTTTGTGTACTAGAACACACTGTTTCTACACTCAGTGCAGAGGACTCTCATTAAAAGCTGATTTCTCTCAATTAACCAGGCACTAGGTGTTCTTTCTATTTGCATTTCTATTCCAGGAAGGCAGAATGCTTTCAGTCCCAGAGGTAAAAACAGAAAAAGATAATTTAAAGCCATAGTGAAGCACAGTTTCAAAATCGGCAATAGAACCGTGGACTCTTGGCCATAGGCATTAACACTCAGTAAGCTCTCTCTCCCCCACTACTTATGCTTACTCCTCTTCTACTCCATCCAGTCCACACGCTTTTGATCCTCTCGAGCCGAACACCTCATGGAGTTTTCACTACTCAGTAAACATCACTGATCGATTAAGCCTCGTTCTTGTCTCTCTCACTACTGACGTTTTACTCATGGCCTCATTTCTGCCCACAACTCCCTTCCACTTTATATCCAATAGACCATTGCTTTCCCATTTTTGAGGCCCTTCTGAAATCATATATTCTTCCATTAGTCCCTCATCTCCCCGGGTAACCTCTCCCCACTGTCACCTCACCTAACCATTTGGGTATTCACACACCACTCTAGCAATTATGTAACTATTTTTTTAACTCTGTGGTGAACTTTTACCTGTAATTTATTTTGATGTTGTCTCCCACCATTAGATTGTAATTTTCCTTGAGGGCAGGGATCCTGTCTGTTAACTCTTTTGTACACTCCCAGGTGTCCTGCACAGAGCAGCAATATAGCCTATTGAAAATAATAGTAATTGTGGCATTTAAGTGCTTATTGTGTACCAGGCACTGTTCTAAGCACTAGGCTGGATACAAGCAAATTGGGTTGGACACAGTCCCCGTCCCACTTGGGGCTTCCAGTCTCAATCTCCATTTTACATTTGAGGCAGCTGAGGCACAGAGAAATGAAGGGACTTGTCCAAGGACTCTTAGCAGACAAGTGGCAGAGTGGGATTAGAACCCATGACCTTCTGAATTCCAGGCCTGTGCTCTTATCAACTATGCCATGCTGCTTCTCTGGGAGACAGAGACCTGGGTTATAATTCTGGGCCTGCCATTGCCTGCGTGTAATCTTGGACAAGTTAATTAACTTGTGTGCCGGGTTCCCATCTGTAGAATGGGGATTAATGGTGTGGGCAAGAAATATGTCTGTTATATTGTTGTGTTATACACCCCCAAGTGCTTAGTACAGTGCTCTGTACAAAGAAAACACTCAATAAATTTGATTGATTGTTCTTCCTACACCTTAGACTTTGAGACCCAAGTGGGACAAGCCCAACCTGATCATCTTGTAGCTACACCAGTGCTTAGTACAGCACTTAACACATAATAATCACTTAAATACCATCATCATAATTATTATTAGTAGTCCTAGTAGAATTAGAGAATAGAGAAGCAGCATGGCTCAGTGGAAAGAGCCCGGGCTTTGGAGTCTGTATGGAATCTGCTTGGAGTCTGCCCGGGTCATCTTCCTGCAGAAACGCTCTGGGCATGTCACTCCCCTTCTTAAACACCTCCAGTGGTTGCCTATCAACCTCCGCTCCAAACAAAAACTCCTCACTCTAGGCTTCAAGGCTCTCCATCACCTTGCCCCCTTTCTACCTCTCCTCCCTTGTCTCTTTCTACTGCACGCTCCACTCCTCTGCCGCCCACCTCCTCACCGTCCCTCGGTCTCGCCTATCCCACCGTCGACCCACGGGCCACGTCCTCCCGCGGTCCTGGAACGCCCTCCCTCCTCACCTCCGCCAAACTGATTCTCTTCCCCTCTTCAAAACCCTACTTAAAACTCACCTCCTCCAAGAGGCCTTCCCAGACTGAGCTCCCCTTCTCCCTCTACTCCCTCTACCACCCCCCCTTCACCTCTCTGCAGCTTAACCCTCTTTTCCCCCCATTTCCCTCTGCTCCTCCTCCTCTCCCTTCCCATCCCCTCAGCACTGTACTCATCTGCTCAACTGTATATATTTTCATTACCCTATTTATTTTGTTAATGAGATGTACATTGCCTCGATTCTATTTAGTTGCCATTGTTTTTACGAGATGTTCTTCCCCTTGACTCTATTTATTGCCATTGTTCTTGTCTGTCTGTCTCCCCCGATTAGACTGTAAGCCCGTCAAATGGCAGGGACTGTCTCTATCTGTTGCTGACTTGTTCACTCCAAGTGCTTAGTACAGTGTTCTGCACGTAGTAAGCGCTCAATAAATACTATTGAATGAATGAATGAGTCAGAGGTCATGGGTTCTAATCCAGGCTCCACCGCTTGCCAGCTGTGTGACTTGGGGCAAGTCACTTCACTTCTCTGTGCCTCAGTTACCTCATTTGTAAAATGGGGATTAAGATTGGGAGCCCCAGGTGGGACAACCTGATCATCTTGTACCCCCCCCCCCGCTTTTAGAAAAGTGCTTTGCACATAGTAAGTGCTTAACAAATACCATTATTATTATTATTACTATTATTATTAGAATTAGTGGAAACATTTGAGTGACTACTTCAGGTTGTGAAGTGTATGTGGTATTTGGGAAGTTGAAAATAAAGAAGTGATATGTATGTTGCCCCCAAAGACATTAGACTCTAGTAAAAGAGAAAAATGTAGAAATATATGCAAATCAATATTATCAGTTGATTGGAGAGGCCACTGTTCTAGGCAGGCCAGTCTGGCAATCAGAAATCAGAAGAGGTACTGCTTATGATGATGATAATAATGATTGTATTTGTTAAGCACTTACTATGTACCAGGCTCTGTACTAAGCAGTGAGGCATGTACTAAGCGCTGATGATGATGGTGATAACAATAGTTCTTTGAGATCTATTATGAGAAGCAGAATGGCCTAGTGGCAAGAGCACAGGCTTGGGAGTCAGAGGTCCTGGGTTCTAATCCCGGCTCCCCCACTTGTCTGCTGTGTGAATTTGGGCAAGCCACTTGATTTCTCTGGGCCTCAGTTCTTTCATCTGTAAAATGGGGATTGAGACTGTGAGCCCCACGTGGGACAGGGACTGGGTGTAATCTGATTACCTTATATCTACCCTAGGGCTTAGAATAGTGTTTGGCACATAGCAAGCACTTAACCAATACCATTATTATTATTAGATCTACTACTATTAATAATAATGACATTCATTGAGTGAAAGTCAGGTGTTAAGCACTAGGGTAAATTCATGGCTATCAAATCAGGTAGCATTCCTGTCCCACACAGTGCTCACAATCTAGCTTATCTCCATTTTAAAGAGGGGGAAACTGAGGCCCAGAGAGATTAAATGACTTGCAAAAGGTCACGCATCCATCCAGTGGCAGTCCTTGGATTTGAACTCCGGTCTTTCAACATCCATTCAAGGGCTCTTTTCCATTAGGTTTTGCTGCAAAGGCTTTATCATGACTGGGATGTTATGGAGCAGACAATTTATTAGCTGTCACTTTTAACTTCTCCAGGTCTAAGATTCTTCACCTGCAAAATGTGGATTTAATACCCACTGTCCTTCCCTCGGACTGTGAGTTTCACAGGGCCCAGGGATTGCATCTGTTGAAATGATCTAGCATCTACCTCAGTACTTAGCACGGAATAAGCACTTAACAAATGCTTCACCTGTCCTTATTATTGTCCTCGTGTCGGATTTCCTAGGGATCAGAATTTTTCCCAGAGGAGGTAAAAAGTAACCCGCATCAGCTGTCCAGGCAAGAGCTCTTCCATGATTGATGGCAGTGGCTTTGAGCTCTTAGCTCTTCTCCTTTCTTGCCTTGTTGATTCACGCTCTTCCAGCCCTTCGGAAGTCCCTTCTTTTCTGATGCTGCCCATGATGATATTGCCCAGCAGTGAGTAAACATGTTTAGTCACTGGAAAGCTGGAATGTGTTTGGAACTTTGTCCATGTATGAAAATTCTTTGGTGTGATTTGGGGAACTCCTTGTGTTTAGTGAGGCCTGTTTAGTGGAGACAAGGGTTTTGTTCAGATCTGGTTTCTGTGTCCTTTGCTCATGAGTATTGAAAACTAAATTTATGGCAGTTAGTGATCAATCGATAGTATTCTTGACTGCCTGTTATGTGTAGAGGAGTGTAATAAGTCACTGGAAGAGCCCAGTGGCAGATAAAGAAACAATCTGGAGCTTAATGTTTAACGGGGAGAGAGAGAGAAAAGTATTTACAGGTAGGAGGAAAAAGAATGAGAGAAATAATTGCTATGGGTACTGTGAGGACATGAGTAAAGAAATGGTAGTGGGTAGGATCTACCAAATCAGAGATCCCCCTCCCTTCCAAAGCCTTCCTGAATCCTACCTCTACAAGAAAGGTCTTTATGGGCAGGGAACGTATCTGCTCATTCTGTTGTACTCCCAAGCACTTAGGAGTGTACTCTAAGCACAGTAAGAACTCAACAAATACAATTGATTGACTAACTGAGGTGCTCTCTGATCCTATTTCTTCTGGGAAGGGAGTTTCTTTAAGGAGGGTGAGCATGAGAAAAGGTCCCGAAGGCATGGTTCATCTAATTATTTTTTCTGTCCCCAGCACTTAGTGCAGTGTTCTACACACAGTGGGTGTTTAGCAGGATGGCCTAGTGGATAGAGCCCAGAACCGGGAGGTAGGATAGGCTTCTTATAAAAAAAAAAATGATGATAATAACATATACCATACTTAGCATTTACTATGTGCAAGGCACTGAAATAAGCACTGGGGTGGATACAAGCAACTTGGTTGGACACAGTTCCTGTCCCCCATTGGGCTCATAGCCTCAATTGCCATTTTACAAATAGATAAGGTAACTGAGGCCCAGAGAAGTGAAGTGACTTGCCCAAAGTCACACAGCAGACAAGTGGTGGAGTCTGGATTAGAACCCATGATGTTGTGACTCCCAGGCTCGGGCTCTATCTGCTATGCCATACTGCTTCTTATGCTGCTTAACCCAGCTCCACCATCTCTCTGCTATGTGATCTCAGATATAAGTCACTTAATTTTTCTGGGCCTCAGTTTCCTCATTTGTAAAGTTGGACTAAAGTACCCATTTCCTTCCCCCTAAGACTCTGAGCCTTCTCTGGGGCAGGGACTGTGCCTGATCACTATTATTATTATCATTATTTTTGTTATAAATTCTTCTGATTTAATTGAGGCAAGAGAGTTGCAAGCAAAGTTAAATGAGAAAGTGAACTTTAGAGTTCAATCTGGCATGTAGTGGGAGAAGGGAGTGGGTAAATAGGAAGAAAGAGTTCTTAGAAGCAGCATGGGTTGGTGGAAAGAGCACGGGCTTAGAATTCAGAGGTTGTGGGTTCTAATACCGACTGCCACTTGTCTGCTGTGCAACCTTGGGCAACCACTTAACTTCTCTGTGCCTCAGTACTCTCATCTGTAAAATGGGGATTAAGACTGTGAGCCCAGTGAGGGACAACCTGATTAATCACCTTGTATCTCTCCCAGCTCTTACAACAGTGCTTGGCACATAGTAAGCACTTAACAAATGTCATAATTATTATTAATATCAGAAGGCTATAAAGCCAATAGTCAGGAGTTTCTGCTTAATGTAGGGGGAAACAAGAAGCCATTGGAGGCTTTGAGAAGGGGAGATATATCTGGGAACATTTTAGGAAAATAATCCAGGCTGCAGAGAAGAGTTTCGGCTAAAGAGGAGAGATGTTTGGAGGTAGAGCTACCAGTGAGGAGACTGAAACAGTAATTTGATCCAGCTCGAAATGGGGTGAAGAGGACTGAACCAACCTGAGAAATGATGTGTAGGATTTACCAGAGGGGCTATCACTGCCGATTGATTGTGGTAGCTTAAAAAAAGTGAGACATTTAGGGTAAAACCAATGTTATTGACTGTGGCCACAGGGAGGATAGCGAGATTATCAGCGGAGGAGAGAATCAGAGTGAGTTTAGGAGAGAAAAGAAGAGTTTAGATGTGGAGGTTAACGTGCCCACGAACATCAAAGCATAGCTATGCTGAAGGCAAAAGGAGGAGCAGGACTGGAAAGAATGTAAGAAAGGGGATCCTTTTTCATGGAGGCAGCTGCTGAAACCATTGTATGAATGGATGAGCTCCCTGAGATGGGGTGTAGAGCGACAAGGGAAGGGAATCCCAAAGAATCTTTTAGAGGACCCATAGGTGGTGGATGAGACAGAAAGGAAACCAGCACATGAGATTGAGAAGCAAGAGCGTGGCTCAGTGGAAAGAGCCCAGAGGTCATGGGTTCTAATTCAGGCTCCGCCACTTGTCAGTTATGTGACTCTGGGCAAGTCACTTAACTTCGTTGTGCCTCAGTTATCACATTTGTAAAATGGGGATTGACTGTGAGCCCCATGTAGGACAACTTGATTACCTTGTACCCCTCCCCCTGCACTTAGAACAGTGCTTGGCAAAGAGTAAGCGCTTAACAAATGCCATCATCACCATTGAGAAGGAGCGATCACAGTGGGAGGAAGCAATATCGCCTAGTGAATAGAGCATGGGCCTGGGAGTCAGCAGGACCCTGATTCTAATCCTGACTCTGACACATGTCTGTGTGTGACCTTGGATAATTCGCTTCACCTCTCTGTGCCTCAGTTACTTCATCGGAAAATTGGGATTAGACTGTGAGTCTCATGTGGAACAGGGATTGTGTCCAACCTGCATCATATCCCAGCATTTTGTACAGTGCCTGGCACATAATATGCTCTTAACAAAGACCATTAAAGAAAGAGAAACTGATGAGTGGATGACTATAACCCTGTAGTGTTTGATGGAGGGGCGGAAGGAGTTTTCAACTCTGTTGAAGGAAGTTAGAAGTCAAGAAGGATTAGGACATAGTGAAGACAGTTGAATTTCTAGGGTGACCAGTGGTGCTCTTGGAAAGACTCAACTCAGTGTGAAGTTGGGAACCTTGATTTGGGATGTTTTAAAGGTCCTGGGGTTCATCAAGCGACTCTCCTTTCACTCTTCAGTCCAAGTCAAGACACTGTACCACAGATTGTGCTTTCCTCCAAGTGCTTCTAGGGATCAAAACCAGGATTTTCCAATTAATCTCCCTCATTTCCTCTTTTCCCTCTTCCTTCTGCTTGGTCCAGCCTCACACACTTATGCACATATCCATAATTGACTTAGAGTATAGTCTGTGTTCCCCTCCAGACAGTAAGCTTGTTGTGGGCAGGGAATGTGTCTGTTTTATTGCTGTATTGTACTCTTCTAAGTGCTTAGTACAGTGGCCTGCACACAGTAAGTGCTCAGTAAATATGACTGATTGATTATATGCAGTAAGCCTTTTAGGGGTGAGGGAAGGAGAGAGATCTAAAGGCTTGAGAATTAGGCCTCTGGTGTTAAGCTTAAATGAAATCATTTGAGTTTTCAAAAAGCAGCAGTGGCACAAAAGGGACTGAAACGGATCCTGGCAGTAGCTGAAAATGGCATAATATTTGCAAATGTTTTTGCTTGGAAATTTGGACTGGGAAAGCACTAAAAAAATTATTAAACAAAACAGCATTTGACAACAGCGACAAGGCATCCATCCAGCTTTTTGTGGAGATCACACACTATTAATTGCTAATCAGTTTGCCGTTGTGAAATCCACAATCTCTTCTCTCTTTTCTTGCCAGTCGACCAGACGGTAAATCAAATCTCAATCGAGAAAGCATGTAGGTCAGCTCAGCCTGCTACTTCAATCCATCCTCTCAGCACAGATAATAGCTTCCAAGTTCAGGCCAACGACTGCTCACTGACACTATATTTCAAGAAATATCCTAGTTGGGGGGGGAAAAAAAAACAAACAAAACAAAACAGAGGAAAAAACCCACTCACTACCTGTTTGGTTTCAGGCTCAGCTCCTCCAGATAATTACTCATAAATGTCTGCCTGAGTCCATAAGACTGTAGATCTATTTACTCTAAATAAGTGCCACTGATTCCTATTAAACTCCAACATTACCTTTCTTGTGGAATTATTGGTCAATCAGAGGGTCCGGGAAAGCGAACATGCTCTAATTTTGAGAACCATAAGATACATCAGAACAGTTTTATTAAATCACCAGGCTCCAAATCACCTTTGCTAAATTTACATTCCACTGTGTGTGGAGAAAGGACCTCCAAGCTCATTTCATTGATCAAGAGGGCAGTGAAGTCAGAACCGATTCTAGAATGGCAGCCGGGAAAGGGTTTAAATGGTACTCCCCAGATGGGCTAGGTGATCTGGACTTCAGCCTGCCCAAGTAAAATCGAGCAATCAGTGAAAAAAATCAATGGTATTTATGGGCCATTACTAGGTGCAGAGCTCTGTACGAAGCACTTGGGAGCCTACAGTACAATAGAGTTGGTAAACACGGTCCCTGCCCTGGAGGAATAGGGACGGTTGCTTGTCAATAGTTATTTGTTTTCTGAACAAACTAGCCCAGTTTTCAGCTGGTTTCTCTCCACCAGGTACCACCTGGTAATTACATGGTTTGGAATGTCAGCATCTCAGGGGGATTAGAGAACACATGACATTTCTTTGTTGGTTCTATCTCTTTCCACCCAATAATTCCTCAGTGTAAGCAGTCTCAGGTTACTCTTTAGTCTGTGAGTCCCATGTGGGACAGGGACTGTGTCCAATCTAAGAAACAGTGATAATTGTGGTATTTTTAAGCACTCACTATGTGCAGAGGGTGGGATACAACACAGAACAGAACTGGCCCCTGACCCACATGGGGATCGGTGTCCAAGGGAGAGGGAGAAGAATAATGTGATCATCTTGTAAGTATCACAGAGTGTAGCACAATGCTTGGCATGTCATGCACAGATAGAGCACAGGCCTGGGAGTCAGAAGGCCTGGGGGTTCTAATCCCTGCTCTGCCACTCTGTGACCTTGGGTAAATCACTTCACTTCTCTGTACTTCAGTTCCTTCATCTGCAAAATGAGGATTAAGGCTGTGAGCCCCATGTGGTACATAGACTGTGTCCAACCTGATTAGCTTGTATCTACCCCAGAATTTAGAACAGTGCCTGGCACCTAGTAAGCACTTGACAAATCCATAAGCAGAAAAAAAAAATGCCTCAATAGTAAGATTATATTAACTGCTTGAATAGTAATAATAATGAAAATTAACATTATAGCACCAAATGCCTTTGTCTGAAATTTTTATATTTCGGTGCACACCAACTATACAGGTTCTGTGAATTTCTGCAGAAAACATTTTCTGGGGTGACTTTATGAGCCCCTTATTTATGTTACATGTTACTTGTGCCACAATGAATGCAAGAACTGTTTTCTTAACTAGTTAAAGACAAAAAATGATTAATGTCACCAGGATTCGCTCCCACACTCAGTGCACAGTGAGTTCTCCTCTTGATAGCTATTATTATTATTATATGCTAATTGATTTTAATAAACATATTTATGCGAGTCACAACAGGGAATTGGGAATATTTTAAAGGCATCCTTGCCCACCCTTCTTCCATGATTCTTTCACAGACTTAATGAGGTGTTCAGTCAAACAGAATTGTATATTAGTTTAAGCTGACTAACCACATATTGTTAAAATGCAAGAATAATATTTGAAATCAATCATTCACTTCATGCTTGTTATAAAAGTAAAGATAACAGATCAAGCACTTAGTACAGTTCCCTGGCACAAAGTAAGCGCTCAATAAATACGATTGAATGAATGAATTTGGAAGACATGTTCCCATCCCATAGGAGTAGAGAAAGAAACCGCCTTTGTAGGCTGTCCGATGCTATGTTTTCCTTTATCTGTCATTAATTTTAACATCTCTCACCCCTTTCATTCTATAACCTCCCTGTGGGCAGGGATCATGTCTACCAATTCTACTGTACTGTATACTCTCCCGAGTGCTTAGTAAAATGCTCTGCACACAGAAGGGCCTCAATGAATGTCATCAATTAAAAGTATATTTAGATTGAGTAGGATTTTGACATAGCATTCCCTTTTTTTCATGAGTCAATAATTCTCCTATTTATTGACTATAAAAGTCTTCTTTACTTAGTTATGACTGCTAGTGATAGATAACTATAAGATCTGACTGGTTCTTTTTCTCATTTTTGCTCATGAAGTGCCTTTAATCATTTATGAGCAGGTTTCATTTGCACTATGGAAATGGTTGGATTCTACAGGGTTTGACAGCTTTCTGACATTCTCCAAACTGCTACAAAAATAGCAGTGACAATGTCATTTTGAAATCAAGCACTCACAAGAAGAACAAAGTCGCAGATCTATTTAAACTAAAATGATAATGGGAATGAAAGTGGCTTAGTAAACAAGGCTGAATGAGGTTATCATTTGGCAGAAAAATATTTCTTGTTGACAGAAAAGCATACTATTGTTTTAATGACCTTATCCACTTCAACCAATAAATAAATCAGATTTATTGAGTGCTTACTGTATGCAGAGCAGTGTATTTATTAATGTATATTTATATCTGTCTCCCCCTCTAGACTGTGAGCTCACTGTGGGCAGGGAATATCTGTTTGTTGTATTGTACTCAAGTGATTAGTAAAGTGCTTTGCACTCAATAAATGCAATTGAATGAATGAATGAACCGGACTAAGCGCTTAGGAGAGTACAACATAATATTACACACATGCCCTGCCTACAATAACCTTACATTCTAGAGGGAAGATAGACATTATTATAAAGAAATGTTACAGATATGTGTTTAGACTGTGAGCCCGTTATTGGGCAGGGATTGTCTCTATCTGTTGCTGAATTCTACACTCCAAGTGCTTAGTACAGTGCTCTACACGTATTAAGTGCTCAATAAATACTACTGAATGAATGAAAGTGCTGTGAGGCTGGGGATTGGGTGGGGTGGGGAGGTTTGAATAAAGGGAGCAAGTCAGTGAATTACAGAAGAAAGGGTGAAAAGAGGAATGAGGTCTTAGTCAGGAAATGCCTTTTGGAGACAATGTGCCTTCAACAATAAAAAGTGAAGTGACTTGCCCAAGTTCACACAGCAGAGAATAATAATAATAATTGTGGTACTTGTTAAGCACTTACTATGTGACAAGCAAATACTTGAGTTGAGGTAGATACAAGGAAATTGGGTTGGACACAGTCCCGGTCCCACACAGGGCTCACAGTCTTAATCTCCATTTTCCATATGAGGGAATTTAGGCAGGGGGAATATGTGACTTGGTCAAAGTTGCACAGCAGACTAGTGGCAGAGCCGAGATTAAAAACCAGGTCATTCTGACTCCCAGGCCCATGCTCTGTCCACCAAGAAACATCAACAACAATAATAATATGATAATGTAGTGTTATACAGATTCATTCATTCAAATGCATTTATTGAGCACTTAGTGTGCAAAGCACTGTACTATGTGCTTGGGAGAGTAAAATATAGCAACAGACACATTCCTACCAACAATGAACTCACAGCCTAGAGGGGAGAGAGACACTAATGTAAATAGATGAATAAATAAATGACAGAGATATACAGATATATGCATATGTGCTGTGGGGATGGGAGGGAGGATGAAGGAAGGAAGAAGTAAGACTTGTGCAGAAGAGAATGGAGAAAAGGAGAGGAGGCCTTAGCCAGGGAAGCCTTCTTAGAGGAGATGCACTTCAATAAGGTTTTGAAGTGGAGGAGAGCAATTATCTGTCTGATATGTGGAGGGAGGGCGTTCCACTCAGAGGAAGGATGTGGACGAGAGGTCGGGTGAGATAGGTGAGAGGACCATGAGTTATGAGATCAAAGTTCGGTGAGAGCAGTAGAGGAATGAAGTGCACGGACTGGTTTGTTCATTAATTCATTAAATAGCATTTATTGAGGGCTTACTATATGCAGAGAACTGTACTAAGCACTTGGAATGTACAATTCGGCAACAGATAGAGACAATCCCTGCCCAATAATGGGCTCACAGTCTAAACGGGGGAGACAGCAAAGCAAAACAGAACAAACAAAACCTGACAACATCAAGATAAATAGAATCATGGAGATATTCAACTCATTAACAAAATAAATAGGATAATATATACAAATAAGCACAGTGCTGAGGGGAGGGGAAGGGGGGAAGAGTAGAGGGCGGGGGGAAGGGAAAGGGAGGGGGACCAGAGGGAAAGGGGAGGCTCAGTCAGGGAAGGCCTCTTGGAGGAAGTGAGCTCTCAGTAGGCTTTGAAGAGGGGAAGAGAGTTAGTATGGCGGAGGTGAGGAGGGAGGGCATTCCAGGACAGCGGTAGGACGAGGGCCAGGGGTTGGCAGGACAAGTGTGAACAAGTGTAAGGAGGTGAGTGGCAGAGGAGCAGAGTGTACGGGGTGGACTGTAGAAGGAGGGAAGGGAGGGAAGATAGGAGGGGGCTAGGTGATGGAGAGCTTTGAAACCAAGAGCGAGGAGTTTTTGTTTCGTGCGGAGGTTGATCGGCAACCACTGAAGGTTTTTGAGGAGGGGAGTGACATGCCCAGAGCATTTCTGTAGGAAGATGATCTGGGCAGCGGAATGAAGAATAGACTGGAGCGGGGAGAGACAGGAGGAAGGGAGATGAGAGAGGAAGCTGACATAATAATCAAGTCGGGATATTATGAGAGCTTGTACCATCAAGATAGCTGTTTGGATGGAGAGGAAAGGGCGAATCTTGATAGCGTGAAGGTGAGATCGGCAGGTGTTGGTGACGGATTGGATGTGTGGGGTGAATGAGAGAGCAGAGTCAAGGATGACACCAAGTTTGCACGCCTGTGAGACGGGAAGGATGGTCATGCCATCCAGAGTGTCAAGGAAGTCAGGAAGAAGACAGGGTTTGGGAGGGAAGATAAGGAGGTCAGTTTTAGATATGTTGAGTTTTAGGGTGGCAGGCAGACATCCAGGTGTAGATGTCCTGGAGGCAGGAGGAGATATGAGCCTGGAGGGAGGGGGTGAGAACAGGGGAGGAGATGTAGATTTGGGTGTCATCTGCATAGAGATGATAGTTGAAGCCATGTGGGAGCAAATGAGTTCACCAAGGGAGTGAGTATAGCAAGATGAAGTAAGAGGGGGCAAGGTGTTACAGTGATTTAAAGCCAATGGTGTGGAGTTTTTGTTTGATAGGGAGGTGGATGGGCAACCACTGGAGGTTCTTGAGGAGTGGGGAAACGGCTCTGAAGGAAAATGATTCAGGAAGCAGAATGGAGTATGGACTGGAGTGGGGAGAGACAGGAGACAGGGAGGTCAGCAACGAGGCTGATTCAGTAGTCAAGGTGGGCTAGGATCCAAATACTAGGTTCAGTTTAGTCTTTCCCTTCTAATGAAAACTTGAGAATCTTGACTGAAAGCTCTGACCTGGACTGGTTCCAACAGTGTCCCAGCAGGCTTGCATACAATCAGGACAGCTTTGGAACTAGAAGAGCAGTCAAGGGGCTTTGATAGAAGCAGTAGCATTTGGAGTAGGAATGATATTTATTGGGTGTTCATCTCAACTCTTTTATTATAAAAGAGTAATCTGTCCCCACCCCTGGTCTCTGAGAAAGGAAGAAAGAACGTGGTAGATACAATTTACAAGAAAAAGTCTATTTTCATATTTGTTTCCCTCTCTATTCCCCGCACTTACATCCTCTTGGAGATGGAGGGATTGGAGAAGCAACATGTCCTAGTGGATAGAGAATGGACCTGGGTGTTAGAAGGACCTGGGTTCTAATCCCGGCCCCGGAACCTGTCTGCTGTGTGACCTTGGGGAAGTCACTTCACTTCTCTGTGCTTCAGTTACCTCATCTGTTGCATATAGTAAGCACTTCATAAGTGCGACTGAATGAATGAATGAGGCTTAAGACTGTGAGCCCCATGTGGGACAGGGTTTGTGTCTAACCTGATAGTAAACACTGTTAACATTTGTCCTTGACAGCAGGGCTATTGGACACCACCAGAGGCTAAAAATAGGGGATATAAAGGTACAATCTCACATTAAAATTAGGGCATATAGGCATAAGAGAACTCCTTTTAAGGGCCAGACCTGTCACAGAAGTGTGGCTTAGTGCATAGAGCCTAGGGCTGGGAGTCAGGAGGTCATGAGTTCTAATGCCAGCTCCACCTCATGTCTGCTGTGTGACCTTGAGAAAGTCACTTCATTTCTCTGGGCCCAGTTACTTCATCAGTAAAATGGAGATTAAGAACGTGAGCACTATGCGGGATGGGGACTGTGTCCAACCTAACTTTCATCTATCCCAGTGCTTAGAATATTGCTTGGCATATAATAAGCTCTTAAGTACCATTATCATTATTATTATAGTCTTAGAATCTGTCTGTCTTCAACACTGACAGCAAAGGCATGCATCCATCCCAATGCCTAGAGATGGATCATTAGGGGTGTTCCTTATTTTTACTAACTCCACCTAAACTAAACTCCACCTAAAATTTTTCAATCCTGCCTGGGCTGAATTAGGAAAACAAAGGACTAATATCAAATCTTGCTAATGTCAGCTCACTAAATTTGGGAAGTCATTAGGACCAAGTAGGTAACTGGATAATGTAAATATATATTGTTATTAACCTGCCATTAGGTTTCCTCTTCAGCCATGGCCAAAACAATTTCACTCTGGGTGCTTTTAAATGACATTTCAAAATTGAAGGTTCTGTTCCTTTTTTATAGGAAGCATCTTGACCTGATGGAAAGAGCACAGGCAGGGAGTCTGAGGCCCAGGGTTTAATCCCTATTCTAGCAATTGCCTGCTGGGTCACCTTGGGCAAGTCATTTAACTTATCTGTGTCTTAGTTTCCTCATCTGTAAAATAGGGATTCAATACCTTTCCTCCCTCTTACAAAGACTGTGAGATCCATTTGGGAAAGGGACTTGCCCAACCTGGTTATCCTATATCTACCCCAGCACCTAGAACAGTGTTTGACACATAATAAGCACTTAACAGATACCGTTATCACTATTATTATTATTATTTTAGTAGTAGTAATGTGTTTTGCAGAAATTTGGAAGCAGTAAATTCAATCTTAAACTAATGAAACATGATTTAATTTTGCCTAGGTAGTTGGATTATTTTGATCTAGGATTGATTTCAGTTGTGAGTGCCATACTTTAAAGGTGAGGGTTTTCCTAAGCCCCTGACATCTGAGAAGTTAGAAACCAAGAATATTTTTATGTCCAGCTGAAGTATAAATCTAAGAAAGTATAGGGCTTTTCCAGAAGAACATAACACTTTCAGTTCTTTTTAAATAATATACTCGATTTGATTTTTATCTTGGGGGAGGAAATCCAAGAGATTTTTAAGTTCCATTTGAGCCCTGGAACAATGTCTGACCAGGCTTCAGGTCTCACAACAATAGCCAGTACTTATCCCATGCAGAGTTCCTGGTAATTGCAGGAAACATAATGAAGAATTATTTGCATGTGATATTATTATCAGCAGGGATCTCTTCAGTATGATGGGCAGTGCTCATTCTCACTACGGAAAGGGAGGCCCTTGGCTAGATGTAAATAACTTTTCAGAAAGTGGATAATTTTTCGGGAAATAAATACAAGTAAATAATGTTTCAGACAGGAAGGAGGTGCCTTGCCATTACTGAAAAATGTAGCTTGTTTTGGGCAGGGAATGCTTCTATTTATTGTTGTACTGTGCTCTCCCGAGTGCTTAGAACCGTGCTCAGCACCCAGTAAGCACTCAATAAATATGACTGACTGAATGAATGAAGAGGAACTTTGAAGACTCATCATGATGGGAGTTCAAAGAATGTATCCCCACCCTGCTTTCATTCATTCAGTAGTATTTATTGAGCACTTACTATGTGCAGAGCACTGTACTAAGAGCTTGGGATGAACAAGTCGGCAACAGATAGAGACAGTCCCTGCCATTTGACGGGCTTACAGTCTAATCGGGGGAGATGGACAGACAAGAACAATGGCAATAAATAGAGTCAAGGGGAAGAACATCTCGTAAAAACAATGGCAACTAAATAGAATCAAGGCGATGTACAATTCATTAACAAAATAAATAGGGTAATGGAAATATATACAGTTGAGCGGACGAGTACAGTGCTGTGGGGATGGGAAGGGAGAGGTGGAGGAGCAGAGGGAAAAGGGGAAAAAGAGGGTTTAGCTGCGGACTTCCGACCCTACTGATATCTGGATCTCTAATCCTGCCTTTAATGATGAACAGAGAAGAAGGTCCCAGAGAACATTTCGGAAGCTTATTTTTCAGTTCATCAATCAATCAACAGCACTGATTGATTACCTAGTCTATTCAGAGCACTGTTCTAAGCATTGAATGGAGTGGTCTGCACACAGCATAGCCTAGTTGGATAGATCACAGCCTGGGACAGAAGGACCCGGGTTCTAATCGCACCCGAGCCACTTGTCTTGTTGTGTGGTCTTGGACAAGTCCCTTCACTTCTCTGTGCCGCAGTTCCCTCATCAGCAATAATAATAATAATAATAATAATAATAATAATGGCATTTGTTAAGCGCTTACTATGTGCAAAACACTGTTCTAAGCACTGGGGGGATACAAGGTGATCAGGTTGTCCCACGTGGGGCTCACAGTCTTCATCCCCATTTTACAGATGAGGTAACAGAGGCTCAGAGAAGTTAAATGACTTGCCCAAAGTCACACAACTGACAAGTGGTGGAGCCAGGATTAGAACCCATGACCTCTGACTCCCAAGTTGGTGCTCTTTCCACTGAACCGTGCTATAGTGAGCCCCCATGTGGGATTGAATCCAACCTGACTAACTTGTATCTACCCCAGCGCTTAGTACAGTGTCTGGCACGTGGTAAGCACTTAAATAGCATTTAAAATTGTGACGACCTACCAATTTTAAGCAAATGTTAACTAGCACATTTCCTTTCTATCACCTCCTCACCTCCTTCATCCCTTGTTCATTAGATGGAAAAATCCCCATGCTGTAGATTTTCTAATCTATTATCATGTGGGAACACTTGTTCCATCCATATGACACACATGTGAGAGTCGTCTCTTCCCTCATTGTCCCGTGTATAATAATGATAGTTGTGGTATTCGTTAAGTGCTTATTATGTGCCAGACACTATTCTAAACCCTGGGGTAGATATAAGGTTATCAGGTTGGGCACAGTCTCTGTCCTACATGGGGCTCACCGCCTTAATCCCCATTTTATAGATGAGGGAACTAGGGCCCCGAGAAGTGAAGTTGACTTGCCCAAGGTCACATAGCAGACAAGGGGTGAAGCCGGTGTTAAAAACCCATGACGTTCTGACTCCCAGGCGAGTGCTCTAACCTCTGGCCTTCATTGCTTCTCATATGTTTGGTAGTTGCAACACCTGGCTTTGTTTCTGCTTCTGTCTCTGCTTTCAGACCTCTCTCAGCTCACTCCTCCCCTGACGGCAGCAGGTTATGTAACTCTGCTTGCCGGTGGGCCTCCAATTTTAGTTGTGCGGCATTCCGTATGAGCCTTTGCTGACCTATGCCCTTAAAGCTTTTCCTTACCTTCCTTTCATTTGGGGGAATGAAAATGAAGCAGCGGGGTTCAGTGGAAAGAGCCTGGGCTTCGGAGTCAGAGGTCATGGGTTCGACTCCCAGCTCTGCCACTTGCCAGCTGTGTGACTGTGGGCAAGTAACTTAACTTCTCTGTGCCTCAATTGCCTTAGCTGTAAAATGGGGATTAACTGTGAGCCTCACGTGGGACAACCTGATGACCCTATATCTCCCCCAGTGCTTCGAACAGTGCTCTGCACATAGTAAGCGCTTAACAAATCCCAACATTATTTGTCCCATCCAAGCTCAGCCCCTCTGATCGTAAATCCTGCATTCACTCCTATCTTTGCCCTTCTCTTTTGCATAGTTTTTGTATACCCCAAATGGGTGAGGGGATATCATCTGGGGAAATAAGCCTAGCAATAGCTGGAGTAATATGAGAAAAAAGGACAAAAAGGAAGAGGGAGGATCAAGGAAAAAGTGACAGTGTGGGGAAGGGGAAAGAGTAAGGGTCTGGAAATCAGAGGACCTAAGTTTGAAACTCAACTCTGCCACTGGCCTGCTGGGTGACCTTGGTAGGCTACTTCACTTTCATTCATTCAATAGTATTTATTGAGCGCTTACTATGTGCAGAGCACTGTACTAACAGCTTGGAATGTACAATTCAGCAAAAGATAGAGACAATCCCTGCCCATCGATGAGCTTACAGTCTAATCAGGGGAGACAGATCAGATTCGCTTATCTGAGCTCAGTTTACACATGTACAATGGAGATTGAATACCTATTCTCCCTCCTTCTTACACTTGTCCTCTGCTCCCCTTCCCCTCCCCCATCAGCCCGACTCTCTCCCTTTGCTCTACCCCCTTCCCCCCCCCCCCCGACAGCACTTGTGTATATATGTACGTATTTATAATTCTATTTATTTATGAGAAGCAGTGTGGCTCAGTGGAAAGAGCCCGGGCTTGGGAGTCAGAGTTGATGGGTTCGAATCCCGGCTCTGCCACTTGTCAGCTGTGTGACTGTGGGCAAGTCACTTAACTTCTCTGTGCCTCAGTTCGCTCATCTGTAAAATGGGGATTAACCGTGAGCCTCACGTGGGACATCTTGATTACCCTGTATCTACCCCAGCGCTTAGAACAGTGCTCTGCACATAGTGCTTAACAAATACCAACATTATTATTATTATTTATATCAATGATGTGTATATATCTATAATTCTATTCATTTGTATTGGTGCTATTGATTCCTGTTTACTTGTTTTGATGCCTTTCTCCCCCCTTCTAGACTGTGAGCCCGCTGTGGGCAGGGATTGTCTCTCTTTGTTCCAGAATTGTACTTTCCAAGTGCTTAGTACAGTGCCGTGCACATACTAAGTG
The DNA here is from genome assembly GCF_004115215.2 of Ornithorhynchus anatinus. Lineage (NCBI taxonomy): Eukaryota > Metazoa > Chordata > Mammalia > Monotremata > Ornithorhynchidae > Ornithorhynchus > Ornithorhynchus anatinus. The sequence goes on along the minus strand of NC_041728.1, from coordinate 174,833,736 downwards.
CTCAATAAATAAGATCGAATAAAAGAATGAAGGGACTGTGAGCTCCTTGTTGGGATGAAGACTAAGTCTACCCTGATTATCTTGTATCCATCACAGTGCGTGGCACATATTAAGCATGTAACAAATATCCCAGATATCATGAGGGCACTTGAGACTGCATCTCTGACATCTAGTGCACTTTCCCAAGAGCTGCATATAGTAAAGTTTAAAAAAATGAGATTCTGCCCCCTTTTTCTTTCTACCCTAGGGTTTCCTAGCCTCCCCCCATTCAAAACCTTATTGAAGGCACAATTCCTCCAAGAAGCCTTCCCTGACGAAGCCCTCCTCTACGCTTCTCCTATTCTCTTCTGCACCGCTCTTACCTGCTCCTGCATTCATCCTCCATCCACATGGCAGATATGTATATATCTCTATATACCTATAATTTATTTGTTTATCGATTCATCTGTTTATTTATATTGACATTCATCTCTCCCTCTAGACTGTCACTTCATTGTGGGTAGGATTGTGTCTGTTTATTGCTATATCATACTCTCCCAAGCAATTAGTATTATGCTTTGCATAGAGACATACAGAAAGCTCTCAATGACTGCAAATGAATGGATGAATAAATACAACTGAATGAATGAGTGAATGAATGAATGAATAGTCTCCGTGACTAACTCCTCAGAGTGAGGCTGAATCCATGGCATCTTCTCATCCTGACCCTTCTTCCATCCTAGCCCTTTAGGTGCCACTATCCCTGCTTGCAAATATAATCTGTTATTTATTTCTCAAAGAGTAGTGGGAAGGATTTGTGGTGAAGGCAGATGAGCAAGCAAGTATGATAGCATGCATCACTAACCCTTTTCTTCTCCTTCCTTCCTTCTTCTCCTCATATCATAATCCTGTTTTTGTGGGTCCCTTGGAAAAAAACCCGGGGAGAAGTGGGGAGGATCTGTGGTGAAGGCAGATAAGCAAGGAAGTATGGTAACATGCATCACCAACCTTTTTCTTCTTTTTTCTTCTTCTTCTCATATCATCATCCTGTTTTTATGCATACCATGGAAAAAGCCCTGCTCTGAGACTCAGGAGACTTGGGTTCCAGGCCCAGTTCTTCTTGCTGTGGAGAAGCAGTGTGACTCAGTGGAGAGAGCCCGGGCTTGGGAGTCAGAGGTCATGGGTTCAAATCTCGGCTCTGCCACTTGTCAGCTATGTGACTGTGGGCAAGTCACTTAACTTCTCTGTGCCTCAATTACCACATCTGTAAAATGGAGATGAAGACTGTGAGCCTCACGTGGGACAAGCTGATTACCATGTATCTACCCCAGCACTTAGAACAGTGCTCTGCACATAGTAAGTGCTTAACAAATACCAACATTATTATTATTGCTGTGGTTCTGCCATCAGTGGTGAAGATTTCTGACCTCAGGACGACCTAGAGCATTCTCTGAGGTGGACAGACCCAGACGATATCCTGACAAAGAGATACCTAATGACCAGATACCTAGACTAATAATAATTATAATGTTGGTATTTGTGAAGCGCTTACTATATGCAGAGCACTGTTCTAAGCACTGGGGTAGATACAGGGTAAACAGCTTGTCCCACGTGAAGCTCACAGTCTTCATCCCCACTTTACAGATGGGGTAACTGAGGCACAGAGAAGTTAAGTCACTTGCCCAAAGTCATACAGCTGACAAGTGGCAGAGTCAGGATAGGAACCCACGGCCTCTGACTCCCAGGCCTGGGCTCTTGCCACTGAGCCACGTTGCTTCTCAAAAAGTAGTGGGAAGTATGACTAGCTGATCGTGAGGCCACAGAACAACATTAACACTAAACTAAGGTCACTTTGACTGTAAAAGAGGCCTATTTGAAGAAACATTCCAGTGCATTTCTCGGTATGCTGGCCCTTGACTCACCTATTTAATAGTATTATTATTAATAATAGTATTAATCATAAAGGGATTTGTAAGACAGAAGCAGAGTTGCCTTGTGGATAGGTCACAGGCCTGGAAGTCGGGAGGACCCGAGTTCTAATTCTGGTTCCACCACTTGTCTGCTTAATGACCTTGGGAAAGTCATTTCACTTCTCTGGGCCTCAGTTCCCTCATCTTTGAAGTGGGGATTAGGACGATGAGCCCCATGTGGGACAGAGTCAGTATCCAAGCAGATTATCTTGTATCTACGCTGGGGCTTAGAAAAGTGTTTGACACATAGTAAGCGCTTAACAAATACTATTATTGTTATTGTTATAACAATTATTGTTATAATTGTTATAATTATTATATTAAGACTGTGAGCCCCATGTGAGACAGGGACTGTGTCCACCCCACTTAGCTTATATCCACCCAGTGCTCAGTAGAGTGTCTGGCGGATAGTAAGAATTTATATAGCTATAATTCTATTTATTTACATTGATGCCTGTTTACTTGTTTTGATGTCTGTCTCTCCCTCTAGACTGTAAGCCTGGTGTGGGCAGGGATTGTCTCTCTTTATTGCTGAACTGTACTGTCCAAGTGTTTTAGTACAGGGATCTGCACACAGTAAGCACTCAGTAAATTCAACTGAATGACTAGTAAGTACTTAAATAACACAAATATAAAAATACCACATATATGTATATATGTGTATATATACATATACATATCCACGTGTACACATATATATCTATATCTAGATATAGAGATAGATAGAGAGATATAGATATATAAAATGTATCCATACATGCTCACACATACTGTTGGACAGCTCCCGTCCCCTCTCTGTAGTGGCCACTGATAAATTTCCTTCACTTTGAATGTACCACCTGTCCCTGGTAGTTACTTAACTCCATTGCTAGTATCACCTTCAGTTCAGGGATAATAAGACATTCCTCCTAAGGGTGTTTTGTGGCTCCAGGAGAAAACTTTAAAATGCTTTGAAAATATTAAGCACTGCCTAAATGTTAAGCGGTGCTAATTATAATAATGTTGGGTCTAATCGTAGTTGACATTTAAATTTAGAGAGATGGGGTCAAGCTTAAGAAACTGTTACGCTCTACTAAGCAATTAGGCACCCTCTGTGTGCAGGGGCTCTGATGAAATTATGGTATAATAAAAATAATAAATGAAGGGGTGCTTCGAAGAGTAAAAAAAAAAAAATCAACTCCTGCCTTTTTTTGATGGCAGGGGTAGGAAAGGCAGGTAATTTAGCTGGAGGACAGAAGCACTGAGATCGTGTCATGTCCTCCACCTACATCGGTATGTCAACTCAGGCTATTTTCCTATTTCCTTTTGAATGAGAGAAGCAGTGTTGCCTAGTGGATAGAGCACGGGCCTGGGTTCTAATCCCGGCTCTGCCATTTGTCTGCCATGTGACCTCGAGCGAGTCATTTCACTTCCTCTGTGCCTTAGTTACCTCAACTGTAAAAAAAATGTGGGACGGGGATTGTGTCCAACCTGATTAGCTTGTATCTACCTCTGTGCATAGTATAGTGCCTGGCACATAGTAAGTGCTTAACTAAAACCACGGTTATTGTTGTTATTATTATTACAGTTAACACATTGTTAGATTTTTCTGGGAACTTGAACTTCGGGGAGAAATTACAAGGGCATTTATAAGTGTATATGTATTATTCCTGATCCCAGAGTAATGGCCGGGGAATAATAGAAGGAGCGAGTCTAATAGGAGGGGCAGGGGTAGGATTAGTTAGGGTGGGCTAGTGGAAAGAGCACAGCACTGGGAGTGAGCAGAACCAGATTCTAGCCCTGGCTCTGTCACTGGACTGCTAAGTGAATTTGGGCAAGTCACAGTTTTTGAAGTTTGAGTTGATGCTTAAGAGCATCATGACTGCTCTGGTCTGCCCTCTCTGCTTTGGTTTGCCCCCTTTCACTTTTCTCATTCATTCGATCATATTTATGGAGCACTGACTCTGTACAAAGCACTGTACTATGCAACTGGGAGAGCACGATGCAATGATAAACAGACATATTCTCCTCAGCGGCTCCCTGCGGATTCTATGTTCACCCACTCTCCCCCTTGTCCCCTTAGAGTTATCTTGTGATGAATTTGCCTCAGTAAAGGACAGGCTGTGGGCCAGGACTTTGTCATTGGTCATCCTGGCTGACCTACTGATATCAGAGAAGCAGCGTGACTCAGTGGAAAGAGCCCGGGCTTGGGAGTCAGAGGTCATGAGTTCAAATCCTACTCTGCTGCTTGCCAGCTGTGTGACTTTGGGCAAGTCACTTCACTTTTCTGTGCCTCAGTGACCTCATCTGTAAAATGGGGATTAAGACTGTGAGTCCCATATGGGACAACCTGATCACCTTGTATCCCCGCAGCACTTGGAACAGTGCTTTGCACATAGTAAGTGCTTAACAAATACCACCATTATTATTATTATTATTAAGTATGGGACATAGGTATGGTTTCTGTCACAAATTCAGTTCTCCCTCCTTCCCTCCTGTTTAATTCCCCTCAGTACTTCAGCTCCAAATATAGATTCATGTACTCACAACCATCCAAACCTGGTGATTTCAAACCCCACTGACCACTGATTCACCTTCCACCTTCCTCCTGCCGATAAACTGTTTTGGCCTTTCCCACTAGACTGCAAACTCCTCAAGAGCAGGGACCATCTTTAACTCCTAAATCTCCCAATCCCTTTATGCAGTGCCCTGCACCAAAAGTCGAGGCTTAATAATAATGATGATGGTATTTAAGTGCTTACTATCTGCCGAGTACTGTTCTAAGCGTTGGGGTATATACAAGGTCATCAGGTTGTCCCACCTGGGCCTCACAGTCTTAATCCCCATTTTACAGATGAAGTAACTGAGGCCCAGAGAAGTTAAATGACTTGCCGAAAGTCACAGAGCAGACAAGTTCAGAGCCAGGATTAGACCCCACGACCTTTGAGTCCCAGGCCCGTGCTCTTTCCACTAAGCCACGCTGCTTCAATAATAGCATTTATTGCACACTCACTTGGTGTTGGTCACTTTATTAGGAAATGGCAAATTTAGAAATTTTAGAAAATGAAATCCAATTTTACCAGAATGAAAAATAAGGGAATAAAACTTGATAATGACTTGATTTTCCTCCTTTGTCCAAACCTATGACCAAATCATTGTGGAAAAGACTTCGTATCAGTGAATACTATTTACTGAATCCCCAGTGAATCCAGAGCACTGTATTAACACTTGGGAGAGCACATTTGTTGTAGAGAACATCACCAGCACCTACAGGAATTGACGATAAAATGGAGTTGACAGACCGAAAAAAAAATTCACAAATGTGAAAGAAGTGTTCAAATAGTAATAATAACAACTCTTATGGTATGTGTTAAGCACTTACTATGTGCAAGGCACTGTACTAAACCCTGGGGTAGATACAAGCCAATCAGGTTGGACACAGTCCTTGTCCCAAGTGGGGCTCACAGTCTCAATCCCCATTTTACAGATGAGGTAACTGAGGCCCAGAGAAGTAAAGTGACTTGCTCAAGGTCACACAGCAGATAAGAGGCAGAGCTGGGATTATTCATTCAATCAATAGTATTTATTAAGCGCTTACTATGTGCAGAGCACTGTACTAAGCACTTGGAATGTACAAATCGGCAACAGATACAGTCCCTGCCCATTGACGGGCTTACAGTCTTAATAATAATGATAATAATGATGTTGGTATTTAAGTGCTTACATGTGCAGCGTGCTGTTCTAAGCACTGGGGTAGATTCAGGGGAATCAGGTGGTCCCACATGGGGCTCACAGTTTTAATCCCCATTTTACAGATGAGGAACTGAGGTACAGAGATGTTAAATGACTTGCCCACAGTCACACAGCTGACAAGGGGCAGAGCTGGGATTCAAACCCATGACCTCTGACTCCTAAGCCCCTGCTCTTTCCCCTGAGCCATGCTGCTTCCCTATTAGAACCTATGACCTTCTGACTCCCAGGCCCAAGCTCTATCCTCTACATCATGCTGCTTTGTCTGAGGCATGATAGAGGACATATATCGATATTTACAAAAGTGTAACAAGAGGCGGAATTACTTGGTGGTAGAGTAAGCCACTGGGATTCAGGAGACCCTCGTTTTAGTCCTGGCTCTTCCCCTCGCCTGCTGTGTGATCTTGGGTGAGTCACTTCACTCCTTTGCAACACAGTGTCATCATCTGTAAAATGGAGACAAAATCCATGGGGGACAGGGACTGAATCCAATAAGATTTCCTGCATCTACCCCAGGGCTTAGCACTTGGGAAGCATTTACTATGTATTATTTGTAGTAATAGTAGTCGGTGTAAAATTGCTGAGATAATGGAAAGGAGGATGTGACCTCAGAAGAGGCAAACTTAATTTAGGAAAGTATCCTGAATCAATTAAGATCTCAAAAGGATTTTGAAGACCAGGAGAACTATGGTCTGGCAAATTTGAAAACAACGACATTCCCGGGGACGATGTCGGTGGGAGAATCGAGAACAAGGCAGTGGAGAGGTGAGCTTGGGAGAAACAAAGGTTATGATTTGGTGTGTGTTAGGAGACGGGAGTGAAGAGTTAAGAGGGAGAGAACTGATGAAGATCTGATGAAGGAATTTTTTTTTTTTGATGCGAAGATGAATGGATACCCACTGTTGGCATTGGGGGAGTGGAGAGAATTCTATAAAGAGACATTTTAGAAAGGTGATCTCCACAGTAGAGTGAAGTGTAGTTTGGAAAGGGAGAGACTGGAGGCAGCTTAGAGAACTTCACAGTTTGCTTAGAAATTGCCTTCATCTGACTTCATCTGTTGATCAATCAATTATATTTATTGAGCACTGACTGTGTGCAGAGCATTTCAATAAATGCTTGGGAGAATACAATATAATGGAACTGGTAGTCATGTAACGTTCATGCAGTCGTATTTATTGAGCACTTAAATAAATAAATTGTGGTATTTGTTAAGCGCTCACTATGTGCTGTTCTAAGCACTGGGGGATACAAGGTGATCAGGTTGTCCCACATGGGGCTCACAGTTTTAATCCCCATTTGACAGATGAGGTAACTGAGGCACAGAGAAGTTAACTAACTTGCCCAAGGTCACACAGCTGACTAGCGGGGGAGGTGGAAGCACTTAGGAGAGTAGAATATAATAAGAAATAGACACATTCTCTGCCCACAATAACCTACCTGTCTAGAGGAGGAGACAGACATTCAAATGAATTACAGCTATTCACACAAGTGCTCTGGGGCTGAGAAAGGGATGAATATCAAGTGCCTGAAGAGTGAAGACCTGAGAGACTAGATGACACAGAGGGGAGAGGAAGAATAGGAATTGAGGGCTGAGTCGGGGAAGACCTCTTGGAGGAGATGTGCTTTTAATAAGATTATGAAGGTGGGGAGAGTGGTGGTCTGTCATATATGAAGTGGGAGGGAGTTCCAGGCCAGAGGGAGATGGGAAAGAGATGAGCAGGCAGATATTTGCTCTCCCCTCTTCAAAACCTTACTGAAGGCACATCTCCTCCAAGAAGCCTTCCCTAAGCCCTCCTTTCCTCTCTTCCACTCCCTCCTTCACTGTTCTTTCTTGCTCCTTCATTCAGCCTCCCTCCCAACCCCACAGCACATATGTTTAGATCTATAATTTATTTATTTATATTAATGTCTGTCTCCCCCTCTAGACCGTCAGTTCGTTGTGGGCAGGAAGCTATCTGTTCTTATACTGTACTCTCCCAAGCATTTAGTACAGTGTTTTGTACACAGTAAGCACTCAATATGATCGAATGAATGAAAGATAGATGAGATCGAGGTACTGAGAATAGATTGGTGCTAGAGGAGTGAAATGTTTGGGCTGGGTAGTGAGGTAAGGTGGGAAGAGGAGAGATGATTGGGTACTTTAAACCCCAAGCCAAAGAGTTTCTGTTTGATGCTGAACCAGATGGGTAACCACCGGAGGTTTTTGAGGAAACATGGACTCAATATTTTTTTTGGAAAAAATGATATGGGCAGCAATGTGAAGTATGGCCTGGAACAGGGAGAGTCAGAGGGCAGGTAGGTCAGCGAGAAGGTTGATGTAGTAGTCAAGGCGGGTGTCAAATGTCTTTGTAAGGTCTACAATTACTGTTCAGAGGTTTTATCGCTCCTCCCTGCACCACTTTTGAATCCTCTGTTCTCAAAGGTCAGGGCGGCTCTGATACGTTTTGGCCTGATGCCACACAGTGATTTAACCTGAATGATGAATGATAATTTGCAGCGATCAAGACATAAGAATTCTAGCCAACCCATAGATAGGTTGGTAGATTATTCAGTGAGACCTCACATTTCTTCTGGAAGATAATAGTGACATCTTGGAATTCCAATGGGATTTTCCTTCGTTCAGTGGAAAGATCAGGGATGGTGCCTAGCACATAGTAACTGCTTAACAAATACCTTAAAAAAAGAGAAGATCAAAGACCAAACAGAGGGGTGACAATGGGGAGAGCGGGGCTGCTGGCCCTGACTAGAGGCTTCTTAAAGACCAGCACAACCTGAGCCAAAATTAAAAACGGTGACCATTCAGTAGTGTAAGTGACAAACTCATTAGTGAAACAAAAAATCATCTTTATGTTGTCACAATGTGACTGGATTGCTGTTCATAAATAGATCACTTCAGCTACACCCACATACATGAATAGGATTATCTACATAAATAAAAGTAAGATATTGAAATATAATCCTTCTCCGAGGTTCATACTGCCTCTCAGGGATGCACCTAGGAGTTTCCAGGACCCTAACTACCAGCCTTGGCTACAGGAAGGAGAGTCAAGCAGAGCCCTACCCATTCCATTCCTAGATTGGGAAGTGGCTAGTGAGTGGAAGGCAATCTGCTACAAGTCAAAACTCACCTGTACTGGGCAGCAGCGGCAGGGGAGAGAGTCGGGGGCAGAGATTCAGGTTTACTTCATGGAACAAGGCTAATGGTAAGCCACTTCCGTATTTTGACCAAGAAAACTCTAGAAATACACAACCGGAACAATTGCAGATGGAGATGAGGTGTTCTGGGAGAGATATGTCCATGGAAACACTAGGGGGTGGAGACGACTCGACAGCGTAAGACAAGACAAGCTATATAACATAATAACAGAAATAATAATAAATGATATAGAGAAAGATATGAGAAAGCAAGAGGAAGCAAAAATCTTGTGGATTTCCAAGACATAGTCACACTGTAGATTTCCACAGGAATGTCAACAGATAATAATAATTATGCATTTGTTAAGCACTTACTCTTTGACAAATACTGTAATATGTGCTACAATTTGACAAGTTAAATTGTGAAGCAGTCCATATTTTTATTTATATTGATGCCTCTTTACTTGTTATGATGTCCCCCTGGACTGTAAGCCTGTGTGGGTAGGTATTGTCTCTCTTTATTGTTGTATTGTACTTTCCAAGAGTTTAGTACAGTGCTCTGTACACAGTAAGCGCTCAATAAATACAACTCGAATGAATGGTAGATGTAAAAAAAAGTCAGGTCCCACATGGCTCACGGTTTCAGTAGGAGGGAGAATAGGGATTGAATCCTCATTTTGCAGATGAATGACTGAGGCACAGAGAAATTAAGTGATTTGCCCAAAGTCATACAGCAAATCTGGAATTAGAACCCAGGTCTGCTGAATCTGATGCCCGTGCTCTATCCACTAGGCCATGTTGTTTTCCTAAGATCCAAGTGCTTAATCGTCATGATTCAGACCACAGTAGTGACTACCTTAAAAATTGTAACTCCTTATATGCCTTCACATTTAGCAGATTCTCTACTTCATAGGATTTCCTCAATGGTGGAAGGTTCAAAAACAACAGTAGTTGTTTTGTTATTCTCTATTCATCATGCACATATGTTATTTTTATTTATGTTCATGGTTATATATTAATAATGTTGGTATTTGTTAAGCGCTTACTATGTGCTGAGTACTGTTCTAAGCTCTGGGGTAGATCTACAGGGTAATCAGATTGTTCCACGTGAGGCTCACAGTCTTAATCCCCATTTTCCAGATGAGGTAACTGAGGTTACCTCAGTAGCTTCACTACCAAGTGAAGTGACTTGCCCACAGTCACACTGCAGACAAGTGGCAGAGCTGGGATTAGAACCCATGACCATGGACTCCCAAGCCCCTGCTCTTTCCACTGAGCCACACTGCTTATATAGAAATTGTACATTACATTCAATATTTTGTTCAGTCATTTCACCCTGCTGTGTTTATGTTGCTCCCCACTTTACCCTTGTTCTTTCTCCCCATTATCTGCAATTCATTTTTTCTATATCCCATATTAGATTGAAAGTTCTTTATGGATGGCGTATTGGATGGAGCCCGGGCCTGGGAGTCAGAAGGTCATGGGTTCTAATCCCAGCTCTGCAACTTGTTTGTGTGGCTTTAGGCAAGTCACTTCACTTCTCTGGGCCTCAGGTACCTCATCTGTAAAATGGGGAATGAAATTATGAGCTCCACGTGGGACAGGGTCTGTGTCCCTCCTGATAATTTGGCAGATGTGAGGAGGGAGGGCACTTCAGGACAGTGGTAGAATGTGGGCCAGGGGTCGACGGTGGAATAGGCGTGAACGGGGGACAGTGAGGACGTGATTGGCAGAGGAGCGGAGTGTACGGAGTGGTCAGTAGAAAGAGAGAAGGGAGGTGAGGTAGGAGGGGGCAAGGGGGTGGAGAGCTTTGAAGCCAAGAGTGAGGAGTTTTTGTTTCATGCGAAGGGTGATAGGCAACCACTGGAGGTTTTTGAGGAGGGGAGTGACATGCCCAGAGCATTTCTGTAGGAAGATGATCCGGACAGCGGAATGAAGAATAGACTGGAGTGGGGAGGGATTGGAGGGAGATCCCAGAGGACGCTAACATAATAATCCAGTGAGGATATTATGAGAGCTTGTATCAGCACGATAGCCGTTCGGATGGAGAGGAAAGGGCGGATCTTGGCGATATTGTAAAGGTGAGACCGGCAGGTATTGGTAACAGATTGGATGTGTGGGGTGAATGAGAGAGCTGAGTCAAGAATGACACCAAGGTTGTGGGCCTTTGAGATGGAAAGGATGGTGGTGCCATCCACAGTGACAGGGAAGTCAGGGAGAGGACAGGGTTTGGGAGGGAAGATAAGCAGCTGAGTTTTGGACATATTGAGTTTTAGGTGGCGGGCAGACATCCAGGTGGAGACGTCCTGGAGACAGGAGGAGATACGTGCCTGAGGGGAGGAGGAGAGAGCAGGGGAGATGTAGATTTGGGTGTCATCTGTATAGAGATGATAGTTGAAGCCGTGGGAACGAATGAGTTCACCAAGGGAGTGAGTATAGATGGAGAACAGAAGAGGGCCAAGAACTGACCCTTGAGGAACCCCAACAGTTAAAGGATGGGAGGACGAGGAGCCCGCAAAGGAGACCGAGAATGACCGGCCAGAGAGATAAGAGGAGAAACAGGAGAGGACAGAGTCCGTGAAGCCAAGGTGAGATAAAGTCTGCAGTTTGGTGAGTCTCTGCATATTCCCTTCTGGATCTCTGATCCTGGTCACACACCTATTGCTCACCTTGATCCACACGTTATGACTCAAAGTTTTTACCTCTCCGAATTTTTAATGACCTCACAGAACTGCAACGTTTTCATGGTGCATTTCTGTCTTTGGGTGGATATTTACCCCTCACCCTGGGGGCAGGGCTTAAACTACCAAGAGTGGGAGCTGTGCCAACTGTGATCAAGGTTTCTGACCAAAGAACCATCCGGGACATCTTGAGTGGTGGACAGGCCCGGTGGGACTACTGAACCTAGTCATTCACTCATTCAATCGTATTTATTGAGTGCTTACTGTGTCGCTCAGTCCTACTTATTGAACGCCTAATGAGCACTGTACTGAACACTGCAGAGAGTGCGAATGAACACACATATTCCCTTCCCATAACGAGCTTAGCTAAACATGAGTGGAGAAGTCTGTTACTGTCCCAGCCTCCCCTGATGGATTGTGGTGCTCTGGCCTGGGGTTTTTCTTTAATGGCATTTGTTAAGCACTTCCTATGCTCCAGGAACCATTCTAAATGCTGGTGTAGATACAAAGTAATCAGGTTGGACACAGTGCACGTCCCACAGTTTTAATCCCCATTTGACGGATGAGGTAACTGAGGCACAGGGATGTGAAGTGACCTGCCTGAGGTCAGACAGCAGACAGGTGGTGGAGTTGAGATGAGAACCCAGGTCCTTCTGACTCCCAGGCTCAGGCTCGATTCACTAGAGGACACTGCTTCTCTGTGATTGGCGTTAGGCTATGGTGGTTTGGACCCGAAGTGGGTTTCGTATTTAAAATGCTTATGAGCACTTTGCCCTCCTACTGGCTTTCTGCCCTCAGTGTCCCAGGGGCCAGCATGACTGGGAGGGACCTGTAAGTGCCACTGCATAAACATTATAATCAATACCTTCAGCCAGGGTCTCAGGTTTGAAGCCTTCTTGATGAGGCAAAGGTTCACCTTTCATTTATAGTAGGAGGCTCCATCTAGGAGCATGACCCATTACAGAAAATAATAATGTCAATGATGGAATTTGTTAAGCACTTACTCTGTGCCAAGCACTGCTCTAATGATGATGATGGTATTTAGGTGCTTACTTTGTGCCAATCACTGTTCTCAATGCTGGGGGGAGATCTGAGATTATTAGGTTGTCCCAGGTGGGGCTCACAGTTGTAATCCCCATTTTCCAGATGAGGTAACTGAGGCACAGAGAAGTTAAGGGACTTGACCAGAGTCACACAGCTGATAAGTGGTGGGGCCACTTGAGGGCCGGGATTAGAGGCCATGACCTCTGACTCCCAAGCCTGTGCTCTTTCCATTAAGCTATGCTGCCTCTCTACAGATAATAATAATGATAAGGGTATTTGTTAAGCACTTACTGTGTGCCAAGCCCAGTTCTAAGCACTGGTCACAATGATGCTTTCATTGATAAGGCTACAGTAATATTGTCCTGAACCCCTTTGCTCCAGAGGGTTTATTCTGAGCCACATTCATGGCTTCAGTGCTGCTTTTAGTGTTAATGAAAAGGTGAGGAACTGAAAGGCATGGTTCTTTTTTCAACCCAAATACACATTGTCATAAATGGGAGCTCATTGAAGTAGCAAAAAATTGCCAAACAATCTGAGGAGGATAAAAACAATGATAATAATATTTATTAAGCTATTATATACCAAGCACTATTCTAAGCACTAGTGTAGATGCAAGTTAATTAGGTCCGATACAATCCCTCTCCCACATGGCGCTCACAGTCCATTTAGGAGGTGGAGGGTTTAATCCCCATTTTACTGTTGAGGTAACTGAAACACAGAGAAGTTGAGTGACTTGCCCAAGGACACATGGCAGACCTGTGGCAAATTTAGAATGAGAACCCAGGTCCTGTGATTCCTAGAACCATGTTCTTTCCACTAGGTCACGGTGCTTCTCAAATTTCTTCACCTAACCTGCTTCCAAAATTCAATATTTAGTATATTCAATCTATCCCATCTGTCTGCTCATCATATCTAGATACCTGTCTTTAGTGTATTTTACTTTGCCAATATAGACATATTTTATGTACCAGGAACTGTACCAAGTGCCGGGGTAGGTGCAAGTTAATCAGGTTGGACGCAGTCCCTGTCCCACATAGGGCTCATAGTCTTAATCCCCATTTTACAGATGAGGTAACTGAGTCACAGAGAAATGAAGTTACTTGCTCAAGGGAACACAGCAGGCAAGCTGCAGAATCGGGATTAGAATCCAGATCCTTCTGACTTCCAGGGCCATGGTCTATCCCCTAGGCCACACTCACTTTACGTTTGGGAGAGTTTTTTGGAGTCGGTTGTTATCGTCTATGCAAGACACCATATCTCACCGTGTATCATAGATAAACTTGAGAGGGTCTGATTTAACCTTTAGATTTCATTTGTATAATGGAGGTTTAGAATGCTTTCTTTCCATTACATTCTATGCTTCACTATTAATTCTTAAAGTCTACAGTTGAGCATTTAAACCCAAAGTGCAATCCGTATGTTCAAAGACCAAACATGGCAGCAGCACTAATTCCACATTAGTCTTCAATTAGTTTTGCATTTCAATTTTAGAAGCAAAATGAGAGGCAGTTGAGAACAGCAACGCATACAAACTGAAATGTGAAGGATATGGTGTAAAAACATAATCACATCACTTAAGAAATATCCTATCCCTACATTTATGGAAATTATTGGTGTAGCAGGTGATTATCAGTTTATAGCCTTGAATTTACAATATGCTCCTTGCAGTGTTTTATCCTACAGGCAGTGTTTGTGATTAAGCAGAGGGAAGGAAAATTGAATAGAAATGCTGAGCTTGTGGAATGGGAAAGTTTAGGTGTTGGATGAGTGTGAAACCTAAAAACATCAACACTTTTTCAACAAACTGGATAATTCTACTGCTTTTTTTGGGAAATTGTTCTAATCTGATATTACCAATTTTCTGACTAGAAATCTTAATAATAGATTGCTGAGTGTGTATCCAAGTAGTCAAAATATTAGTGTATCAAAATATCGGAGGCAATTCAATTTGGAGAACATCTTTTTTTCTAAGTGAATTTAAATTTGAATAGTAAACGTATCCTTTTTATCTACTACAAGGCCTTGGAAGGTATGTACATTCCTAGCAATAATAGCCACTAATCCTAATGGTGATTTTTTTTAATTAAACACTTACTAGGTGTCAAGCATCATGCCAAGAGCTGAGGTTTGTAAGAGCTAATCAGAGCAGACATCGTGGCTCAGTGGAAAGAGCACGGGCTTGGGAGTCAGAGGTCATGAGTTCGAATCCCGGCTCTGCCACTTGTCAGCTGTGTGACTGTGGGCAAGTCACTTAACTTCCCTGTGCCTCAGTTACCTCATCTGTAAAATGGGGATTAACTGTGAGCCTCACGTGGGACAACCTGATTACTCTGTATCTACCCCAGCGCTTAGAACAGTGCTCGGCACATAGTAAGTGGTTAACAAATACCAACATTATCGTTTCTATACCACACAGCGTTCTCAGTCAAAGAGACTAAGAGAATATACACCTTATCCTCATTCTACAGAAACTGAAATACAAAGAGGTTAACAGGTTTCCCCAAGGTTACTCAGCTGGCCCGTCACAGAGCTGGAATGATGTGGATATTATTATTATTGTTATTACCACTATTATTTATTATTATTTAAGTGCTTATTATGTGTCAAATAGGACATGTCAAATAGCATTGATTGGCTGACTATGGTTGATACACGATAATTGGTTAGGACACATTTCCTGCCCCACATGGGGTTCACAGTTTTAGAAGGAGGGAACACAGGTATTTATCTAATCCCTAGTTTATAAATGTCTTTAGACTGGAAACTCACTGCGGGAGGGGAATGTGTCTATCAGCTGTAGTATTGTACTCTCCCAAGCGCTTCATACGGTGCTCTGCATATGGTAAAGGCTCAATAAATACTGTTGATTGATGGATGGCGCCACTGAAGGAAAATCCACCTAGTAATCATCTCTGCCACAGTGAAGGCAGAGAGATGAACTAGAAACCATTCCATACCACTCTTTTTTTTTAGAAAATGTAGAAGGAGATTATGGGGGAGGCTACAGTGGGGCTTTTGTATCATTGTGGATTTCAACAATCTCCTCCCTCCAGGTCCTCCCCTTTCCTATTGATTCCAGGAATTTCTGGAAGTTAAAATGTTGTCACCTTTTGCCAGAAACAGTCCTTTCCCAGCAAAAAGTTTGGTTCCCACCCACTGAAAAATGTGTTCAAAGGCTTCCATAGAAAAACAAAATGTAGGAACACATCTCTAGAATGAGATGATCCCAACTCCCCTTATGAACATCTGCTTAAAGAGAAATTTCCCCATCTCTCAGTCTCCTGGCAAGACGTTTAATGTTGTGAAGATGATGGCAGAAGGAAAGACTATTAGGAGATGCTAGGCATGAGGGTAATAAGAGTTAGAAAAGAATGTGGGGGACCAAACGTGATGCAGTCTCCCCCCTCAGTGGACAACAGAAATAAGTGCCGAAATGTGCACATTTCCTGAAATAGAGGCATTTCAGTTCACTGAGTGGGAAGCGGAGACATTTTTGCCCAGCGACCCATGATGACTGCAGTAGCAAGCCTCAGTGGGCTAAGCAATGGGCTGGAAATTGGGAACGAGTAAATTCTCTTGCTGAATCTGCCATTGATCCCACACCAGATGCTCAGTTGCTCAGACCCATGGCGTAGTCACCCTTGGGATCCTTGAAAACCACGAGATGCAATGCGGCCCAGTGGATAGAACAAGAGTCTGGGAGTCAGAAGGACCTAGCTTCTAATCCTGTTTCTACTCAAACGCTTAGTACAGTGCTCTGCGTAGAGTAAGCACTCAGTAAATTCGATTGAATGAATGAATAATCCGGGCTCCAGCACCTGTCTTCTGGTATACCCGCTTCTCTGTGCCTCAGTTCCCTCAGCTGTAAAATGGAGAGTAAGATTGCTAGCCCCATGTATGACATGGATTCTGTCCAACCTGATCAGATTGTACCCACCCTGGTGCTTAGTAAAGTGCCTGGCATGTAGTAAACTTGACAAATATCATAAAAAACAAAACAACAACAAAAACTTCTAACCCACTCTATAGAATGGAAACCTCAAAGGAAAATGTAGGACAGAGTGCCCTGTAGTCTTGGCCCAGCTGTGAATGATTATTTATTGTCCTTTGATTATTTACAGAGTAATTATAGTGATAATAATACCTAATAGTGGTATTTGTTAAGCTGTCATTGTATGTCAAGCACCGTGTTAAGTGTAATCTATTATATTTAATAATAATCACAATATAATGATCATTGCTATGATTATTATTGTATCTGTTAAGCACTTATGTGCCAGACACTCTTCCAGGACTGGGGTAGGTACAAGATAATAAAGTTGCACATGGTCCCTGTCCCACATGAGGCTCACAATCTTAATCCCCATTTTACAGATGAGTTAACTGAGGCAAGGAGGTGAAATGACTTGTCCAAGATCACACAGCAGACAATTGGAGGAGCCGGAATTAGAACCTATGTCCTCTGACCCCCAGGTTTGTGCTTTTGACACTGGGCCAAGCTGCGTCTTCCTTTAGAAACGTTTAACTATGGATCAAGCATTCACCTTAGCGAATGGGTATGTAATTAGCAGTGAGCACACTGGTCGGCATGGTAGCCAATTTCTAGCGGCTGGAAAAACT
Organism: Ornithorhynchus anatinus; assembly: GCF_004115215.2. Classification (NCBI taxonomy): domain Eukaryota; kingdom Metazoa; phylum Chordata; class Mammalia; order Monotremata; family Ornithorhynchidae; genus Ornithorhynchus; species Ornithorhynchus anatinus. The sequence continues at coordinate 174,816,578 of NC_041728.1, read as the reverse complement.
AGGAAGGAGGCACTAGTTGTCTCCTTGGCCTACCTTTCAAACCACCCCAAATGGGCTACCTCTCAAACCACCCAGGGCTCAAATTACTAAGGGGGAATACTCACGTCGTCCAGCTCTGGTGAGGAGGTCCAATTGGACACTGAGCACCAGACAGGGCTCTGACAGAGTGGGTGACCCCAACTCTGGGTACAGGCCACTCGCCACATCGGTGTAACAGAGTTCCAACTAACTACCAAGAGTTTGTAGAGACGTCTCCCCAGATAGACCTTGCTACTTCTCAATTCTCTTCCCTTCCGTTGACCATATTTAGCGGGAAAAAGTCATGGGACAAGACGCATCGAAATTTTCTCTTTCTGGGCCTGAGTTCACTTCACACTAGCTGCCTTCTCTAAGGTGACCAGTGATTGAATGCTTAAGCACTTGGGAGAGTACAATATAATAATAATAATAATTGTGATATTTAAATGAATGGTGGTATTTGTTAAGCTCTTACTATGTGCAAAGCACTGTTCTAAACACTGGGAGATACAAGGTGATCAGGTTGTCCCACGTGGGGCTCACAGATTTAATCCCCATTTTACAGATGAGGTAACTGAGGCAGAGAGAAGTTGTGACTTACCCAAAGTCCCACAGCTGGCAAGCGGCGGAGCCGGGATTAGAACCCATGACCTCTGACTTCTAAGCCCAGGCTCTTTCCACTGAGCCACACTGCTTCTCTATTAAGTGTTTACTATGTGTCAGGCACTGTACTAAGTCCTGGGGTGGATACAAGCAAATTGAGCTGGACATAGTCCCTCTCCCATGTGGAGCTCACAGTTTCAGTCTCAATGAGGGAAGTGAGGCACAGAGATGTGAAATGACTTGCCCAAGGTCACACAGCAGACAAGTGGCAGATCTGGTATTAGAACCCATGACCTTCTGACTCCCAGGCCCATACACCAAGCTGCTTCTCTAACAGAGTTGGTAGACGTGTTCCTTGCCCAAAAGAAGCTTACAGCTAGAGGAGGAGATAAATACTTTTCTTTCCTGGTTCTCCCGCCTACCCTCTGGCTGCTTATTCTCAGGTTCTGACTGTCTGGCCTTCACAGCATCACTAAAATCCTCCCTTTCCTCTCCATCTAACCTGCAACCATATCATTAAAATCACTCATCCTATTCTGCCTAGATTACTGAATCCGCCTCCTTGCTGACCTCCCAAACTTCTGCCTCTTCTCACTCTAGTCCATACTATACTCAGCTGCCCAGAACATCTTCCTACAGAAATATTCAGGAGATATAGCCTGACTCTCAGGCCCTTGCACTTTCCACTAGGCCATTGTGAAACTGAGGCACAGAAAAATGATCTACCCAGGATCCCAGAGCAGGAAAGTGGTAGAGGCTGAATTTAAACTCAGGTGCCCTGATTCTCAGGCCCGTGCTTTCTCTCTTTCCACTATACCTGCACTGCTCCTTGATGTTGGTGACGACCTAGTTATCGGGTAGCTGACCATCCTGACTTTGATACATTCCAAGTGCTTAGTACAGTGCTCTGCACATACTAAGTGCTCAATAAATGCTATTGAATGAAGGTCGGGGCTGTCCTAGCCCTGGGGTGATCTGAGAATAAACCACTGGAAAATCCCAACGAGGTGGTCTGGGTTCCCGTCTAACTCCAACTAGTCTTTCCCTGCTCTGAACGTGGAAGAAGCAAAGATCCTACAGGGGCAGTTAGCAAGTGCTCCAGCAACTCTAGACTGTAAGCTCATTGTGGACAGGGAGTGTGTCTGTGATTGTTGAATCATACTCTCCCAAGCATTTAGTATGTGCTCTGCACACAGTAAATGCTAATAAATATGATTGAATTGAGTGAATGAATGAAGCGGCACACCCCTTCTTCATCTCAAACGCCATCCATCAATCCCTGCCCTCTCAACTGGTGGATTTCATGGCCAGTCCAGTCCTGTGATAATAATAATGATAATTGTGGTATTTGTTAAGTGGTTTCTATGTGCCAGGAACCACATTAAGCGCTGGAGTAGGTATAAGTAAATCAGTTTGGACACAGCCCCTGTCCCACATGGGACTCACAGTCTTAATTTCTATTTTGCAGTTGAGGTAAATGAGGCACAGAGAAATGAAGTGACTTGCCTAAGGTCACAGAGCAGACAAGTGGTGGAGCCAGGATTAGAACCAGCAGTATAGTTTAGCAGAAAGAGCACAGGCTTGGGAGTCAGAGGACGTGGGTTCTAATCCTAGTTCTGCCACTTGCCTACTATGTGACATTGGGCAAGGCACTTAACTTATCTGTGCCTCAGGTACCTCACCTGTAAAACGGGGATTAAGACTGTGAGCTCCACATGGGAAAACCTGATTACCATGTATCTACCCCAGTGCTTAGAACAGTGCTTGGCACACAACGAGCGCTTAAATTTCATAATGATTATAATGGCCTAGTGGATAGAGCACGGGCCTGGGAGTCAGAAGGACCTATCTTCTCTCGGCTACAGCCCTTAGCATCGTGCTTGGCACACAATAAGCACTTAACAAATAGCATAATTAGGAGAGAGATCAGGAATATAACAGAAAGTAGTACCAATGTGTCAGGATAATTGAACATGCAAACAAAATATACCTAGGTACATAAGGGCTGAAGACAAATGGTAAGGGATAGGATGAGGAAATGAAAAAATACATTTAAGTCCCATTCACTTTGACCTATCTTTGCACTCGCTTCTTCATAGACTCCTTATATTCTCATAACCAAATCTAGGCTCCCGACTATCTTGGAGAGATGGCACCTCTATTTTGAGCCTGATGACATTCATCTAATTTGCACAACCGCTTTCTAACTCCAAGCCCATTTGCTAATGAAGACAAAATGTATATGTAGTTTGAGGATTGCAATCTTCCTTAAATCCCTAACCCCTAGTTCAGGATCATTGTAAGACTCATATTTCCTCCCTAACCCTAGGAAGCAGACCAGTAGCCTAATCTTGCATAAAGGATATTTGCATTAATGAGAGGCCAAGCCAGAGACCGTGCATGGGTGGTGTGACTCGATAGGAAGGGAAATGTAGGGAATGAAAAGTCAGCATTTTATTTTGAAAGCGACGGCATTCCTCATTAGCTAAAATAATAACTCACTGAATAGTATCCTGCCAAAAAAAAAAAGACTTTTCGTGATGTAGATGGCTGCTGTAACATCTTTTTCTAGGTTGACAAAAGTACCCCTATATGTGTTAAGATTGTTTATTGGCAAAGGTGAAAAACTGATGCATTTCATTCTCATTGGTCGGGGGAGGTTGGGGGAGAACACTTCCCAGTTAATCACATCCTTACTGTCCTCTTCATTTTGGAATAAAGTGGAGTAGTAGATCAAAGAAGCATGGGGAAAGAGCATAGGCTTGAGAGTCAGAGGACCTGAGTTCTAATGCCTGCTCTGTCACTTGTCTTGGGCAAATCACTTCCTTTGTGCCTCAGTTTTTTTCAAATATAAAATGGGTCTTAAAAACTTCTTCTCCCTCCTTCTAAGACTGTGAGCCCCACGTGGGACAGGCATTGCGTTGCACCTGATTATCTTATATCTACCCCAGCACTTAGAACAGAGCTTGACATATAGTAAATGCTCAATAAATACCATAAAAAGCCACAGTGCATTTTTCACGCAGCATTTTAAAGGACAAAAAGGTTAATAAAAAGACGTTAATCATCAAAATGACCCCAATCTTTTGAAAAAGAAGCACTGTGAATCGGAAACAATTAAAGTCTGTGTTCTAGGCAATAACTGGATGAGGGGAGTCATGTGTTAATTTGCATTTCCTCCTCAGTCTCTATTCCCAGTCTCCCCTAATAGCTATTAAATCAATTACCCTCAATTAAATCCATTTCAAAGTCCTGCAATGCTGCAATTAATAAAAACATGTATCATAATGGTGTGGAAAGAAAATCCATGTTTTATTCTTTTACCCGTCTTGGCCATCTAAAAGTAGATTCAAATGCTCCCCAGGGGAACCTTCTGCTCTTGTCAGCAATGACTAAGTGGTTTTTGTGTTTTAAATAACACAACGTGTACCTAATTAGCTAATGAATCGTGTGTCAGTAGAGAGGGATAATCTGACTGAGTTCTCAGCTCATGGACATAGCTCAAGGATTCACACTTGAACCGCCAATAAATGACTGACTGGTGGAACTCATTTTTGTGACATTTCGGGACAGAGAAGAGAAGAAGCTACTTAGCAAACCCTCTGCTTGTCTCTGATCCAGAGTGACATAGAAATATTCTAACAGAAGTATTATAAATCACAAGCCTGGGAGTCAGAAGGATCTGGGTTCTAGTTCTGGCTCTGCCACTTGTCAGACTTGGCTCAGTGGAAAGAGCCCGGGCTTGGGAGTCAGAGGTCATGGGTTCGAATCCCCATTCTGCCCCTTGTCAGCCGTGTGACTGTGGGCAAGTCACTTCACTTCTCTGTGCCTCAGTTCCCTCATCTGTAAAATGGGGATGAAGACTGTGAGCTTCACGTGGGACAACCTCACTCCCCTGTATCTACCCCAACGCTTAGAACAGTGCTCTGCACATAGTAAACGCTTAACAAATACCAACATTATTATTATAATTATAATTATGTGTGACCTCGGACAAGTCACTTCACTTATCTAGACCTCAATTACCTCATCTGTACAATGGGGATTAAGATTGAGAGGCCCAAGTGGGACTGTGTCCAACCTGATTACCTTGTATCTATCCCAGCGCTTAGAACACACAGTGGGAGTTTATCAAATAGCCTAAAAACAATTTGAGTTTTCTCATTGAAACTATTTCTAGAGGAAATCCTCCCCAAAATGGGGATGGGATCATATGTAAAGAGTGGAGAATAGCTGAGACAATATTAAAATAGACAGAACTAACTGGTGTATTAGAAAGAGCATGGGCCTGGGAATCAGAAGGTCATGAGTTCTAATTCTGCCTTCACCACTTGTCCGCTGTGTGACCTTGGGCAAGTCACTTCACTTCTCTGGGCCTCAGTTTCCTCATCTGCAAAATGGAGATTGAGACTGTGAGCCCTACATGGGATGGGGACTGTGTCCAAACCGATTTGCTTGTATCCACCCCAGTGCTCAGTACAGTGACAACCCAACAGGACAAACCAACCTTCAAGATATGCAAACATAATAATAATAATAATTATGGTATTTGTTAAATGCTTACTGTGTGCAGAGCACTGTCCTAAGCGCTGGGGTAGATACAGGGTAATCAGTGTCCCACATAGGGCTTACATTTTTTAATCCCCCATTTTACAGATGAGGTAACTGAGGCTCAGAGAAGTTGTGACTTGCCCAAGGTCACAGAGCAGACAAGTGGCGGAGTGGGCATTAGAACCCACGACCTCTGACTCCCAAGTCCGTGCTCTTTCCACTGAGCCACGCTGATAACCAGACATGAACCTTGGCAAAGATGCCGATATTTACGTAACAAGAGACTCATTTGAATGATCATGCCATGTGTATGTAGCATACAATCTCACAATTATCCTGCAAAAAGAGGTGGAGTAGGCAGAGAAGGAAATGATGCAACATCACTCTAACTTTTAGGAGGTGTTTATGTAAACCATGGGCGATTTCACGTGAGCCCGAGAGTGGGATTGGTGTTCTCACCCCCAAGGTCTGTCTTCTCTCCCTGTCTCTGTCTGTCTCTGGCACGCATGCACACTCTTGCTTTTGAAAGTCTGGGTCTGGGTCTGGGTCTTTTGGTCATCGGGTCTTCCGACGGAGAGCGACAAGTTTCTCCAGCGGACTCAACCAATAAATTCAACTCGATTGACACAGCAGTGTCGCCGCCTATTAGTGTCACTTGTGGACAGAGAAGAGGAGGAGGAGTTACATAGCCACGGATATTTATTTTGCCATGCTTACCGTTGCTTTGTGGCCTCAGGGGCATCACGCAAGGCCAAGGGTACATCTCTAGCTTGGACAAAGACAAGCTGAGAAAGACCAGGGAACATGGTAGAGGCCAGGCTAAGCCCTCCTTTCCCCATCTCCCACTCCCTCTACGTCACCTTGGCTTGCTCCTTTTATTCACCCCCCCCACCCCTGCCCCACAGCACTTACGTACATATCTGGCATTTTATTTATTAATATTAATGTGGCTCTCCCTTTCTAGACTGTAAACCTGTTGTGGGCAGCGACTGTGCCTGTTAGATTATTCTATTTCATTGCCTAGCAGATGGAGTCAAAGTCATGGGTTCTAATCTCACTCCTCCACTTATCTGTTGTGTGATCTTGGACAAGTTACTTCACTTCTCTGTGCCTCAGTTCCCTCATCTGTAAAATTAGACTGTGAGCCCTATGTGAGACAAAGACTGTGTCCAATCCAAATGGCTTGTATCCACCCAGGACTTAGAACAGTGCCTGGCACATATTAAGCGCTTAAACACCATAAATATTATTATCATCATACTCTCCCAAGTGTTTAGTACAGTGCTCTGCACACAGTAAGTGCTCAACAAATGCAATTGACTGAGTGCCTGGAAGAAATTCTGAATAGTTTGATAGGAAATGCATATAGTATCACATAGATCTCATTTGACACAGACTGAAACAGAACGATGTCATATGATCGTTTTGCAAAAATACACCCAAGACCACCTGAATCAAAAGCGTTTTTATGGAGGAATCCTTAGCCCCTATGTGCTCCAAAGCCATTGTGTTCCCAGATCCTGGGAATATGGGTGCTGCTTCCCAGCCATAGAAGCAGCATGGCTTAGTGCATATGGGATGGGCCTGGGAGTCAGAGGACTTGGGTTCTAATCCTAGCTCTGCCTCATATCTGCCATGTGACTTTTGGCAAGTCACTTCACTTCTCTGTGCCTCAGATACCTCATTTGTAAAATGGGGATTAAGGGCGTGAGCCAAATATGGGACAGGGACCGTGTCTAACCTTCATTCAATCATATAGTATTTATTGAGCATTTACGGTGTGGAGAGAACTGCACTAAGCACTTTGGAGCATACAATATAACAATAAACAGACTCATTCCCCACCCACAGTGAGTTTCCACTCTTGGAGGGGAAGACAGACGTTGATATAAATAAATGAATGACAGCTATGTACATGAGTGCTGTGGGCTGGGAGGGGGAGAACAAAGAGAACAAGTCAGGGTAACGCAGAAGAGAGTGGGAGAAGAGGAAAGGGAGGAGCTTAGTAAGGAAAAGCCTCCTGGAGGAAATGTGCCTTTAATAAGGTTTTGCAGGGGGGAATAGCAACTGTTTGTCAGATTAGAGGAGTTAGTGTGTTCCAGGCCAGAGGCAGGTCGTGGGTGAGGAGTTGGTGGCAAGATAGGTGAGATCGAGGCCCAGTGAGAAGGTCAGCTTTCGATCAACATATATCTGCCCCAGTGCTTTGAACAGTGATTGGTGCATAATAATAATAATAATGATGGCATTTATTAAGTGCTTACTATGTGCAAAGCACTGTTCTAAACACTGGGGGTGGGGAGGTACAAGGTGATCAGGTTGTCCCACGTGGGGCTCATAGTCTTAATCCCCATTTTACAGATGAGGTAACTGAGGCACAGAGAAGTTAAGTGACTTGCCCAAAGTCACAGAGCTGACAAGCAGCAGAGGCCAGTATTAGAACCCATGACCTCTGACTCCCAAGCCTGTGGTCTTTCCACTAAGAGTAGTAAGCGCTAAGAAGTACCGTTGTTATTATTATTAATAACAGCAGGAGGTCTTGCGATGGAGGAAGATTGGTCACTGAAAATTCAAATACAATTACTTCAGACAACTGGTGACCCATTTGTACCTGTCAGGAGACCAACCATGGAATTATAATAATGGTGAGAAGCCATGTGTTCTCATGGATAGAGCAAGGTCCTGGGAGTCAGAAGACCTGGGTTCTAATCTTGTCTCTGCCGCTTGTCTGCTGGGTCACCGTGGGCAAGTCACTTCACTTCTCTGTGCCTCAGTTACTTCATCTGTAAAATGGAGGTTGAGACTCAGAGTCCCATTTGGGACTTGGACTGTGTCCAACCTGATGAGCTGGTATCTACCCCAGCATTTCATACAGTGCCTGGCACATACGAAGTGCTTAAGAAATACCCTAAAAACATGGTGGTGTTTGTAAAGTGCTTACTGTGTGCTAGGCACTGGGCTAGATATAAAATCACATCAGATACAGTCCCCATCCCTCAGTTACAAACAAATATTCCTTACAGGTTTTGCATATGGAGTAACTGAGGTACAAAGAAGGTGGCTTTTCTTTTGATATTGCATTTGTTAAACAATGATTATATGCCAAGCATTGTTAATTCATTCATTCAATCGTATTTATGCTCTAATGTGTGCTGAGCACTGTACTAAGCATTTGGAAGAGTATGATGTAACAATAAACAGATACATTCCCTGCCCACAGTGAGCTTATAGTTTAGTATGGCTTAGTAAAAAGAGCATGGGTTTGGGAGTAAGCGGTTGTGGGTTCTAATCCCGCCTCTGCCACGTGTCAGCTTTGTGACTTTGGGCAAGCCAATTAACTTCTCTGTGCCTCAGTTACCTCATCTGTAAAATGGCAATTAAGACTGTGAGCCCCCATGGGACAACCTGATTACTTTGTGTCTACCCCAACAGTTAGAACAGTGATGATGACATTTGTTAAGCGCTTACTATGCGCCAAGAACTGTTCAAGCGCTGTGTTTAGCACATAGTAGGTGCTTAACAAGTACCATTATTATTATTTTTAGAGGACTATTCTAAGTGCTGGGATAGATACAAGGTGATATCAGTATGGACACAGTCCACGTCCCAGGTGGAGCTCACGGTCTTCATCCCCATTTGACAGAACAGGTAACTGAAGCAGAGAGAAGTGAAGTGACTTGCCCAAGGTCACACAAACGACAGTGTCAGGGCTGGAATTAGAACCAGTTCCTCTGTTTTTCAGGCTTTGTGCCCCTTCCACTGTCACCAGGCCACGCCGTTTCTCGAAACTGTTTTGTCGAGGATAAAAACGGATGACTAGCCACCCTGGGAGTTATTAACAGGTAGCCCTCAGCTGGCTTCGGCCCAATCGCTCAGGCCTCCTTGATTCAACACCTTCATCGCGCAATAAAACGGCCAGCGAAATGGCAATGGGTACGGGGAGTCTTTTAATGAAAACATTATATAGCATCCTTCCTGCCTGCTCTTAATATTTCCATTTTAACTCTCCTCACCTGGGAAACCAATACAATTGTCCATCCTCCCAGGGAAAATTGGAGAAGGAGGAAACCTCTTGTGTCCCTTAGAAAGCAGCTTCAATCCAAAGAAAGCAGTAAGGTAGTTTTAATCAATTCCTCTGTTCCGGTGTGTGCCTGTTTTACAAACCAGAGAAATGGTTTACTTTAGTTACAGCTCCAAATAACAGCAGCAACAGGGCTGAGTGCTTTCCCTCCAAATTGTTCAGTAACTGAATATTAAAGCAGCATGCCATTTTTTTTCCAAGTAGTGATCACTGTGTTAAGTAAATCACCCTCAAGAGGCCCATTTCTCTGATTCTTTCTTTTCCCCAAAGATCTAGAGGGACTCTTTTAGGTGTATTCATTAGTCAAAACACACATTTAAGCACATATTGAACCTAAACATTAACTATAATAACTCTTCGGAAACTACTGCTTTGCTAAAAGCAGATGAGACATTTACGACTGCAGGTTGCAAAAGGAAGTGGTTTTTTTCCCTTCCATTTTAAAGAATTTGTTAATGCTGATCATTTAGGGAAAGAGAAATAGTGGTTACTGTGTAAGCGCAGTGATGAGTTTTCTGGTCTCAGCTCATTAGGCCATAATCACAAATGTATGACCCTTCAAAAAAAGTGTTGATTCCCAATTACTTGTAATTATGTTTATTATTTTCCCTTAGAAGTCCTTCTATATGACTATGTGTATGGTCGTTGTGGGCTGGGAATGTGTCTGTTCTTGTTATATTTTACTCTCCCAAGTGCTCCATACAGTGCTCTGCACACAGTAAGTGCCCAGTAAATATGATTGACTGAAGGGTTTTGGGTTTTGTTTTTTTTCTGGTATTTGTTAGAAGTGCTTACTATGTGCCAGTGCCAGAGACTGGACTGAGTGTTGGCGCAGGTACAAACAAATTGGATTGGACTCAGTCCCTGTCCCAAACTCAGTCCCTGTCCCACGTGGTGCTCTCAGCCTTGATACCTATTTTACAGATGAGGGAACTGAAGCCCAGAAAAGTTAAGTGACTCATCCAAGGTCACACATCAGGCAGGTGGCATTGTCAATATTAGAACCCAAGTCCCTCTGACTCCCAGACATGGGATCTATCCACTAGGTCATGCTACTTCTCTAATCGACTCATTCATTTTTATGCTTTCTCTCTTCTGTCATCTTCCTCCTCCCCATTCTTCTCACCTAGTAGAGTCATTCCTGCTTGAAAATAGGTCCAGTGAGAGCCAAACAATATGGGAAAAAATATTTCTTGTATCTGCTTATTTCCTGTTCTCTATAGATTCACAGCCTTATTCTGTTCTTTGCCTTTCCTCTTTTAAAAATCACACTTAGCTACTTAACCGGCTAGAGAGGGAGACCTGGTGGGTACTGGAATATCAAAATTAAATCAATTAGAATCTCATTTCTATTGTGGGTCCTCAAGCGTCTTGTTTCAATTCTTTGCACTGAAGTGCTCGGTAGATGCTCTCATGCAAATGGCCTTGTATTTTTGGACCTAAAAGCTCAAGAATTTTTTAAAAGTAGGTCTGCAACAGATTATCAGGTTTGGTGTTCTGCAATTGATTAGTGCGCAGTCAGTTAATTGGTATTATTTATTGAGTGCTTCTTATTGTGTACCGACCACTGTACTAAGTCCCTGAATAAATAAGAGCTCAATAAACGTGTTAGAGACTCCCTCAATCTGTTCCTTTCCATCTCTATTTTCTTGGCGGCTTCGACTCTGAGCCGTGATGAGAGATAGCATCATGCTCCCTTAGTCCTCCAGATAAGTCCATCTCTATCCAAACCGCTGCTATGCCGATGCAAGCGCTTACATATTCCTCCTGGACTACTGCATTAGCCTCCTCACTGACCTCCTTGTCACCGGTCTCCCGTCTCCCAAATCTAGGCCATACTTCACCTTGCTGCCCAGATGATTTTTCTAACAAACTGTTCGGTCCACATCTCCCCACACCTTTCGAACCTCCAGTGGTTGCCCGTCCTTTCCACATCAAACAGAAACTCCTTATTATTGGCATTAAAGCACTCAATCAACTCACCTACTTCTACCTCGCCTTGCTGATTTCCTACAACATTTCCTGCACTATTTGCTCCTCTTCTGCCAACTTAGTCACGGTACCTCAGTCTCATTTAAATGAACACTGATTGGTAGATGGACTCTGTGTAGGAAAAGCAGGTCGTGGGTTCTAATTCCGGCTCCGCCACTTGTCGGCTGTGTGACTCCAGGCATGTCACTTAACTTCTCAGTGCCTTAGTTGCCTCACCTGTAAAATGGTGATTAAGATTGTGAGCACCATGTGGGACAACCTGATAACCTTGAATCTACCTCAGTGCTTAGAACAGTGCTTGGCAGATAGTAAGCTCTTAACAAATGCTGCTATCATTATTATTATTATTATTATTATTATTAATAAACCTTCCCTGATGAAGCCCTCTTTTCCCTGACTGCTTCTCCTTTCTGTTTGATCTCAACTTGATATCCACCCTATTCTCGGCCCCATGACAATGGTGTACATATATGCCATTTGTTTATATTAATGTCTGTCTCTCCCTCTAGACTCTAAACTCGCTATGGGCAGGGAACGTGCCTACCAACTCTTAAAATGTACTCTCCATTCATTCATTAAATCGTATTTTTTGAGCACTTACTGAGTGCAGAGCACTGTACTAAGCACTTGGAAAGTCCAATTTGGAAACAGAGACAATGGGTACCCAACAACGGGCTCACAGTCTAGAAAGGGGAGACAGACAACAAAACAAAACAAGTAGGCATCAATACCAGCAAAAGAAATAAATAGAATCATAGATATATACACATCATTAACAAAATAGGGTAATATGTACAAATATACAGAAGTGCTGTGGGGAGCAGAAGGGGGTAGAGCAGAGGGAGGGAGATGGGGCAATGGGGAGGGGAGGAGGAGCAGAGGGAAAGGGGGGCTCAGTCTAGGAAGATCTCCTGAAGGAGGTGAGCTCTCAGTAGGGCTTTGAAGGGAAGCAAGTTAGTGTAGTGGATATAATAATAATAATAATGATGTTGGTATTTGTTAAGCGCTTACTATGTGCCAAGCACTGTTCTAAGCGCTGGGGTAGACACAGGGGAATCAGGATGTCCCACGTGGGGCTCACAGTCTTAATCCCCATTTTACAGATGAGGTAACCGAGGCACAGAGTAGTTAAGTGACTTGCCCACAGTCACACAGCTGACAAGTGGCAGAGCTGGGATTTGAACTCATGACCTCTGACTCCAAAGCCCGTGCTCTTTCCATTGAGCCACACTGCTACTCTATGAGGATATGAGGAGGGAGAGCATTCCAGGACTGTGGTAGGACGTGGGCCAGAGATCAACGGCAGGACAGGTGGGGACGAAGCCCAGTGAGGAGGTTAGCGGCAGCAGAGGAGTGGAGTGTATGGGCTGGGCTGTAGAAGGAGAGATGGGAGGTGAGGTAGGTGGGGGCCTGACTACTTGTTTTGTTTTGTTGTCTGTCTCCCCCTTTTAGACTATGAGCACATTATTGATAAGAGATTGTCTCTATCTTTTGCCCAATCGTACATTCCAAGCACTTAGTCCAGTGTTTTGCACACAGTAAGCACTCAATAAATGCAATTGATGGATGGATTTATTGGGTAGGAAAGCTGCTAATCAATGCTATTGTATTATACTCTCCCAAGCTTTTGTCAGGCACCATACTAAGCACTGGGGGTACATACAAGCTAATCAAGTTGGACAGAAACAGTCCATGTCCCCCATGGGGCTCACATTCTTATTCCCCATTTTACAGATGAGACATTGAGGCACAGAGAAATGAAGTGACTTACTCAAGGTCATGCAGCAGACAGGTGGTGGCTTGATGGAATGATTGCAATTGATTGATTGCTCTTACATCCCCTTCCTTCCAAACATTCTCCTAGCAAATTCTTTCTCCAAATAATAATAATGATAGTGATAATATAATGATATTATTACCTCCCAGACCATGAGCCTGTTGTTCGGAAGGGGTTATCTCTGTTGCTGAATTGTTCTTCCCAAGCACTTAGTATTCAATAGTATTTATTGAGCGCTTACTATGTGCAGAGCACTGTACTAAGCGCTTGGGATGAACAAGTCGGCAACAGATACAGTCCCTGCCGTTTGACGGGCTTACAGTCTACTACAGTGCTCTGCCACAGTAAGTGCTCAATAAATACAATTGAATGAATAATAAGTACCATAGTTGTTCAGTGCTTACTGTGGGCCAAGCATAAGCGGCATGGCTCAGTGGCAAGAGCACGGGCTTAGGAGTCAGCGGTCGTGGGTTCTAATTCCGGCTCTGCCACCTTTCAGCTGTGTGACTTTGGGCAAGTCACTTCACTTCTCAGTGCCTCAATTACCTCATATGTAAAATGAAGATTAAGACTGTGAGCTTCACATGGGATAATATGATTACCTTGTATCTACCCCAGAGCTTAGAACAGTCCTTGACACATAGCAAGTGCCTAACAAATACCAACATCATTATTATTATTATAACTAAATTCAGGGGTAGATAGAAGTTAATCAGGTCAAACACAATCTCTGAACCTCACTGGGCTAAGAGTAGGAGGGAGAGCAGTTTTCCAATCCCTATTTTACAGGTGAGGAAACTGAGGCAGAAAAAATTTAAATGACTTGTGCAAGGTCACATAGTGGGCAAGTGGCAGCATTAGGAGTAGAACCCAGGTCCTCTGACTCTCAGGTCTGTCATCTTTACTATGCTGTTTCCTAAATACTCATTTCCTCTTCTCCTCCTCCCTTCTGTGTCAACCTTGCACTTCTCCCACCCCTTTAATAATAATTATTATTATTATTATGGTATTTATTAAGCATTTAAGTATGTGCCAGGCACTCTACTAAGTGCTGGGGTGGATAAAAGCAGATCAGGTTGGAAACAGTCCCTGTCCCACGTGGGGCTCACAGTCTCAATCACCATTTTATAGATGAGGTCACCGAGGCCCAGAGAAGTTAAGTGACTTGCCCAACATCACACAGCTGACAAGCGGTGGAGTCGGAATCAGAACCCATGACCTCTGACTCCCAAGCCCGGGCTCTTTCCATTGAGCCACACTGCTCCTCACCCCTCCCTCAATCCCACAGCACTTATGAACATATCAATTATTCACATTAATGTCTGTCTCCCCTCTCTAGACTAGAAGATCTTTGTGGGCAGAGAATGTAACTACCAACCCTGTTACATCGTACTCTCCCAAGCACTCAGTACAGCATTCTACACACAGTAAGCATGATTGATGGTTCGATCGAAAGATCGATGCTGACAGAGTCTTGCATTCTCTAGTAAGTTTTCTTGGTTTAATCTCCCCTGACTCTAGTTCTACCATTCCTTCCAACCCATTTATCCACCCAATCTAAATCTACTATGAATTATTCATTCAATCATAATAATTGAGCTCTTAATGTGTGCAAAACACTGTACTAAGAGCTTGGAATGTACAATTTGGCAACAGGTAGAGACAATCCCTCTCCAACAACGGGCTCATGGGCTGTGTTGGTTTGAATGTATGTGCCCAGGGTATGCAACTCTTACTTTTTCTCATTTGTGCCTTTGCCGCATTATATAATAATGTTGGTATGTGTTAAGCGCTTACTATGTGCCAAGCACTGTTCTAAGTGCTGGGATAGATACAGGGTCATCAGGTTGTCCCATGTAGGGCTCACAGTCTCCATCTCCCTTTTACAGATGAGCTGAGGCACAGAGAAGTTAAGTGACTTGCCCAAGGTCACACAGCTAACAAGCGGCAGAGCCGGTATTAGAACCCATGACCTCTGACTCCCAAGCCCTTGCTCTTTCCACTGAGTCACCCTGCTTCTGGGAGTGTTTATTGAGTGTCTATTATGTGAAAAGCATTGTTATAAGTACTTGGGAAGGGTACATGGATGAGAATTAGATCCCAAGGAGCTCCCAGTCTTAAGAATATGCATTGGAAATGGGTTGATGATAGACATATAAGGAGAGATGAAATGATAAAAATACAAAAGTAATCTAAAAGGCATAGATAGCCGTCATTCCATTCAAAGCAATTGTGCAGTATGGCCTAGTGAAAAGAGCACAAGCTTAGGAGTCAGGAGACCCAGGTTCAAATCCCAGTCACTAAATTTCTCTGGGCCTAAAGTTTCCTACGTTTCAATATGGATTAAACTCCTTGTTCTCTTTTCCTTTAAGATTATGAGTCCCGTGTGGTAGAAGGACTAACTGATCACATCGACCCCATCTCTGAACACAGTGTTTGGAACATCATAGTTCAGACTTCCTTCTTTTGCATACTGTCAACATTTTCTAAACATTTCTACTAGGCAAAGCCATCCAAACCTTAAAACTTGTTTAAACTTAGATCCATCCTTCAGGCTTATATTTCCCCCACTTTCTTTTCTGAGTTGAAACGCTATGGGCAAGGAGTTCCTCCCTGAAAGGCATTTATAAGTGTCAACCAGGATCCCGTTCACATGAGGTCGTCTTCCCTTCGGCAGCCCGGGGAGGGAAAAGAAAGGGAGGATTTGTCATGATAGGCAGGGAGGAGCTGCAACAGCATAAAATGAAATTATGGTTTACAGGCCACTTGTTAGCGAAACATAGGAAACCCAGTGTGCTTGTCACCATCCGGGAGGAAGAGTAACAAGGGGCCACTGCAAAAACTGACCCGATAAAACAAGTGTTCTAAACTCATTCCTGAGGTTTCAGGATTGTGCTGCTGGCTGATTTGTGTCAGTCAGGTGCCATGGTTCGGGCTTTAAATTATTTGTTGAAATGCAACCTGTTTCCCAGGTTGAAATAAATCGCCTCCTGATCCTGAGTGATGGATGGACAGATCATGCAGGAATATTTTCTGCTGGCAGTCAGTGCAGCCAGACCTTTCATTACAAATCAACTACGCTTTCTGAAAATCAACTCTCAACATGTAGAGGAAAGAGGGGTATGTTTGTTACTTTGCAGTAGTATTAGAGGGATAGAAAATTATTTTGCTGCTTTCATTTCTTAAACCCTCAGAAATAGGGGAAGGACTTCTGGAGCCATGTCATCAATAATAGCCAGAGTGGATAGAGCACAGGAGTGACGGGTCAGAAGGTTATGGGGTCTAATCCCAACTCATCCGCTTGTCAGCGGTGTGACTTTGGGCAAGTCACTTAACTTCTCTGGGCCTCGGTGTCCTCATCTGTAAAATGGAGATTGAGATTGTGAGCCCCATGTTGGACAGGAACTATTTCCAACCTGATCTGCTTTTATTCATTCATTCATTCAATAGTATTTATTGAGCACTTACTATGTGCAGAGCACTGTACTAAGCGCTTGGAATGTACAAATCGGCAACAGATACAGTCCCTGCCCATTGATGGGTTTACAGTCTAATCGGGGGAGACAGACAGACAAAAACAATAGTAATAAATAGAATAAAGGGGATGTGCAGCTCATTAAAACAATAGCAATAAATAGAATCAAGAGGATGTACATCTCATTAACAAAATAAATAAGGTAATGAAAATATATACAATTGAGTGGATGAGCACAGTGCTGAGGGGAGGGGAAGGGAGTGGGGAGGAGCAGAGGGAAAGAGGAGGAAAAGGGGGCTTATCTGAGCTGAAGGAGGTGGGGTAGAGGGGCAGCAGAGAGAGCAGAGGGAAAAGGGGAAACTCAGTCTGGGAAGGCCTCTTGGAGGAGGTGAGCTCTAAGTAGGGCTTTGAAGAGGGGAAGGGAATTAGTTTGGCAGAGGTGAGGAGGGAGGGCGTTCCAGGACCGTGGGAGGGCGTGGCCCAGGGGTCGACGGTGGGATAGGCAAGAACGGGGGACGGTGAGGAGGTGAGTGGCAGAGGAGCAGAGGGTGCGGGGTGGGCAGTAGAAAGAGAGAAGGGAGGAGAGGTAGGAGGGGGCGAGATGATGGACATCCTTGTAGCCTAGAGTGAGAAGTTTTTGTTTCGTGTGGAGGTTGATGGGCAACCACTGGAGGTTTTTAAGAAGGGGAGTGACAGGCCCAGAGCGTTTCTGCAGGAAGATGAGCCAGGCAGCGGAGTGAAGAATAGACTGGAGTGGGGAGAGACAGGAGGAAGGGAGATCAGAGAGAAGGCTGACACAGTAGTCTAGCCGGGATATAACGAGAGCCCGTAGCAGTAAGGTAGCCGTTTGGGTGGAGAGGAAAGGGTGTATCTTGGCGATATTATAAAGGTGAGACCGGCAGGTCTTGGTGATGGATTAGATGTGTGGGGTGAATGAGAGAGCCGAGTCAAAGATGACATCGAGGTTGCGGGCTTGAGAGACGGGAAGGATGGTTGTACCATCCACAGTGATAGGGAAGTCAGGAAAAGGACAGGGCTTGGGAGGGAAGATAAGGAGCTCTGTTTTGGACATGTTGAGTTTGAGTTTTCTCCACCCCAGCGTTTAGTACAGTGCCTGGCATGTAGTTAAGCACTTAATAAATACCAAAATTATTATTACTATTATAGAATGTGCTTAACAAATATCATTATTATTTTTATTCTTTGTCTCTGGGTCTCAGTTTCCTCATTGGGTCTCAGTTTCCTCATTGGTAAAATAGGGATCGACACTGTGAGCCCCACATGGGACAAGGACCGTGTCCATCCAGATTTGCTTGTATCCACCCCGGCCCTTAGTATTCATTCATTCATAATAAAGAAACATTTTAGGCATGTCATCCGCCCCCCTCAAAAATCTCCTGTGGTTGCTTATCTATCTCCGCAAGAAACAAAAACTCCTCACTATTGACTTCAAAGCTCTCCATCACCTTGGCCTCTCTTACCTCACCTCCCTTTTCTTCTACAGCCCAGGCAGCACGCTCTTCTCTTCTGTTACTAACCTCCTCACTGTGCCTAGTTCTCACCTGTCCGGCCGTCGACCCCTAGCCCACGTCCTACCTCTGGCTTGGAATGCCTTCCCTCCTCAAATCTGCCAATCACACTTCCCCCCTTCAAAGCTCTACTGAAGGCTCACCTCCTCCAAGAGGCCTTCCCAAACTAAGCCTCCCTTTTCCTCAGCTCCCCCTCCCCTCCCCATTGCCCCGACTCGCTCCCTTTGCTCTCTCCACCCCGGCCCCTTAGCACTTGTGTATATATGTTAATGTCTGTTTACTTGTTTTGATGTATATATATATATATCTAATTCTTTTTATTTAAATTGATGCTGTTGATGCCTGTTTACTTGTTTTGTTGTCTCTCTCCCCCATTCTAGACTGTGAGCAGGGATTGTCTCTCTTTATTGCTGAATTGTACTTTCCAAGTGCTTAGTACAGTACTCTACGCATAGTAAGCACTCAATAAATATGACTGAATGAATGAATGAATTTGATCATATTTATTGAGCGCTTACTCTGCACAGAGCACTGTATTAAGCGCTTGGGAAACTACATTACAACAACGAACAGACATATTTCCTGCCCACAGTGACTTTGCAGTCTAGAGGGGGGAGACAGACATTAATATAAGTAAATAAATTACACCTAAGTGCTTAGGAACTGGGAGGGGGGAAGAGCAAAGGGAGCAAGTTAGGGTGATGCCGAAGGGAGTGGGAGAAGATGAAAGGAGGGGTGGCCTTGTCTGGGAAGACCTCTTGGAGGAGATGGGCTTCAATAAAGCTTTGAAGTGGGGGAGAGTAATTTTCTGTTGGATTTGAGGAGGGAGGGCGTTCCAGGCCAGAGGCAGGACACTGGCCAGAGATCAGCAGCAAGATAGGAGAGACCAAGGTCCAGTGAGCAGGTTAGCAGTAGTGAAGGGAAGTGTGAGGGCTGGGTTTTCACAGGAGAAAAGGGAGGTGAGATTGGAGGGGGCAAGGCGAAGGACTGCTTCAAAGGATTGCTTCACCAATAGTGAGGAGTTTTTGTTTAATGTGGAGGTTGGATGGGCAACCACTGGAGTTTTTTGAGGAGCAGGGTGATATGTTGTGAACATTTGTTGTAGAAAGATCCTCCCTGATGCATAGTAAATGCTTAACTAATACCGTAATTATTAGTAAAGATTTGTCAGGTTAAACAAGCACTGCTGGAATCCTGAAAACAGCTGGCTGATGGGGATGGTGTGGACCGCAGAAGCTTACCCCCGAGATTGGAAGTTATCTGTGGGCAGGGACATATCTTCTACCTCTTTTAAACCCTGCCCTCTCTTAGTCAACCAGTTGCTGGTATTTACTGAGTGACTTTTGAGGGCTCAGCACTGTTCTAAGGCAGCTACCGTGGCAACCAGGGCAAACCTTTGGCACTAGAGCACAACACTGGCAAGCTGTGGTCCATTCAATTACCTTTACATTGATCTAGTCCAATGGGCCAGTGGTCTAGGGGTCCATTTACAGTGCCTGGCACATAGTAAGTACTTAAGAAATACCATTATTATTAATAATAATAAAAATTATTATTATTTAGTTATAGGCTTTGAATATAAAATAATTATGCACCTTTGGAAGCAGTGATAACAGCATTTATTAAGGGCTTACGGTGTGCAGAACACTGTATGAAGCAATCACAAAGAACAAATGCATGGGTGGGCATTAAACACAAACCCTGTCCCTCGGGGGCTCACGGTGCAAACATGAAAAGGGGGAAAGGGTACTGTAGACCGACCCATAAGAAGATATATTTTTTAAAAAAGCTCAAAAAGACAACATAAAGAAAAAAAGATCCGCAGAGCACTGTGGCTAGAGGAACAGAATTTTAATGTCTGTCCCCATCTGTAGACAGTCGGCTCGTTGTTGGCAGGCATCAAAACTACCAACTCTGTTGTGTTGTAGTCAGTCAATCTTGTTTATTGAGCACTTATTGTGTGTGGAACACTTGGGAGAGTACGATATAACAATATAACAGACACATTCCCTGCCCTCAGTGAGCTTACAGGCCAGGGGAAGACAGACATTAATGTAAATAAAGTACAGATATGTACATAAGTGCTATGTGGTTGGGAGGGGGAATGAATAAAGGTAGCAAGTGAGGGTGATGCAGAAGAGGAATGTTTCCCAAGCCCAGTGCTCTGCGCAAAGTAAGCACTCAATTCATACCATTGATTAATGGATTAATAATGGTATTTTTTAAGCACTTACAATGTGTCAAGCACTGTAAGAAGGGCTGAAGTGTATACAAGCAAATGGAGTTGGACACCATCCCTGTCCCATGTGACGCTCTCAATCTCAATCCTGATTATACAGATGAGGTAGCTGAGGCACATAAAAGTAAAGTGACTTGCCCAAGGTCACATAACCTACATGGTTTGGAGTGGGATTAGAACTCACAACCTTCAGACTCCCAGGCCCAGGCTCCATCCACTACGCCATGCTGCTCCACATCCCGGCTCAGCCACTTGTCAGCTGTGTGACTTTGGGCATGTCACTTAACTTCTCTGTGCCTCAGTTACCCCATCTGTAAAATGGGGATGAAGACTGTGAGCCCCATGTGGGACAACCTGATCACCTTGTATGCTCCCTAGCATACAAGGTGCTTTGCACATAGTAAGTGCTTAACAAATGCCATCATTATTATCATTCACAACTGCAGCTATAGTGATCTCTCCATCAGCAGTCCTCCTCTCCCCCTCCCAGTATTCCCAAGATTTGGGGTCAGTGATGCCAGGCTGCAGCTGCTTCCCTCTTTCCCATCGGAGTGTTGGGAGGTGGGTCAGGATAGATGCTCCTCAGTGATGTTGGGGAGAGTCGGTGCAGGGTCCCGGGGGAGGAAGACCCCGCGGGTTCCTGGAGATCACGGTGAAAGAGAGGCACAGTACCAGGGGGTGAGCTCAGCCGTGGCAGAGGCCACGGTGGTCTCAGATAAATAAAATAAATAAGCAATGGCATTTGTTAAGCACTTACTATTTGCCAGGCATTCTTTTAATCTTTGCAGTAGATACAAGATAATCGAATTGGCTGTGGCCAGGGAATGTGTTTGTCCTCTCATTGTACTCTTCCAACCGCTTAGGACAGTGCTTTGCACACAGTAAGCGCTCAATAAATATGATTGAATGAATGAATGGCTTGGACACAGTCCCACATAGGGCTTACAGTCTTAGTCCCCATTTTAGAGATGTGAAGCACAGAGAAGTGAAATGACTGGCCCAGGGTCATACAGCAGACAAGTGGCAGAGCCAGGATTAAAACACAGGTCCTTCTGACTCTCAGGCCCGTGCTCTATCCTCTAGGCTGTGAGTGAGATCAATCGAGTAATCAATTGTATTTATTGAACACTTACTGTGGACAGAACAATCAATCATTCAAAGGTAATAAATAATAATGCTGGTATTTGTTAAGCACTTACTATGTGCCAAGCACTGTTCTAAGTGCTGGGGTAGATGCCAGGTGATTAGGTTGTCCCACATGGGGCTCACAGCCTTAATCCCCATTTTACAGATGAGGTACCTGAGGCACAGAGAGGTTAAGTATCTTGCCCAAAGTCACATAGCTGACAAGTGGCGGAGGCAGGATTAGAACCTGTGACCTCTGACTCCCAAGCCTGTGCTGTTTCCGCAAAGCCATGCTGCTTCGCTGGTATTGATTGACCGCTTACTGTGTGGAGAGCTCCAGAGTTAGTGGATGCCTTCCCTAACCACAAGGAGCTTACAGTCTAGAGGGGGAGATCTCCACAGCCCAGAGGGCACAGGACACAATGGAAACTGTGATGGGAGGTGGCAATTACTAGTTTCTTCACTCAGCCACCTGGTGGGACTGAGCGTTTTGCTTCTACAAATGTCTTCAAATGTCTAATAATAATAATAACGTTGGTATTTGTTGGTATTTGTATTTGTTAAATGCTTACTATGTGCAGAGCACCGTTCTAAGCGTTGGGGTAGATACAGGGTAATCAGGTTGTCCCACATGAGGCTCACAGTCTTAATCCTCATTTTACAGATGAAGTAACTGAGGCACAGAGAAGTGAAGTGACTTGCCCACAGTCACACAGCTGACAAGTGGTGGAGCTGGGATTCGAACCCATGACCTCTGACTTCCAAGCCCGTGCTCTTTCCACTGAGCCATGCTATTTGTGAAGTGCTTACTATGTGCAGAGCACTGTTCTAAGCACTGGGGGAGATACAGGGTCATCAGGTTGTCCCACATGAGGCTCACAGTCTTAATCCCCATTTTTACAGATGAGGGAACTGAGGCCCAGAGAAGTGAAGCCCATCAATGGGCGGGGATTGTCTCTATCTGTTACCGAATTGTACATTCCAAGCGCTTAGTACAGTGCTCTGCACATAGTAAGTGCTCAATAAATACTATTGAATGAATGAAGTGACTTGCCCAGGGTCACACAGCTGACAAGTGGCAGAGGCGGGATTCAAACCCATGACCTCTGGCACCTAAGCCCGGGCTCTTTCCACTGAGCCACGGTGCTTCTCTACTAGAGTGCTCTGCAGTCCGGTGCTCGATAGATCCCTTCATGCATTTTCTACCCCTCAAATCTGGAGTCAGTTTCATTTCTGGCTCAATTTCTGTCATCCGGCTTCTTCCCCTTCAGCCTTGCTGTCTTTTTCTAACTCTCCTTAGTCCTCTGCCTCAGGCTAGCAGGCAAATCAAGGAGACTTTTATTCAGGCAAACAGTTGCCTGAAAACAGCAAAATAAACGAGTGATCCTTTATCTGACCAGCAGGAGTTGAGGAAACTTCCCTTCGCAGAGTGAGAACTGCCGTGCAGTCAAGAGACGACGCACTTTTTCATGGCTCTGCATGCTGGGAATATATTTCAAGGGAGCTATGATGGAAGACGCAAATGGAAAACAGCTTCTTCATTCTTTCTCCCTCTACTTGAAGATTACTAGGGGGTGCTTTCAGCCAAAGAGAACTTTGGGCCTCTCATGTACCGTATTTTCCTGAAATGTTCATGTGAATTTTGAATATTTTTTGATGATAAAACATTAAATTTTAAGATATATGAGTGCCCAGATAGAGACCCTTTTGGTGAGAATACCAAACAGTCCAGTCGGGAGGAGAGACGAGGTCAAGATGTTTCATGACCGGTTTGTTTTTATCTTTATCATCGTTCTAGTGGCTACTGAATAATGCCAGATGGTCATGCTTACGTCTTATAATTTACACATTCCTCTAAATCATAGGCTAATGTCTATTGCATTTCTGAGTCCTGGTGCATTCGTCCTCCCTCTGGCTTTCCCATGACTGTAGACGGCACCACTGTCCTTCCTTTCTCACAAACTGGTAACCTTGGTGTTATCCTTAACTCCTCTCTCTCATTCAGATTCCATATTCAATCCATCACTCAATCCCACCTTCACAACATCACTAAAATCGGCCCTTTCCTCTCATCCAAACGACTACTATATCATTACAATCACTCATCCTCTCCCGCCAGGATTACCACATCAGCCTCCTTGCTGACCTCCCAGCCTCCAGCCTCTCCCCACTCCAGTCCATACTTTACTCAGCTGCCTAGATCATTTCTCTACAGAAATATTCAGAGGAGGCACTCCACTCCTCAAAAAACTCCAGTCGTTGCCCATCCACCTCTGCATCAAACAAAAACTCTTCAGCATTGGCTTTAAAGCAGTCAACCACCTTCCCCCCTCTTAAGTCACCTCACTACTCTCCTACTACAACCCAGTCTGCACAATTGGCTCCTCTAATGCTCACCTTCTCACTGTACCTCCATCTTGTCTATCTCTCCGCTGACGTCTCGCCCAAATCCTGCCTCTGGCCTGGAATATCCTCCCTCGTATCTGACCGATAATGATTCTCCCCAGCTTCAAAGCCTTCTCAAAGGCACATCTCCTCCAAGGGACCTTCTCTGACTAGGTCCCCACATTCCTCTTCTCCCACTCCCTTCTTCATCGTCCTGACTTGCTCCCTTTGTTCTTCCCCCCTCCCAGCCCCATGGCACTTATGTACATATCTGTCATTTCTTCATTTATATTAATGTCTGTCTCTCCCAGACCTTAAGCTCGTTGTGGGCAGGGAATGTGTTTTTTGTTGCATTGTACTCTCCCAAGCACTTAGTACTATGCCCTGCATAGTATTCAATAAATTCTATAGAGTGAATTTGTTTCATGCATTCTAGGCTGTTTTTAATGTTCACCATCTGGAACTACCACTAATGAGGGAGAATATAAGCTCCCTGAGAGAGGAGACCACCCTTTTCTCCCCCGTATAATTCTCCAGAGATTAGTATGATGCACTATCCCTCTGTTTCCACTCTGGGGTGGTGATAGGGATGACTGATTGAAAAGCTTTTTCTAGCTGGACTCTTTGACTTGCTCATTACAGGCCTCTGATGAGATCTGGGGATTCCAAATCAGGGCTGAAAATATGCCAGATAGTGCTTTTCTGGCTTATTTATGTCTGTTCTTTCATCTCCCCTCCCTCGTAAGATCTTGCCTGATGTTTTTGCTCTTGGGGCCCCAAAGAAAGAATGACTCTTTGTTCTCTGGCCTCAGGAGAATAGCAGAGTGAGCTACTGGGCCTGGATTTCAGAGGATCTGACTTCTAAATCCTGGTTTTGCCAATTGGGCAAGTCACAAAACTTCTCTGTGCCTCAGTTTCCTCATCTGTAAAGTGGAAATTCAATGCCTCTTCCCTCTCCTACTTAGGACTGTCAACTCTGTGAGACTAGGGACTGTCAGGGCTCTAATCCTGGTCTGCCACTTATCTGCTGGGTGACCTTGGGCAAGTGTCTTCACTTCTCTGGGCCTCTTTAAAATGGGGAT
This sequence comes from Ornithorhynchus anatinus, assembly GCF_004115215.2. Lineage (NCBI taxonomy): Eukaryota > Metazoa > Chordata > Mammalia > Monotremata > Ornithorhynchidae > Ornithorhynchus > Ornithorhynchus anatinus. Next base: position 174,791,724 of record NC_041728.1, on the reverse strand, counting down.
TAAGACTGTGAGCCCCTTGAAGGACAGGGGCTGGGTCCAACCTGATTTGCTTGAATCCACCCCAGTGCTTAATAGAGTGCCTGGCACATAGTAAGTACTTAACAAATACTACAATTCATTCATTTGATCGTATTTATTGAGCACTTACTATGTGCAAAACACTGTACTAAGCGCTTGGAATGTTCAATTCAGCAACAGATAGAGACAATCCCTACCCAACAACAGGCTCAGAGTCGAGAAGGGGGAGACAGACAGCAAAACAAAAGAAAACAAGTAGTCTGGCATCATTATCATCAAGATAAAAAGAATCTTAGATATATACACATCATTAACAATTATTATTACCGCAGCATTTAATACAGTGTTTGGCACACCGTAACCATTTAACAACTGTTATTATTATTGTAATTAGTTGAGTTGAATTTATTGAATGTCCATTGTGTGCCTGGCCTTCTGAGAAGGCAAATCAACTCCTCGATAGGGCGCAGAACTAGGAATCAGGAAACCCAGTTTCTAATCCTGGCTCAGTCAGTCGTATTTGTTGAGCACTTACTGTGTGCAGAGCACTGTGCTAGGGACTTGGGAGAATACAATGTAACAATAAACCCAGCCACAAAGCACTTAATGTACATATCTGTAATTTTGTTTATCCCTTTGCTCTTCCCCCATTCCAGACCCAAAACTCTTACATACATATCTGTAATTTTATTTATTTGGATTGTTGTCTGTCTCCCCCACTCTAGACTGTGAACTCGCTGTGGGAAGGGAATGTCACTGTTTATTCTTGAATTGTACTTTCCCAAGTGCTCAGTACTATGCTCTGCACACAGTAAACACTCAATAAATACATTCAAAGGAATGATTGAATAATAAATAGATGCATTCCCTGACCACGACAAGCTCCACCAATTGCCTGTTATATGTCCCTGGGCAAATAACACCTTCTCCATGCCTCAGTTTCCACACCTGCAAAATTAGGATTAATATCTGTTCTCCCTTGACATATTACCTTCCCACAGTAGGTTAATGCTCTGGTGTGGAAGAATGAGAACAAAAGAAATGACTGACTTGTCGACATGCATTAGTGAGAAATGCTTAAATAAAATCAGTTCAACATTCTGAGCCAACCTAGTTATTCAGGAGGGAGATGGACGATTCACTTCTAAACTCTTTGGAGTAAAGCAGTGATTTTCCTGTAATACACCTGGTTTTCAAGGCACTGTACTAAGTGCTGGGGTCTTGTCTTATGCCGTCGAGTCGTTTCTGACCCATTGAGACACCACAGACACATCTCTCCCAGAACGCCCCGCTCGCCATCTGCAATTGTTCTGGTAGTGATCCAGAGAGTTTTCTTAGTAAAAATATGGAAGTGGTTTATCATTTCCTCTGATGCAGTAAAATAGAAACTGGACTCTCTCCTGTGCCCCTGCAGCAGGTATAAGCAAATTGGATTGGACATGGTCCCTGTCCCACATGGGGCTCGCGGTCTTAATCGTTATTTTACAGATGAAGTAACTGAGGCCCAGAGAGAAGTGAAGCAGCTTGCCCAAGGTTACATAGCAGACAAGTGGCGGAGCCGCATTAGAACTCAAGTCTCTCTGACACCTAGGCCTGGTCTCTCTCCACTAGGCCATGATGCATCGATTTTTTCCTCCTACTTAGACTGTGAGCCCTCTGTGGGTCTGGACTGTGTCCGACACAATTACCTCATATCTACGCCAGTGCTCAAAATAATGTTTGACACATACTAAGCGTTAGAGTGGTATCTCAATTAATTATTAGTCAAGGCTCCTTTAACTAACTCAGCAATCTAAGGAGCCACATTTTCTTCATCCTGCCTGCATCTGCTGCCTAACATTCCCCAAAGCACCTCTAATCGGTGCAGTTTAGAGCTTGTCTAATTCTATGAGATTCTGCAAAATGTAGACTTGCACTTACTTAAATCTCTTCTCTCATTATACCCCTGCTCACAGAAGCATCAGGATGGAGCGATCCTGTCAGGGTTATGTTGCCTGCTTATTTCACTATTGCTTGAGGGATTGGGATCTCTTTGCCCAGGGAGACCAGGAAAGGGCTGAGTGGGGATTTAATGGTCTTCAAATATATAAAGTTATTACACTGCGCTTAGTGTCCAGGCACTTTGTATTTCCTCTGAGGTCAGAATGAAAGAAAAAGTTCTGCAACTGCAGCCTGAGGAATATGACTTAGAACAGAGAATTTCTGTCGGGTTGTTGAGAATTGAGTAGGTGTCCAAAAGAGGCTGTGAATCTTTCTCCCTGCAGGTCCTTAAAAACTAAATAGCTTCTTTTCCGCGCAGGAAGTTTCCCTGTAGGTCTGAATTAGGTCATGTCTGGATGAGATCACCCCAAAAAGTCCCTACCGCCCATATGATCCATTGATTAATAATAATAATGTTACTTGTTAAGTGCTTATTGTGTGCCAAGCCCTGTTCTAAGCACTGTGGTAGAAGCAAGTTAATCGGGTTGGACACAGTCCCTGTCTCACATGGGGCTAACACTCTTAATTCCCATATTACAGAGGAGGTAACTGAGGTCCAGAGAAATTAAGTGATTTCCCCAAGGTCACAGAGCAGACATGCGAAGGAGCTGGGATTAGAAGCCAGATCCTTCTGACTTCCTGGCCTGGGCACTATCCACTAAGTCACTATGAGCCACTACCTTTTTCCAATATGCAAATCTGACTGCTCATGAAGAATGTTGATCAATCTGTATTCATTCATTCAATAGTATTTATTGAGCACTTACTATGTGCAGAGCACTGTACTAAGCGCTTGGAATGTACAAATCGGCAACAGAGCCAGTCCCTGCCCATTGACGGGCTTACAGTCTAATGGGGGGAGACAGACAGACAAAAACAATAGCAATAAATAGAATCAAGGGGATGAACATCTCATTAAAACAATAGCAATAAATAGAATCAAGGTGATGTACATCTCATTAGCAAAATAAATAGGGTAATGAAAATATATACAGTTGAACGGACGAGTACAGTGCTGAGAGGAGGGGAAGGGAGAGGGGGAGGAGCAGAGGGAAAGGGGGGAAAAGAGGACTTAGCTGAGGGGAGGTGAAAGGGGTGGTAGAGGGGGAGCAGAGGGAGCAGAGTGAAAAGGGGACGCTCAGTCTGGGAAGGCCTTTTGGAGGAGGTGAGCTCTAAGTAGGGTTTTGAAGAGGGGAAGAGAATTAATTTGACGGAGGTGAGGAGGGAGGGCATTCCAGGACTGCGGGAGGACGTGGCCCAGGGGTCGACGGCGGGATAGGCGAGAACGGGGGACGGTGAGGAGGTGAGTGGCAGAGGAGCAGAGGGTGCGGGGTGGGCAGTAGAAAGAAGAGGGGAAAGGTAGGAAGGGGCAAGGTGATGGAGAGCCTTGAAGCCTATAATGAGAAGTTTTTGTTTCGTGTGGAGGTTGATAGGCAACCACTGGAGGTTTTTAAGAAGGGGAGTGACATGCCCAGAGCGTTTCTGCAGGAAGATGAGCCGGGCAGCGGAGTGTATCATAGACTGGAGCAGGGAGAGACAGGAAGAAGGGAGACCAGAGAGAAGGCTGGCTCAATAATCCAGCCGGGAGATTATGAGAGCCCGTAGCAGTAAGGTAGCCGTTTGGGTGGAGAGGAAAAGGCGGATCTTGGCGATATTATAAAGGTGAGACCGGCAGGTTTTGATGACAGATTGGATGTGTGGGATGAACGAGAGAGCCGAGTCAAAGTTGACACCGAGGTTGTGGGCTTGAGAGAATCGGTATTACCGACTGGGTACTTACTCTGCACGGAACACTATACTAAACACTTGGAAGAGCACAATAGAGTTAGTAATAATAATGTTGGTATTTGTTAAGTGCTTGCTATGTGCAGAGCACTGTTCTAAGTGCTGGGGTAGATAGAGGATATTCAGGTTATCCCACGTGGGGGTCACAGTCTTAATCCCCATTTTACAGATGAGGTAACTGAGGCCCAGAGAAGTTAAGTGACTTGCCCACAGTCACACAGCTGCCAAGTGGCAGAGCAGGGATTCGAACCCATGACTTCTGACTCCCAAGCCCGGACCTGAGCCCTATCCCCGAGAAACATATAGTCGACTCTGACCTATAGTTTCTTAGGATGGAACATCCCTGACCCCCCAACAACACCTCTAAAAAATAGGGAGAAGTCATTGACGGTGTATCGATTTTGAAAGGGAAAATAAAGCTAAATTAGGCTGTACTTGTTAAAACCTCATGAACCAAGAAGGTGTTGAAATGTAAATTGTTTGATACAGATATCACAGTTTTAATACTATACATATACTATGGGTATACAAGCTGTCAACTCTAGACAGTAAACTCACTGTGGGCAGGGAATGTCTCCCCCAACTTGGTTATATCATATTCTCCCAAGAATGCTCTGCACACCAGAAGCATGAATATCACTGATGATGATGATGATGATGATATATGCATTGAACAATTTTCAACCATCTGTCACATGGGTAGGTTGAAGATTATCCTATAGCCTTGCTAATCTAGGATGAATTGCCAAATGGGAGGATACCTGCCCATAAAAAGAAACTGGCCTCATGGTAACAGACTCTGTATTTGGAGGTAGATTTGCAGGAATTGCAGAGATTTATTTGTTCTCTTACCTGATCCTATCACTGCTAGCCCTTCTTCTTGCTGGTTTTCCTGCAGGAGTAGGTTTATAAGGAGCCTAGAATTGCATGGCCTTGTGGATAGAGCTCTGCCACTTGTCTATTGTATGATCTTGGACAAGTCACTTCTCCTTGCCTCTGTTCCCTCATCTGAATAAAGGGGATTAAGACTGAGAGCCTAATATGGGACATGGACTCTGTCTGACCTGATTAACTTGAATCTACCTCAGTGCTTAGTACAGGGCTTGGCACAGAGTAAACACTTAACTATGCCTTTCCCCCAAAAAAATAAAAATGGGAGATGGTAAGAATTCTAAACTATTACTGCCTCTGACAACCCCGCCACAATCATGAGTCCATGTGGAGATGTTAAATTTGCTATCTTTGGTAGCTCTCCCTCTCTTCACCTTTTCCCCTTTCTTCTGAGACCCCTAATAATATTGCCTAGTGAAATGAGCACAGGATTGGGAGTTAGAAGGCTTGGGTTTTCTCCCAGCTCCATCACTTGCCTACTTAGTGACCTTGGGCACAGTTTCTTCATCAGTAAAAATGTGATTAAATATAATAATAATAATACTATTTATTGTATTGATTAAGTGATTACTATGTGCCAGGCACTGTTCTAAGTGCTATTCTCATCTTTTGAATAGGAGTCCCTTGTGAGACAGGCACTATGTCTGATCGGATTCAGACAATTACTCTTCCCCACTTTGAAGCCCTATTAAAGATACATCTCCTCCAAGAGGCCTTCCCTGATATAGCTCTCCTTTCCTCTTCTCCCACTCCCTTCTGAGTCATCCTGACTTGCCTCCTTTATTCATTCCCCCCAACCCAGCCCCACAGCACTATGTATATCTGTAATTTTTTTTTTTTAATTGAGATTAACGTCTGTCTCCCTGCCACTAGACTGTAAACATATTGTGGGCAGGGATTGTGTCTGTTTATTGTGATACTGTACTCTCCCAAGCGCTTAGGTCAATGTTATCCACACAGTAAGCATTCAATAAAAATGACTGAATGAATGAATTCTACTGTATGTACCTCAGTGCTTAACACCTAATAAGCACTTAACAAATAATACCAAGAAACAACATTGCCTAGTGGAATGAGCATGAGCCTGGGAGTCTGAAGGACCTAGGTTCTAATCTGAGCTTCACTACTTGACTGCTGCTGTGTGGCCTGGGGCAAATCACTTAACCTTTCTGTGCCTCAGTTACCTCATCAGTAAAATGGGGATTAAGACTGTGAGCTCCATATGGGATGGGAAGTGTGTCCAACCTGATAAGCTTGTATCTACCCCAGCGCTTAGTACAAAGCCTGGCACACAGTAAGAGCTTAGCAAATACCACATAAAAGTACCACAATTATTATTTTCTAGCAGAACTCCCTCTTTTTGTCCCTGGGAAAGTTTCTCTACAATGTTATTTTATGAACATCTTTAATCCCTTTCAAAGCCTCTGATATTTGCCCATTCCTCCTCGTATAAAGGAGAAACCCCTGACCATTGGCTTTAAAGTAGTCAATCAGCTCTGCCTCCCATTTACTTATTCTCCCTCTTCCCCGTTATACCCCAAATCACAGTCTTGATTCCTCGCAAACCAACCCACTCACTGTGACTTGTTCTCCCCTTAAATCAACTGACTCACTGTGATCTCTACTCATGTCCTCCCTTCTGCACGGTACTCTCCATTCATAGCTAGCAAACCGCTGCTCTCCCCATATTCAAGGCCCTTCTGAAATCCCATCTTCTCCAGGAAGCCTACCTTGATTAATCTCTCATCTCTACACCGCCAACCTTACTGCCACTTCAACACTTCCATATTTATTCATTCATTCATTCAATTGTATTTATTGAGCACTTCCTGCATGCAGAGCACTGTATTAAGCACTTAGGAGAATACAATACAGCAGTAGACATATTCCCTGCCCACAATGAGGTTACACTCTTGAGAAAGGTGAGACAGACATAAAAATAAATAAATATCACTATATCAGCTATACATTATAGTACTCACCTACCAAGGGCTTGGATATTTACTGTGGTTTAGTGGAAAGAGCACAGGCTTGGGAGATAGAGGTCATGGGTTCTAAAAGCTGTGTTACTTTGGGAAAGTCACAAATTCCCTGTGCCTCAGTTACCTCATTTGTAAAATGGGGATGAAGACTATGAGCCTCATGGGGGTCAACAGATTACCTTGTATCTACACCAGTGCTTAGAACAGTGCTTGCCATGTAGTAAGAGCTTAACAAATACCATAATTATTATCAGTATTTAACCTGCCCCCTTGCCCCTCCTAATCTCTCCACCAGGTAGCACTTATGTCTACATGTTTAAGCTCAACTGCTTCCCACACCACCTGTAATTTAATTAATGCTGATCTCCCACCTAGATTGTAAGCTTTCTGAGAGCAGGTATCTTGTCTAACTCTTCTGAGCTCATTCAGTCACTTAGTACAGTGCTCTGCACAGATGTATTAATTAAATACTGTTGATTCTTTGATCGATCAATTAATCAATTACATTTATTGATGATTACCGTGTGCAGAGCATTGCATTAATGTCTTGTCTTGTCTTAAGCCATCAAGTCATTAGCGACCCATAGTGACACCATGGACACATCTCTCCCAGAACGCCCCACTCTCCATCTGCAATCGTTCTGGTAGTGGATCCAGAGAGTTTTCTTGGTAAAATCCAGAAGTGGTCTACCACTGCTGCCTTCTGCGCAGTAAGCTCGAGTCTCTGCCCTCGACTCTCTCCCATGCCACTGCTGCCCAGCACGGGTGAGTTTTGACTTGTAACAGATTGCCTTCCACTCGCTAGCCACTGGCCAAGCTAGGAATGGAATGTGTAGGCCTCTGCTTGATTCTCCTTCCCATAGCTGAGACCAGTAGAATACTGGAAACTCTCCAGATGCCATCCTGAGAAGGGATTAATCACTTAGGAGAGCACAATATAAAAGAGCTGGTAGACACGTTCCCTGCCCATGACAAGCATAGGGTCTAGGGCGAACTCCGTTGGTGAATCAAGGCAAGAAAAAATGATCACTTTACATACTTGTAATGATGTTACCTTATCTCTGTTTGTAGCATATGACAATCTACAGGTGATTTATTGAACACCGTCCCCACACTCTCTGGGAGGTCCACAGTGAAGCCTAGATGAAGCGTTGAGCAAAACAGCCAGACAGAAAGCTACCCCCTCATAGTGCACATGAAAAATCTGAAGTCGACACAGCTCTTTCCGCCTGTGAAAAACCACAGACTGTTGTGTGATGTATGACTAACTTCCAGGTAATAATTCCCATGTTAACAGGTTTATGGCAATCTTAAACTGATTGTAGATAGAGGAATCAATTTTCCATTCACAGGCTCTGAATCCCAGCTCTGCCACTTGTTGGCTGTGTGACTATGGGCAAGTCACTTAACTTCTCTGTGCCTCAGTTCCCTCATCTGTAAAATGGGGATTAAGACTGTGAGCCCCACGTGGGACAACCTGATTCCCCTATGACTACCCCAGCGCTTAGAACAGTGCTCGGCACATAGTAAGCGCTTAACAAATACCAACATTATTATTATTATTATGACTTTCAAGTTATGCTCTATATTCCTCCTAGAATTCTAGATCCCCCTGTTTTTAATCTGTTGGGTATTCTCTCTTATTCAGCTCTTACTACTTTTCAGTGGTAGTGTCTCTGGGGTTGACATGACTTTAAGCCCACATCTGCTAAGCACTTGGGGGTGTTTTAGTTCTTTGCTCCTTTAATGGAGAGTTTTGCTTCCTATCATTTTTTTTTAATATATACATTTCTCTCTTTGCATCATTGCTTCACTGGTTCTATAAGTGTGGCTGTTGCCGGAGGATTGTGGATAATAGAAAGTGGAAGCAATTCACAACATCTTGGATACTTTTTTTCTTTCATTTGGTTTTCCAAGGCCGACCGATAGAACAATTTAATTGTTCAGCAGCAGCTGCTGCGATGCTCTTGAAAGACTTCCAAAATGAACATTCATGTGAATTACAACATCAGGGTCTTTTCCACACTCTGAAATAATGTACACATTCATTCATTCATTCCTTCAATCAATCGTATTTACTGAGCACTTACGGTGTTCAAAGCACTGTACTAAGTGCTTCAAATGTACAATTCAGCAACAGAGACAATCCCTGCCCACAACAGGCTCACAGTCTAGAAGGGGGGAGACGACAGCAAAACAAATAAATAGGAATCAGTAGCAACAATGCAAATAAATAGAATTAGAGATGTATACACAACAAAGCAATAAAAAGGTATTAATATAAATAAATAGAATTATAGATATGTATATATATATATATATACAAGTGCTGTGGGGCAGGGAGGGGGGAGTGCAAAGGGACTGAATCGAGGTGATGGGGATGGGAGGGAGAACTGAGGAAAAGGGGGGCTTAGTTTAGGAAGGCCTCCTGGAGGAGGTGCACCTTCCTTAGGGGTTTGAAGGGGGGAAGAGTGATTGTTTGGTGGATTTGAGGAGGGAGGGCATTCCAGGCCAGAGGTAGTATGTGGGCCGGGATCGACGGCGAGACAGGCAAGAGCGAGGCACAGTGAGAAGGTTAGCGGAACCAGAGGAGCAGAGTGTATGGGCTGTGATGTAGGAGAGAAGTGAGGTGAGGTAGGAGGGAACAAGGTGATGGAGAGCTTTGAAGCCAAGAGTGAGGAGTTTTTGCTTGATACAGAGGTTGATAAGCAACCACTGGAGATTTTTGAGGAGGGGGATGACATGCCCTGAATGTTTCTGTTGAAAGATGATCTAGGCAGCAGAGTGAAGTATAGACTGAAGTGGGGAGAGACAGGAGGTTGGGAGGTCAGAAAGGAGGCTGATGCAGTAATCTAGTTGGGATAGGATGAGTGATTGAACTAATGTGGTAATGGTGGAGAGAAAAAGGTGCATCTTGGCAATGTTGTGAAGGTGAGACTGGCAGGTTTTGGTAACGGATTGGATATGTAGGGTGAATGAGAGAGCTGGGGTAGCTCTCTTGCGACATCAAGAGAGCTACCCGCCTTTCTCTTGGTGTATTTCTTTCTCTTGTATTGCTACTCCGCTTTTCTTTTGGTGTCTCAAGAACGACACCAAGGTTGCGGGCTTGAGAGATGGGAAGGATGGTAGTACACATCTCATCTTCAGGCATTAGTTTAACTCAACACTTACCAATAATTGTCAAAGAAGGCACCTAGAAATAGGTGCAGTGACAGTCACTCTCCATCACCTGGCCCCCTCCTACCTCACCTCCCTTCTCTCCTTCTACAGTCCACCCTACACACTCGGTTCTTCTGCCGTGAACTTCCTCAGTGTGGCCCATCCTCAGTGACCAGCCATTGAGCCCTGGCCCAAGTCCTTACTCTGGCGTGGAATGCCCTCCCTCCTCACATCCACCAAACTAGCTTTCTTTCCCCCTTCAAAGCCCTACTGAGAGCTCACCTCTTCCAGGAGGCCTTCCCAGACTGAGCCCCCCTTTCCCTCTGCTCCTCCTCCCCTCCCCATCACCCCTACTCCCTTCCTCTGCTCTACCCCCTTCCCTGCCTTCCAGCACTCATGTATATTTGTACATATTTATTATTCTATTTATTTTATTAATGATGTGTATATTGTGTATTATGTGTATCTTGTAATGTGTATTGTGTATATTGTGAATTATATGTGTATAATTCTATTTATCTATTTTGATGTTATTGATGCCTGTCTACTTGTTTTGTTGTCAGTCTCCCCCCTCTTCTAGACTGTGAGTCCATTGTTGGGTAGCCATTGTCTCTAACTGTTGCCAATTTGTACTTTCCAAGCACTTAGTACAGAGCTCTGCACAGCAGCCTGACTTAGTGGAAGGAGTCCGGGCTTGGGAGTCAGTGGACATGGGTTCTAATCCTGGCTCTGCCACTTGTCCGTTGCTTGACCTTGGGCAAGCCACTTCACTTCTCTGTGACTCAGTTACCTCATCTGTAAAATGGGGACTAGAACTGTGATCCCCACAGGGGACAATCTGATTACCTTGTATCTACCCCAGCATTTAGAAGAGTGCTTGGCACATAGTAACCATTTAACAAATGCCATCATCATCATTATTATTATTATTAATAAGTCCAATTGAATGAATGATTGAATGAATGAACAGTCATTGATAAGGTGTGAAGTTTCCCAGTGGACGTCTATATTGTTTTATAAACTAATGCCAACATGGAAGTATTTTAGGGGTCACTTCTGGCATTTAAAGGGAGGGGAAGCAGTTTTTACCATTTTAGGGACAGTTCCCTAATGTCCTGTTTCCCCTGGAAAAAACACACACAGGCACATGCACATACAGATGTATGCTATCAGCTGACTTTTTATCTTTTATCTTTAGATTGTGAGGCCATGTCTAAATCCCAGCTGTGGAGTCTTTCCTAACCCCTTGCAAACTGCTCTGCTCATAATCAGCGCTGAAATGCTGTTTCCACTATTATTCCTACTCCTCCTACTTATACTTTGAGCCTCATGTGGAATAGGGACTGTGCCCAATCATATTATCTAATCTAATGTTGGTATTTGTTAAGCGCTTACTATGTGCAGAGCACTGTTCTAAGCGCTGGGATATATACAGGGTAATCAGGTTGTCCCCCGAGAAGCTCACAGTCTTAATCCCCATTTTCCAGATGAGGTAGCTGAGGCACCGAGAAGTTAAGTGACTTGCCTAAGTCACACAGCTGACAAGCGGCAGAGCAGGAATTAGAACCCATTACCTCTGACTCGCAAGCCCAGGCTCTTTCCACTGAGCCACGCTGCTTCTCAATTATTATATATTTCCATAGCTATATTATAGCTACCCCACTGCCCGGTACATAATAAGTGCAATTCAAGTACGACGCAGCCTAGTGGATAGAACACGGGCCTGGGAGTCAGAAGGACATGGATTCTACTCCCAGATCAGCCACTTCTCTGCTGAATGACCTTAGGTAAGTCATTTAATGTCTCTGTGCCTCACCTCATCTGTAAAATGGGGATTAAGACTGTGAACCCCATGTGGGACAGAGACTTTGTCCAACCTGATTTACTTGTATCTACCCTATGGCTTTAGTACAGTGCCTGGCAGATTGTAATAAGGGCTTAACAAGTACCTTAATTATTATTATTGCTTTTGTTCTTATTGCTATTATGTACATTATGCATATTACTATATACATATACATAATATATTATTATGTAGAGAAGCAGCATGGCTTAGGGTCAAGAGCTGGGGCTTGGGAGTCAGAGGTTGTGGGCTCTAAGCCGGGCTCCTCCACTTGTCTGCTGTGTGACTTTGGGCAAGTCATTTAACTTCTCTGTGCCTCAGTTACCTCATCTGGAAAATGGGGATGAAGACTGTGAGCCCCACGTGGGACAACCTGATGACTCTGTATCTACCCCAGCGCTTAGAACAGTGCTTGGCACATAGTAAGCGCTTAACAAATGCCATCATGATTTTTATGTATATCTAAAATTGCTACTCTGCCTTGGCTCAGTGGAAAGAGCACGGGCTTGGAAGTCAGGGGTCATGGGTTCTAATTCCAGCCCTACCACTTGTCAGCTGTGTCACTAGGGCAAGTCACTTCACTTCTCTGTGCCTCAGTTACCTCATCTTTAAAATGGGGATTAAGACTGTGAGCCCCACGTGGGACAACCTGATCACCTTGTATCCCCCCTAGCCCTAAGAACAGTGCTTTGCACATAATAAATGCTTAATAAATACCATCATTATTAACAGTTTTTCTCGCATTTCAGGGTTCATTCATTCATTCAATCATATTTAGGCCTGTCTCTGCATTGAGACAAAAAGAGGGTATTGTCCTTTCCATCTTGCCTACTGTTAACTCTCCCCAGAGTTACAGAATCTCTGCAGGCTAAGCGGTTCTAGTCATAATCAGTTCTAAAAACATGACAAATTCCTGAAGCAACTTTCTGCATAAAAGATGAAAGTGCTTCCACATAATTCTCTCATCTAGTGTAAAAGGCAGTCAGCGGTATTTATAATGTCCATAGCACACCAACCACTGTATGGGAGAGTTATGGGAGAAATCAGAGACACTGCCTCTCTTTCAGACTGCTTAGAATTCTAGAATAGGGCAAATATCTCAATTTTATTGATGGGAAAGTTAAGGCCCGGATCATTAAAAAATAATAATGAATGACTTGTCCAAACCCACAATAATGAGTCAGTGCCAACTCTTCTAGACCACAAGCCCGTTGTGGGCAGGGATTGTCTCTATTGCTGAATTGTACTTTCCAAGTACTTAATAACTGCCCTCCACACAGGAAGTGCTCAATAAATACGATTGAATGATTGAATGAATTCCTTTTTTAGGAATTCCTTTGCCAGGCAATCACTCTGCCCCCGTTCAAAGCCCTACTGAAGGCTCACCTCTTCCCAGACTCAGCCCGACTGTTCCTCAGCTCCCCCTCCCCTCCACATCTCCCTGACTTGCTCCTTTTTCTCTACCCACCTCTCCCTGCCCCACAGCACTTTGTGTATATATGTACATATCTATAATTATACTTATTTATATTGATGTCTGTTTAGTTGTTTTGATGTCTGTCTCCCTGCTTCTAGACTGTAAGACCGGCATGGATAAGGATAGTCTCTTTCTGTTGCCAAATTGTACTTTCCAAGTGCTTAGTACAGTGCTCTGCACACATTAAGGGCTCAATAAATACGATTGAATGAATAAGCCTATGAAGTGGTGTGAGAGTAATTATCTGTCAGTTTTGAGGAGGGAGGGTGTTCCAGGCCAGAGGCAGGATGTGGACAAGGGGTCGGCAGCAAGACAGGTGAGATGGAGGCAGAGTGAGAAGGGTAGCACTAGTGGAATGAAGTGTGAGGACTAGGATGTAGGAGGAGAGAAGTGAGGTGAGATAGGAGAGAGCAGGGTGGTGGAGCGCTTTAAAGCTATAGGTTAGGAGTTTTCATCTGATGAGAGGTGGATGGACAACCACTGGAGTTTGTTGAGGAAGAGGGGGATGATATGTCTTGAACTTTTTTGTAGTTCCAGGCAGCAGAATTAAGTATGGACTGGAGTGGGGAGAAATAGGAGGCTGGGAGGTCAGCAAGGAGGCTGATGCAGTCATTCAGGCGAGATAGGATGAGTGATTGTATTAATGTGATAGCAGTTTAGATAGAGAGGAAAGGTGGATTTTAGCAATGCTGTGAAAGTGGGACTGACAGGATTTAGTGACCCATTGAATATGTGGGTTGAATGAGACAGAGGAGTCAAGAAATTCTTATGGGCTTGTGAGACAGGAAGGAATAGAGGTGCAGTCTACAGTGTTAGGAAAGTCATGGGAAGGACAGGGTTTAGGTGGGAAGCTAACGAACTCCATTTTGGACAAGTTTGAGGTGATGGGAAGACATCTAAATAGAGACGTCTTGAAGGCAGAAGGAGATGCAAGACTGGAAAGAAGAAGAGAGATCAGGACTGGAGATGTACATTTGGGTATCATCTGCATAGAAGTGGTAGCTGAAGCTGCGGGAGTGAATGAGTTCTCAAAGGGAGTGGGTGTAGATGGAGAATAGAAGGAGTCTCAGAAAAGAGCCTTGAGGGACCCCCACACTTAGGGGCTGGGAGGCAGAGGATTAGCTCGCAAAGGAGACTGAGAATGATTGGCCAGAGAGGTAAGAGGAGAACCAGCTGAGGACAGATTCAGTGGAGCCAAAGTTAGATAATGTTTCCCCGAGAAAGGAGTGGATCACAGCTGAGAGGTAGAAGAGATTAGGATGGAGTAGAGGCCATTGGATTTGGCAAGAAGATCATTGGTGACCTTTGAGAGGGTGGCTTCTATGGAGTGAAGAGGACAGCGCTCATATTGGAGGGGGTCAGGGAGAGAATTGGAGGAGAGGAATTTAAGGCAGCGGGTGTAGATTACTCACTCAAGGAGTTTGGAGAGTTGTGGCAGGAGGGTGGTGGTGCGATAACTGGAGGGTGACGTGGGGTCTATGAGGGTATTTTAGGATGGGGAGTCATGGGCATATTTGAAAGCAGTGGGGAAGAAGCCATTGTGGAACAAACAGTTGAAGAAGGTCGTTAGGGAGGTAAAAATGAAGGGGGTGAGAGTTTTGATGAGGTGCTGAGGAATGGGGTCATATGCATAGGTGGAGATCACCTGATCTCCTATAGAGATATGACTGGGAAGGATGGGAGAGTTGAAGAGGGGACTAGAAAGGGGAGGGCCTGAGGAGGGTCATGGGCGATTTTAGGGAGCTCACACCTGAATGTGTTACTTTTCTTAATAAAGTAAGGAACCAGGTTAGTGGGGGCAAGTAATGGCGGGGGGGGGGGGCGTGGGCCTGAGGAGGAAGTTAAATGTCTGGAACAACTGGTGAGGATGATGGGCCTGGGTGTCAATAAGGATGGAGAATTTTGCTGAACAGAGGAGAAGGAAGAGTTAAAGCAAATAAGGATAAACTTTTAGCGGATGAAGTTGGTCTGATATTTAGATTTCTGGTCGCAGCGCTCTGTGGCCTGTGCACAAAAGCTAAGGAGGTGGACAGTGCTGGTGATCCAGGGCTGTGGGTTAGTGGTGTGAGATAAATAAAGGGCTAGGGTAGCAAGTGAGTTGAGTTCCGTACGGTGGGTGGTTTTAAGAATGTTTATTTGGTCATCAAGGGAGGGTAGTTTGGGTATGGAGGCTAAGTGGGGCATGATGAGTTGAGGAAATTAAATGGGGTTCAAAGATTGGAGGTCTCTGTGGGGGAATAGTAGAGGTTTACAGAGAGGAGGTGTGTGGGGGAGAGGAGGCAAGTGAAGAGGTTGGGGTCAGATAAAGGGATTGCAGAGTTGGTGAGGGTAGAAATTGTGCATGGTTAAAGATGATGAGATTAAGTGTGTGCCCAAGTTGGTGACTGAGCAAGGTGGGTTGGAGCAAGAGGTCAGCGGAGTTGACAAGGGATAGAGGTTCGGAGGCAGAAAGATAATCAGGAACATCTATGTGGATATTGAAGCCCCCAAGGATTGATGTGGGCATGGTGAGGAAGGAAGAACTGTGAGAAAGGGATCAAAATGGTTAAAGAAGTTGGAGGTGGGACCTAAGGTGGCAACTACTAGAATCTGTACTGTGTGGTAGAGGCGGATGACATGGGCTTCGAAGAAAGGGAAAGAAAGGGATGGGGGAAGGTGGAATGGTGTGAAAGTAGCATTGGCACATGAGAAGGAAGCCAATATCTCCTCCTTTCCCAGTGAGTCTGGAGAGTAGGAGAAGATGAGGCCTCTGCTGGAGAGAGCAGCAGAGGAGACCGTGTCATCAGGGGTGAGCCAGATTTCAGTGATGGAGAGGAGTAGGAAAGAGCGGGACAGGAACAGGTCAAGGTTGTAGGGGAGCTTCCCTATGATGGAGGGGGGTTCCACAGGCTACACTTGGCATCAGCTGTGGAGGGGCAAGGGGGGACGGGGGCGAGGGGTGGAGAGGGTTTGGATGGGAGCCAGTTGACAGGGACCCATGCAGGGGGAGGAGGACGAGGGGTGGTGCTGGGACAGAGGGATTACAGGGATGGGGAGGGGAGGAGTTATGGAATGAGCAGGGGAGGGGAGGGGAGGGGAGAGGAGAGCACTGGGATGGGCTGACAGGAGCTGGGGGTCATGGGTCACGGTGGGTTTGGTCTTTATCACCTGGGTGTTAGCCATATCCTGATCTGACCACAGAGAAATTAGAAAGGGGAAGAAATTGGCAGCTTGGCCGTAGCAGATCTGGAATGGAATGTCCAGCAATCCTGGCCGGGGGCTGGTGGGCAGGCAGATGGTAGACAGTGGTTCCGATCGCCATTCAAGCTGAGGCTGCTTAGAGGAGAGATCTCGGAGTCCTCGGGCAGGTCTTAGTCCAGTTCGATGATAGATGGTCTTCACCGGTTTCTGGCCCTCTCACCTCACCTTGCTACTCCTCTACTAAAACCAGCCAGCACATTTTGCTCCACTAATGCCAATTTACTCACTGAACCTCGATATTGTCTATCTCGCCACTGACCTCTTGCCACGCCCTTCTTCTGTTCTGGAACACCCTCTCATTTCATGGCCAGGTTAGTCTTTCATTCATTCATTCATTCAATCATACGCATTGAGCACTCACTGTATGTAGAGCACTGTACTAGCACTTGGAAAGTACAGTTCAGCAACAGAGACAATCCCTGCCTACAATGGGCTCACAGTCTAGAAGGGGGGAGACAGATATCAAAACAAGTAAGCAGGCATCAATAGTCTTCTTATTGGAGAAGCAGTGTGTTAACACACAGACTGTATCGATTAGCTATCAACATCATCAGGACCACATTATTAACACTCTGAGCCCCATGTGGGGCAAAGACTCTGCCCAATTTGATTATATTGTACATACCCTGTCACTTAGTACAATGCCTAGCACATAATAGGTGCTTAAAAATACCACAAAGATCGTTATGTTTCTTTAAATGGAATTTTTTAAGAGCTAATTACATGCCAGGCCCTATACTAATTGCTGTGGTAGATAATCAGATAATCAGGTTGGACACAGTCCATGTCTCACATGGGGTTTACCTCATTTGGAAAATGAGGTAGCAGGCACAAAGGAGTTAAGTGAACTGCTCAAGGTAACAGAGCAGACAAGTGACAAATTCAGGATTAGAACACAGGTCCTTCTGATGTGCTCTATTTGCTATGCCATAGTGCTTCTATTTTAACCTCTGTTTTAGAGTCAAGATGACTTAAGGTTACCAGAGTTCCTAGCAGACTCAGGTTCTCCCAAGACTGCAAGCACTGACCCTTCAGATAAGTGCACTTAGATTTGCTCAATATGGCCCAGAGCATGGCTCCCATCTCAGCCTTTTCAGCCAAACACCCGCCCCTAGGTGAATTTCCCCATCATTGTGGTCTTCAAATACGAACAATGCAGAGATTATCTCTATAGAATGTTGCATTAGCCATCTGTCCAAATCTCTGTAAACACAAGCTTCTGCTGAGGGGACAATATCCAAATGAAACCTGGAAGCCCAAAATTGCTTTTTTTCCCCCCTCACAAAGAGGAAGGTGCTCACCTTCTGAACATCAGCTACATGAAAGAGCCTTCTGGATAACAACTGTCATGCAGGCAGGTTTTGCAGTCACAAATTAAGGGAGAGGTTGGAACATTCTTTTTTCAAAAGGATAATGGCAGGAGCTGAGTGTTTTTGCACCGTTCATTCAGTCATGATATTTCATTCCCCTAGAGAAGCTGGCGTAGTTGACGTCTCCTTGTAAAACAACGGCGTGCCTAGCAGACTGCTTTGGAAGCAGCTGCCTAGAATTCCCCAGTGCCATTCTTGAGGAGCTCTATCCAAACAATAAGACACTAATGAAGGTAGCAAAAGTATTGTTTTTATTAATGGGAGGGAATAGGGAAAGAGAAGAGGGAGAGCCTTGGGAGGGAGGCAGTTGCTAGTGATTAATCCCTGCTCTGGCATCCTCTCTGCTGCCTCAGTAATGCTACCGTGTGGCCACATAAGAAAATAAACCAGGAGACTTTAAAAGGGATCTGTCAACCTTGACGTCTCCATGGCTTCCAGTCTCTTGTGCCCTGTCGCCATCACAGTCAAGAGGAAGATGTGGGTTTTGTAGGCTTTCCTCCCTTGATGTGTTCCCCCCCCCCCCACCCTCAGTGGCCTAGCCAATAGGCTTCCCTCCCAGCCACCTGGGCACCTGCTCCAGGCTTGGTCTAGGCACACCTGGTGGGTATAACAGCCACTTCTTAGCCTCCTTGGATACTCCCCATTGTGGCCACAGAACAGGCTTCTCCCTCAGTCACCCAGTACCCAAATGGCTCCAGGAATGCTGGGCTGGAGATCAAAGCTGCTCCCGTGTGCTACATGACTCCTCTTTCCCTGACAAGAAGAGTCCCGTGTAACCAATGCCCTTGAGGAGGGAGTTAAATGTCCGGAAAAATTGGCAGGGTCAACAGGTATAGAAGTGAATTAGGAAGGAGATGTATTGTTTTCCGGCAGGGGAGAGGGCCGAATTGAAGCAGGTAAGAATGAATTTAAGGTGGAAAGGTCAGAGAGATGCCTGCATTTCTGCCAAAAGTGCTCTACAGCTCAGACACAGGAGCAGGGAGGCACATTGTGGATGCGATCTAGGGTTGTGGGTCAATAGTATGAGATAGGCAGAGGGACAGGAGAGCAAGGGAGTTGAGTTCAGCAGAGACAGTGGTGTCGAAGGAGTTGATTGATGAGTCAAGAGAAGGTAGTCTGGGTAAGAAGACCAAACAGGGCAAGAGGCTTATAGAATATTGGATGGGGTCAAAAGAATAAAGGTCTCTGTGGGGGAACAGAACAGATTTGTGGGGGGTATTGTATGGGAAAGGGACCAGGTGAGGAAGTTGTGGTCCGATAGAGGAATTTCAGGTAATGGTAGAGATTGTTCAATAACTAAAGATTATCAGATCCAATGTGTGAACAAGTTGGTGAGTGTGTGAGTTGGGGTGGAACAGGAGGTCACTGGAGTAGAGGAGTGAGAGGAGGTGGACAGTGTAAGTGTCATCAGGGACATCAACATGAATATTGAATTCCCTATGGATCAATGTAGGGATGGAGAATGAGAAAAGGAATATATGAAAGGGATCAAAATGGTTTAGGAAGTTGATGGGGGACGGTAGATGACCGTAACTAGTAATTGCAGTGGGTGGTAGAGGTGGATGACAAGGATTTAAAGGGAAAGGAAAGAGAGGGATGGGGGCGGTGGCATGGTGAGAAAGTGGCATTGGAGAGCGAGAAGGAAGCCAAGACCCCCCCCCCCTTTCCCAGTGAGTCTGGGAGGCTCCCATCCCACATCTCCCTACCCAGGAAGGTGCTTGATTAAGAAATGTGGGAAATGAAAAAAAGAATTTGGGTTTTGTTTAAATGCATTGCTTAGAGACTTGATAAATGGACTTAAGTAAAATAAGACTTTTTAAGAGCCCAAGGCTCATTCTTTAATGGAATTATTGGAGAGAAGTATAAAGATAATATGAAAAACAATTATCTCAATATCACTGGGGATGGAGTCCTGATTGTTTAAAATAGGCTGAACTTCCCAAACATTCCAAATACTAAACAAATAATGTCTTTTCCTTGACTTCGTAATAGCAGAGTAATCTTAGTCACAGAAAAATGGGCTCAAATCAGTACTAAAAGTTTCATTTTTTATCCCAGTAGCAACGTACAAGATCATTTAATTGTAAGAGGCCTCTGGCCGTGAGATGTGAGAAGGGAGAGGAAGCAGCAACAAAGGTAAATTTTGTTCCAGCATATTAGGACATGAGATTTCTAGGGCATTTTTATTTTCCTAAAATGCTGTCAGACAATGATATATTTATTTTCTCAGCATGTCCCTGATAGAGGATGAGGCAGCTATTTCCCTATTTTAATGAGGAAACTGAGGAACAGAGAGGTTGAGTGATTTGCCCGAGTTCACAAAGCAGGGCCATCACAGAGCTGAGACAAAGGATTGCGGCATGATCCGGTGGAAAGACCACAGGACTGGGAGTCAGAACATCTGGGTTCTAATCCCAATCTCCCCCTTTGCCTGTTGTGTGACTTGGAGAAGTCATTTGATGTCTCTGTGCCTCAGATTTCTCATTTATAAAATGGGGATAAATACCTATCCTTCCCCCCCAAGACTAAGTCTATCCCATTGCTTGTCAGAGTGTGTACCAAAATGATATTATCCATATTACTGTTTTGCTCTTCACTCCAAATCATGTCGACACTAAATGTGTCCATTTTTATTAATAAAAGACAGTAACAGTGGGATTTGAATACATGATTTGAGAGTCAAGACTATTGGGCAGTAAATTTCTTTGAGTCAGTTAATTATAGTATTTATGAATTGCTTAGTTTGGGCCAACCACTGAGCTAAATGCTGGGGTAGGTACAAGATGATATTAATAATGATGATGATAATGATTGTGGTATTTGTTAAGTGCTTAATATGTTCCAGTTACTATACTGTGCGCTGGAGTAGATAAGAGGTTGTCAGATTGGACACAGTCCCTGTCCAGCTTGGGGCTCACAATCTTAATCCCCATTTTTGTTTTATGCTGTCGAGTCGTCTCCTCCCCATAGCTACTCCATGTACATGTCTCTCCCAGAGCACCTTTCTCTACATCTGCAATCATTCTGGTAGTGTATCCAGAGAGTTTTCTTGATAAAAATCGAGAGATGGTCTACCACTGCCTCCTTCTGCACAGTAAAATCGAGTCTCCATCCTCAACTCTCTCCCACACCACTTCTGCCTGGCACAGGTGAGTTTTGATTTATATCAGATTGCCTTCCTCTCGCTAGCCACTGCCCACAGGAGAAATGGAATGGGTAGGCTTCTGTTTGACTCTCCCTCCCCTAGTCAAGACTAATAGAGTACCAGAAACTCTCTAGGTGCAGCCTTGAGAGGGAAATCTCCATTTTACGGATGAGGTAACTGAGGCACAGAGCATTCATTCATGCAATAGTATTTATTGAGCGCTTACTATGTGCAGAGCACTGTACTAAGCGCTTGGAATGTACAAATCGGTAACAGATAGAGACAGTACCTGCCCTCTAACGGGCTTACAGTCTAATCGGGGGAGACGGACTTGTCCAAGGTCACACAGAAGTCAAGTGATGGAATTAGAAGCCAGGTCCTTCTGACTCCCAGGCCCGGGGCTCTTATCCACTAGGCCACGCTGCATGCTCCCTGCCCAAAAGTAAGCCCAGACAGATATGCAAGACAGTAACAGTGGATTGTGAACAGCAAGTAATTACAAACTCAACCAACCAAATTAGCAACGTTAAAATCAGTCACCATAGCAGTTCTTGAAGGGATCAGTCCTTGCTTTGTCACTGCTCCAGGAAGAAGTACCTGTTTATGAAGCACTACAGACTCCCCGGTGTTCCAAAGAAGAATGAATCTTTGAGGTTTCCCCTGAGATTTTGCTCAGGATTTTAAAGCTCCTTTCAAAGTGGATAAATAAGGCAATAAAATGGTGCTAGAGCAGCCGTGTAGTCATTTATGATGGTAATCAGAGTGCAGATTTTAGCAACCCACACCCCATGGATTAGGAAACAGAAAGGCGTAGACATGGAAAGATTCATTCAAGACTTGGGTGATATGAAGAACAAATGTTGGATGAATCTCATCTGAAATCCCCTCAAATATTTGACTGCATTATCCACTTATATACGAAATTCTCTTGAGCCTTTTTGGTTTTAACTTGTCCCTTTAAAGTCGTATTCCTTAAAATCATGAGATCCCAGCATTGACAGAAGTTAAGCACCAGTATATTCTTTGGAGTCTTGATGCAGGTTTCCAAACTGTCAGTGATAAAAAGATTTCTTTTCTTTTCTCTAACTTGGAGGAAGCAAATAAAAAAAAAATAGAGGAAAAGAAAGAGAAACAAAAATGCTCACTAAAATGTTTTTTTTTCTTTCACGCCAGCATCATCTTAAGGGTAATGATGTACCAACAGTCATTAAGAAGTGATTCTTGCCACTTTAACTGTATGGCAAGGGGATAGAGTAGCAGAATTCTGGTTTCCCTTAAAACTCAGAGGAATGCAACTCCCCCTCTAATATTTTTTAAGCATCTGTGAGTCTGTGTTCAGCATAATTTCCAGTGATCCCCAATTGGCAAATTCATAGATCCTTCATAAATTATGAACATGTTTATAAGTTATGTTAATAGTTGTTTCCCGCTCGAAACTGTAAGTTTGTTATGGGCAGGGACTGTGTCTACCAACTCTGTTGTAACAACTCGTTCTTAAGTACTTAGTCACACAGTCACTGCTCAAATATCTCAATAAATGCCATTTATTACTGTAAGCCCGTCAAACGGCAGGGACTGTCTCTATCTGTTGCCGACTTGTTCATCCCAAGCGCTTAGTACAGTGCTCTGCACATAGTAAGCGCTCAATAAATACTATTGAATTGAATGAATTTATTAATTGGCAAAATCTACAGGCTCCGCTTTGCCTTCATGCTCTTGGACCTCATGCAGATTTTAGCAGTTCACTATTCCCTTCTCCTACAAATTTCCTCTCTGGACTGGATCTTATTTTAATAATACTAATTGTGATATTTGTTAAGAGGTTACTATGTGTCAGCACTGCCCTAAACACTGGGGTAGAGACAAGACTATAAGGTCAGACACAATCTCTGGCCCACATGGGATTACCCGTCAAAGGCAGAAGGAGGACAGGTGTTTAATCCCCATCTTGTGCATGAGGGAACCCGAGTCGCAGATAAGTTAAATGACTTGCCCAAGGTCCCAACAATCAATCAATAAATAGTATTCATTGAGTAATTATATGTGCAGGGCCCTGGTCTAAGTGCTTGGGAGACTAGAAAATTACTCGCTCCACCTTCAAAACGTATTGAAGGCATAGGTCCTCCAAAAGGTCATCCCTGACTAAGCCCTCATTTCCTCTTCTCCTATTCCCATATTCATCCCCCTGATTTGTTCTCTTATTCACCCCTTTACCTCTAGCCCCACAGCACTTATGTACATATTCAGAATTTATTTATTTATATTGTCTGCCTAGCCCTCTAGACTGTAAGCTCTTTTGGGGGCAGGGAATGTGTCTTCCAACTGTTGTATTGTTATACTGCAGTCTCCCAAGTGCTTAGGACAGCAGTCTGCACACAGTATTTACTCAATAAATATAACATTGAATAAAACAGAAGTAGAAGAAAACTTCCCAGTCTACATTGAGATTACAGTTTAGAGGGGGAGACAGACATTATATGAATAAATAGGTGATTTGGAATGTATAATTTAAAAATTCATTCATTCATTCAATCGTAGTCATTGAGCATTTACGGTGTGCACTGTATTAAACGCTTGGAAAGCACAATTCAGCAGAGGCAATCCTTGCCCACAGTGGGCTCACAGACTAGAAGCAGGGAGACACATCAAAACCAGTAAACAGGCATCGATAACATTAATATAAATAAATAGAATTATAGATCTATGCACATCATTAATAAAATAAATGGAATTATAAATATGTACCTATATACACACATACACAAAATATGTCCATAAGTGTTATGGGGGAAGAGACTAGAATATCAGGCAAGTGGTGGAACCTGGATTAGAACCCAGATCCTTTATCTCCCAGGCGCTGTTTTTCTTATGTTGGTTGTTTTTTTAATTTCTCCAATCACTCATTCTCAGCCTCCTTTGGTGGGTCTTCTTTCTCTCCTTATCCTTTAACTATGAGTTTCCCGCAGAGTTTAGTTCTGGATTCTCTACCTTTCTTGCTATATCCACCCTTTCTTTCTCTGTCTCTGTAAATATCTTTATACTCTTCTATTTCCCCTCTTTGTAAGATGGTTTTAATATCTGTCATCTCTGTAGATTGTAAGCTCCTTGTAGATAGGGATCATTTTTACCAACACTATTGTCATACATTTTCTCAAGAGCTTCATTCAGTACTCTGCACAAAGTAAACAATAAATAAGATTGACTGATTGATTATATTTGTTTCCACTATGTTATTCATTTATTTATTCAGTTGCCTGCCTCTGCTTTTGTACCTTTCTATCGATCTATTCTCTTATTCTTTTACCTATACTATATTGAGCAACTGGTGTCCCCCATATTAGTTTATAAACTCTTCAAGTAGAGAACCACCAATTGTTTCTATTAAATACTCTCATCTTTGTATAATAATAATAATGACTGCGGTATTTGTTAAGCCACCTCTTAGGGTTGCACCTGGAGAATTTCCAGTACTTTACCAGTCTCAACTATGGGAGGGAGAGTCAAGCAGAGGCATATCCATTCCATTCCTACCATGGACAGTGCCAAGCACTGTACTAGGAGCTGAGGTCAATATAAGCAAATCCGGTTGGACACGGTCCCTGTCCCATACGGAACTTATGGCCTCAGTGCTCTATGTCTCAACGCTAAACAAAGACCATGGGTAAGACTGTTAATGGTGATGATGCTAATGGTGTGGGACGCATAAGGAGACATCAGACCAAGAAGTAGAATAATCTTCTGCTTTTTTATTCAATTGAGCAGTCAGACCTATCAAAACACATTAAGAACTCCAAGGAATAGCCAGTTCAGGGACTAGCATTACACATGAGTAGTTCCTCAAGTTGAACAAACCATTTATCACACTGATTTTCACGGGTGGGATTTAGAGTCACCTACTGATTATCCCGTGTGCATGGTAAATCTCTTTAAGAGGTTGATCCAAATAGTTTACATGGGGCAAATGGATAGAGAGGAAAAATTTACTTAATTTTCCTGACCTCAGTGTTTCTGGCGACTCCCAATTCACTGCCCAGATAAATAATTGTGGAGCACTGCAATAGCAGTTTCAGGAGCAAAGTGAGAATAAATAGTTTGGTCTCTTGGAAAGAGCACAAGCTTGCTTGGCAGGGGACCTGGGTTCAAATCCCAGCTCTCTTTGCTTGCTATGTGACCTTGGGCATTTCACTTAATTTCTCTTGGTCTCAGTTTGTTGGGAATGGAATGCTTATTCTCCCTCCCATTTAGACTGTGAGACCCGTGAGGGGAAAGGGATTGTATTTGATTTGATGGTGTTGAATCTACCCCACACTTAATACAGTCCTTCACACATAGAAAAGGCTTAATAAATCTCTTAATTATTACTATTGACATTCTATGGCCAAAAAGTGATGCTATGCAAGTAGGACAGTTGGAGCATTGGATTGCATTCAACGCAAGCTTCTTTTTGGAACCTAGAGGACTTTTCGTTGTTTTATTTTTCTGATACGTGTTGGCACTTACTAAGTGCCAGGCATTTAACTAAGCATTGGGGTAAATACAATCTCTGTCCCACATGGGGTTCACAGTCTCCATCCATCCATTCAATCATTCTTGTCTTTCAGTGGTATTTATTGAGTGCTTACTGTGTGCAAGACACTGTACTAAGCACTTGGGAGAGTACAATATAACAATAAACAGACACATTCCTCCCACAACAAGCTCACAGTCTAGAGGGGGAAACAGACATTAATATTAATGAATAAATAATGCAACTGAGGCACAGGAAGCTTAGGGATTTGCCCAAAGTCACACAACCAAGTGGTAAAGCCAGCATTAGAGCCCAGGTTCTTCTGATTCCCGACCCCATCTTCTAACCAGTAGGCCACACTGCTTCTCTGAGCCTGCCATTTAGATGCTGTAACAAGGAAGGATGGTAGGAGGTGAATAAATTCCTTCACAATGCCTGCAATTTTCTTTCTTAGTTCCAATTTGGGTCTGGGTTTCTCTGCCCTTTTGTAAGCTGCTTCTTGACCATTAATGGAGAAAAAAAGACCATTATGGAGGAACTGCAACTGTCAAAAGAAAACACTCTTTTCACTGGTTTAATAATTCTTCTACACAAGTTTAAATTAAATCTAGTGACAGTGAGGAAGAGAACAAGTTTCAATAAAAAGAAATTCAAAGGAGAAAAGAATTGAATATTTCAGTGGAATTTCCCATTTCCCAGGTGAACTATTTCCATGGACAATAAACACTAGGGAATTCCTGGACTTTTCTTATCAGAATGTAAAATTTCAATTAAGAAACTACACAAGTTTCTAAAATTAGCATTCTAGTTTTCTTTGTGTGAATTGAGATTACATTTTTAATGAAATTGGAAATTTTCCTCAGAGATTTCTGATATGAAAATAGTATGCTATTCATGAAGAATGGCAAATTCAGGATTTTATCGGGGGGAGGGGGGGCGGCATTTGAAGTGGATTATTTAAATGATACTTAGATTCTAGTACCTAAAACATACTTTTTATCAGTACATGAACACACCTCAAGTGGATTCTCTAGAGAGTGATGTATATTTTTATCCTTAAATGTGGTAAGGACCATTGCTTATCTTAAATGCCCTGAATAACTTTTAATTAGTGATTTTTCCGGACATTTTGGGGAGACATTATTCTTTTCAAGCATAAATGAATGTTGGTAGTAATAAATTCATTCAGGTGAGTATGTGAACCTGTAGAATTTGAATGGATTTGAAATTTGGTAGTATTTCCTTTAAATTGGGTAGGATGGATTTCAGATCTAAAAGGCTTTTTTAATTTTTCACGGTATAAGAGACCTCTGGGATATTCATTTTCAGGTGAATCAAGGGTGGATAATATGTGATAAAATGATATTAGAGGTAGATTAGAGGAACAATGTGTACTTGTGGAAAGAGCAAGGACTTGTGAGTCAGAGGATCTGGATTCTAATCCTGCCTCTGCCATTTGTCTGATGAGTGATCAGGTCACTTAATTGATCTGTGCCTCATTTTCTTCACCTAAAAAATGGGGATTAAATACCTGTTCTCCCTTCTCCTAGACTTAGTCCCATGTGGGACGGGGACTGATTATCCTGTCTTTATCCCAGTGCTTGCTACAGTGGTTGGCATGAAGTAACCATTTAACAAAACTATAGTTGGTATTTTTTGGGTCTTGTTTCCCCATCTGTAAAATGAGTATTAAATACTCCCTGCTTAGACTGTGCATCCCATGTGGGTCAGGGACTGTATCTTATTTGACTGTAGTGTCTTCACTTCAGTGCTTCGTATTCTGCTTGAAACAGAGGGAGTGCTTCACAAATGCCACAGTAATTATTTATATAATAATAATAATAATGTTGGCATTTGTTAAGCACTTACTTTGTGCAGAGCACTGTTCTAAGTGCTGGGGTAGATACAGGGTAATCAGGTTATACCACGTGAGGCTCACAGTCTTAATCCTCATGTTACAGATGAGGTAACTGAGGCACCGAGAAGTTGTGACTTGTCCACAGTCACACTGCTGACAAGTGGCAGAGTCGGGATTCGAACCCATGACTCCCAAGCCCATGCTCGTTCCACTTAGCCACACTGCCCCTGCCCCTTCATTGGAGAAACAGTGTGGCTAGTGGAAAGAACACAGATGGGCTCTTCCATTTGCCTCCTGTACCATCTTTGGCAAGTCACTCCACTGATCTGTGTCTCAGTTTCATCAACTGTGAAATGGGGTTTAAATACCTGTTCTCCCTCCTATTTTAGACTGTGACACCCAAGAGTGACAGGAAGTGTGCCCCATCTAATTATCTTTAGTATAGTGCTTGACATGTAGAAAGTGCTTAATAAATATTATGATTCATTTGTTCATTCATTCATTTGATTATATTAATCGAGCACTTATTATGTGCAAAGCACTGTACTAAGCCCTTAGGAGAGTACAATATAACAATAAACAGATACATTCCCTGCCCGCAATAAGCTTACAGTCTAGAAGGGAAAACAGACATTAATACAAATAAACATATTACAGATATCATTGTTATTATTATTACTGTTATTGTTGTCATTATTATTATCCCTCCACTTCTCAAATAGAAGTATATAATGGGTTTACCCGGAGCATAGTGAGGTACAGAGGTATGGGGTGACCTTTCTTGCAGTACTCAGCATGTGGAAAACTCACATTAATAATAATAATGATAATGTTGGTATTTGTTAAGTGCTTACTATGTGCCAAGTGCTGTTCTAAGCGCTGGGTAGTTACAAGATAATCGGTTGTCCCACATGGGGCTCACAGTCTTCATCCCTATTTTACAGATGAGGTAACGGGGGCACAGAGAAGTTAAATGACTTACCCAAATTCACACAGCTGACAAGCGGCAGAGCCAGGATTAGAACCCATGACCTCTGACTCCCAAACCAGGGCTCATTCCACTAAGCCATGCATTGTAGGACTGACCCCTTTCCTGAAGCTGCAGACAGGTGAGCAACTCTTTCTTCTGACACTATGCCACACTGTCTGCATACACATGGTTGGACAAACTTTCCCTAAATCTGCTTCATACTCTATCCAGAAGATTGAAAAGACACATTCTGACAGATGAGACAGTACATTTTACATGCTCATAACGTAGAGGAGACTGTCATTTATACAACGGTCTTCATCAACATCACTGTCCAAAACGGAGAAGTATACCACACACACACAAACACATGCACACACACAATATACATGTACATAAAATTGAAAGGACTTAAAAAAGCTTTGCATGGTCTGCAAATTTTCCATTCTTGTGTGAAAACTAATAGGCAGTGTGCTAAAAAATGATAGTCTGAAGCAAAAAGACTTTCAGCCTTTAAGTGCTACTTTTGATTGACAATTTGGATTTCTGCGTCAGTGCAAATTAAAGCACAGTTTGAAAAACAAAAATCCTGAAACCCAAAATCATCAGAAATTCTAAACCGAACTTTCCCATCCAACACCCACCCTTTGCACTTATGTTTATACACACCTCTTAACAATTATGCAGAGACTTGATTTGTATGAAATTATACTTATTTACATGTTTATCCTTCCATTCTTCTATTACTAGCAGCTGTTGGGTGGTTTGTTCTCCTCCAAATGCCTGTGAATATTTGGTGTAGATCAGTCTTGTCTGTGAGTCTGTTTTAGTAGATTGTAAGCCCAATTCGGGACAAGGACCATCTTTCTGACTCAGCTGAAATTCCCCAGTTATAGAGTTCTGCATACATTAGGTGATTCATAAATACCATTAATTCATTCAATCATATATACTGAGCGCTTACTATGTGCAGAGCACTGTACTAAGCACTTGGAATGTACAATTCAGCAACAGATAGAGATAATCCCTGCCCAATAACGGACTCACAATCTAAACGGCGGAGATAGACAACAGAACTAAACAGAACAAAACAAGTAGTCTGGGGTAACTATCATCAAGATAAATAGAATCATAGAGAGTTACACATAATTAACAAAATAAATAGAGTGATAAATAATATATACAAATATGCACAGTGCTGTAGGGAGGGGAAGGGAGAAGGCCAGAGGGCAGGAGAAGGGGAATGGTGAGGGGAGGAGGAACAGAGGGAAAGAGAGGGCTTAGTCTTGGAAGGCCTCCTGGAGGAGGTGAGCTCTCAGTAGGGCTTTGAAGAGGGGAAGAGAGTTTGGTGGATGTGAGGAGAGAGGGCATTCCAGGCTAGCAGTAGGATGTGGGCCGGGGTCGACGGCGGGACAGGTGGGAACGAGGGACCATGAGGAGGTAAGTGGCAGAGGGGCGGAGTGTACGGGGTGGGCAGTAGGAGAGAAAGGAGGTTAAGTAGGAGGGGGCCAGTAGGAGGGGGCCAGGTGATGGAGAGCTTTGAAGCCAAGAGTGAGGAGTTTTTGTTTCATGCGGAGGTTGATAGGCAACCACTGGAAGTTTTTGAGGAGGGGAGTGACATGCCCAGAGCGTTTCTGTAGGAAGATGATCCGGGCAGCAGAATGAAGAATAGACTGGAGTGGGGAGAGACAGGAGGAAGGGAGATCAGAGAGGAGGCTGACACAATAATCCAGTCGGGATTTTATGAGAGCTTGAACCAGCAAGGTTGCAGTTTGGATGGAGAGGAAAGGGAGGATCTTGGCGATACTGTGAGGGTGAGAGCGGCAGGTGTTGGTGACGGATTGGATGTGTAGGGTGAATGAGAGAGCACTGATCGATCTCCAGTGAAGAAAAGGAATCTGGTTTATTTAGTTCTGCCTAAGAATCCAAGAAAAATAGCCTCTTGGCCCAGGTTATGCTCATTACCCAGGTCACCACCTGGGATACCCTTGTGAGTCAATGTCATGTTTGACAAAGGAGCTCACATTGAGGAACGCCACCTGTGAGGAATTTCACAGAATCAGAGGAGATGTCATGCTTGATAAAGTTAGTCACGGTGATGCCTGTGTGAAGTGCAGGCTAATCTTTCAAAGCGAGGGAAAAAAAGCATAGTGAAGATGAGAAAATGATGAGTTTTAAGACAGCACCTGAGACTGGTGTTAATGGAAACAAGCGCACATGAATTGTTCTGTGGTGGTGGAGAGGGGTTCCACGGGATGGGGTCAGTGGAAGAGGGTCAGTTAGATGGGCAAGAGAGAAGAAGGGAAACCCAAGCAGCAGCCCCAATCTCCCAGTGCTAAGCAGCGAGGCCTAGTGGACAGAGCATGGAGGTAGTGTGGCAGGGCTTGGTAGGGTGGGGTAATATCTCTGTTTCTTGTCAGGTCCCCCTTCTCCTCTTCCTCCTCCTTCTCTTCAGCTCAGGGGTACAGTGGCCACCTCTTCCTCTGACTACTCCTTCTGCGGCTCAGGTTGAGGCAGGGGGCAATGGGGGGTTCCAAGGCCAAACACCAATTCCAATGAGGCAGGCTAAAGCTCAGTCTCTCCTGTGGATAAGTGGGCATTCACAAGGATTTTGGTTCCTTGTCAGTAACCCTTTTGTATGTGATAAATCAGTATCTGCCTAGCCCTCCTACAGAAGTAGTAAGTGGGCACAGGGGAGGTTTAGAGAAGCCAAGTCTCCCCACATTGGCAAGGGGAGAGGGAGAAGCTGGCATTGTGGGGGTTCTCATAGCCGCTTTCTCGCTGGCCCTTCTGCCTCTTCCCTACCTCTCCCTACACGGATCATCTCCCAACTCCCCCCTCCCACCCTGCTGGTCCCCTGAACTTGAGAAGACCTTTAGAGGAGCAACTGATAATCACTGAGAGCGTCCGGGTGAAAGTTCAGAGTATCGGGGTGGGAGCCACCGGGGGAGCTTACAGCAAACCACATCTGACTGGGGACCAAGGAGGTGATGTGGCCAGGGTTGGTGAGATGGGGTGATGTCCCCAATTCTTGTCAGTTCCCCTTCCCCCTCCTCCTCCTTCTCCTCCTCCTCCTCCTTCAGCTCAGGGGCACACCTGTCACCTCTGCTTAGTGGAAAGAGCCGGGCTTGGGAGTCAGAGGTCATGAGTTCTAATTCCGACTCTGCCACTTGTCTGCTATGTGACCTAGGGAGAGTGACTGAACTTCTCTGAGCCTCAGTTACCTCATCTGTAAAATGGAGAGTAAGACTGTGAGACTCACGTGGATTACTTTGTATCTACCCCAGCGCTTAGAACAGGCTCGCATCTCCTCCTGCCTCCAGGATGTCTCCACCTGGATGTCGGCCCGCCACCTAAAACTCAACATGAGCAAGACTGAGCTCTTCATCTTCCCTCCCAAACCCGGTCCTCTCCCAGATTTCCCTATCACCGTGGATGGCACGACCATCCTTCCCGTCTCTCAGGCCCGTGATCTCGGTGTCATCCTTGACTCGATTCTGTCGTTCACCCCACACATCCTATCCGTTATCAAGACCTGCCGGTTTCACCTTTACAGTATCACCAAGATCCACCCTTTACTCTCCACCCAAACGGCTACCTTACTGCTACAGGCTCATCTTATATCCCGGCTAGACTACTGTGTCAGCCTTCTCTCTGATCTCCCTTCCTCCTCTCTCGCCCTGCTCCAGTCTATTCTTCACTCCGCTGCCCGGCTCATCTTCCTGCAGAAACGATCTGGGCATGTCACTCTCCTTCTTAAACACCTCCAGTGGTTGCCTATCAACCTCTGCTCCAAACAAAAACTCCTCACTCTAGGCTTCAAGGCTCTCCATCACCTTGCCCCTTCCTACCTCTCCTCCCTTCTCTCTTTCTACTGCCCACCCCGCAGGCTCCGCTCTTCTGCCGCCCACCTCGTCACCGTCCCTCGGTCTCGCCCATCCCACCGTCGACCGCTGGGCCACGACCTCTCACGGTCCTGGAATGCCCTCCCTCCTCACCTCTGCCAAACTAATTCTCTTCCCCTCTTCAAAACCCTACTTAAAACTCACCTCCTCCAAGAGGCCTTCCCAGACTGAGCTCCCCTTCTCCCTCTACTCCCTCTAACTGCCCCCCTTCACCTCTCTGCAGCTTAACCCTCTTTTCCCCCCATTTCCCTCTCCTCTTCCCCCTCTACCTTCCCATCCCCTCAGCACTGTACTCGTCTGCTCAACTGTATATATTTTCATTACCCTATTTATTTTGTTAATGAAATGTACATCACCTTGATTCTATTTAGTTGCCATCGTTTTTACAAGATGTTCTTCCCCTTGACTCTATTTATTGCCATTGTTCTTGTCTGTCTGTCTCCCCCGATTAGACTGTAAGTCCGTCAAATGGCAGGGACTGTCTCTATCTGTTGCCGACTTGTTCATTCCAAGCGCTTAGTACAGTGCTCTGCACATAGTAAGCGCTCAATAAATACTATTGAATTAATGAATGAACATAGTAAGCGCTTAACAAATACCATTATTATTATTATTACTCCTCTGATTACTCTTCCTGGGGCTCAGGCTGAGGCAGGGGGCAACACAGGGGAATGTAGACTGACGGAGGGGGCAGGGAGAAGGAGGGGCCTATTGGATTCTGGCCCGTGGAGAAAGGGATTCAGAACAAAGTGGTGAGGCCATAGACCGATGGGTTGATACAACTCGGGGAGTTCAGGCGTTTGGGAATTTGGTGAACTATTGGTCACCATCCCCTCTTTATCAAAAATCTTGCACAGACTTGAAGATAGTTCCCCAACTAGCATCAGTCCTCAGCCTTCTTAACTCCAGGCTAACAAACTACCACTTAATTCAGGGCCACATGTTCTGTGAGGATTCAATATGGAAGCTGGTTACTGATTATTCACCCCTCCCTCCATTTCCACTATTTGGGAACGTGTCCACTAAGTCTATTGGATTGTACTCTCCTAAGATTCATTCAATAGTATTTATTGAGTGCTTAGTATGTGCAGAGCACTGTACTAAGCACTTGGAATATACAATTCGGCAACAGGTAGAGACAATCCCTGCCCATTGACGGGCTTACAGTCTAATTGGGGGAGACAGACGGACAACGTAATCACGATAAATAGAATCAAGGGTATGTACACCTCATTAACAAAATACATAGGGTAATAAAAATATATATGAGATCTTAGTTCTGCACTCCACACATAGGA
This sequence comes from Ornithorhynchus anatinus, assembly GCF_004115215.2. Lineage (NCBI taxonomy): Eukaryota > Metazoa > Chordata > Mammalia > Monotremata > Ornithorhynchidae > Ornithorhynchus > Ornithorhynchus anatinus. The sequence continues at coordinate 174,758,296 of NC_041728.1, read as the reverse complement.
AGCGCTCAATAAATACCAATGATTGATTGTTCGACTAATCCTCATACCCTATTATTTCCCCTATCTGTAATTTATATTAATGCCAGTTTCCCCTTTTAGACTGTAAGTTCCTTGAGGTCAGGGACGTGTCTACCATTGTCTACCACCTATTCTATTGTGCTCTCCCAGTGCTTAGTAGAGTGCTCTACACAAACAAAGCACTCAATAAGTATCAATGATTGATTGATTAATTTGATTACTGAAGATAGAGGGACCAAGGATCCTTATCATCTCCCTTTGATTTTTGAGGGGAAACTACAGGGCACCACACCAAGTGAACGTTCAATAAGTGTGATTAATAATAATGATGATGATGATACATGTTAAGCACTTATTATTATGTGAGGTGGATAATTATTATTAAGTGCTGGGGTGGATAATAATAATAACTGTGGAATTTGTTAAGCACTTACTATGAGCCAGGCACTGTTTTAAGCGCTGGGGTGGACACAAGCAAATTGAGTTGGACACAGTACCTGTGCCTCTTGGGGCTCACAGTCTCTAATCCTCATTTTACAGATGATGTAACTAAGGCCCAGAGAAGTGAAGTGACCTGCCCAGGGCCACACAGCAGACAAGTGGCAGAGCCAGGATTAGAACCCATGACCTTCTGACTCCCAGGATCGGGCTCTATCCACTACACCATACTGCAAGCAAATTTTTTTATTATTATTAATACTATTGCTAGTAAAATTACTACACTGCATCTTACCTGCTGTACGCTCAATAAATGCAACTTCTAGTGCTAGTATTACCACTCCTATCAATCAGTCAATCAATCACTGGTATTTATCGAGACTTATTGTGCACAGAGCACTCTGCTACGGACTTGGGAGGCTAAAATATGACAGAGTTGGTAGACACATTCCCTGACTGCAACGTGTTCACGATCCAGAGGATTTTCTCCAACTATTCCTCCTCTCGCTACTATCACTAAGGAGTGAGTCTGCAAGACTTCTTGGAAGAGCAAGTAGCTTAATATTCAGGGAGGAGAGAGTGCTCAAAGTGAAAGACATTCCAGAAAAGAATGGCTTTTTCTTATATAAGACAAGAGCTGAGGGGTACTCTCAGAATGATCGGGAGAGAGGGAACCAGGAAGAAAAAAAGGTAATCAATTCAGGTCTTCCCCTGGGCCAGAAAATAGGGAAGCAGTGTGGCCTAATGGATAGAGCACAGGCCTGGGAGTCAGAAGGACCTGGGTTCTAAGCCTGGCTCTGCCATTTGTCTGCCGCGTGAAGTCGGGCAAGTCATTTCACTTCTCTGGGCCTCAGTTACCTCATCTGTAAAATGGGGATTAAGACTGTGAGCCCCCACTTGGGACAGGGACTTTGTCCAACCCGATTACCTTGAATTTTCTACAGCTCCTGGCACATAGTAAGCACTTAGCAAATACCACAATTATTATTATTATTATTATTATTATGAAATAGAGCAGGATGGTTATGTCCCACACCAGATTTTGCAGATCACATTTTCTGGGCAGACTAAGGTCTCTACTCATTCAGCGGCTGCAGTTCATCATTCCTGCCCTTCCCCCTTCCCTGCCTCCACCTTTCCTCTTCTCCCACCCCTCCCAGTCTCCAAACCTCACCGATAGGAGAGATTCATCTCCCTCTATAATTGTCATCTGGTCTTATGACTGCTTCTGTATAGCTTAGGGCAACTGATTTGAAATATTTCTACATCTTAACAAACCAAGACTAGGTTTTACACTCGACACTTTCCTTTAAATTATAGACTGTTAACAGTTCCTTGGCAGAAATATGACACTTATTGTTTCTGACTTGGCTTTGGCTGGTTTCAGTTTCTGCCACAACCTCTTTGTCTTTTTTAACTCTCCCCGCACTGTCTCTCCCTCCTTTATTTGTTCTGATCCCTGACCAGGATTTATTTATTTCTTTTTTTTTTGATAGAAATTTCCCTGTTACTTGTGTCACTGAGTTGATCGGTTTAAATGATATGATTCAGATAGGGAAAGCCCAGGTTATAAAGATGAATGAATGTCCTGGTCTGCATGCTACAACCTAGCACAGTGATGAAGAGCCTGATTATAACTGGCTGGCAACTCTCCTTAGCTCTTCATCAGTTTGTTTTTTTTTTCCTTTTTTGTTTTTGTGTATGTGTATTTCCTTTGCATCAATCATCACTTTGCCCAGATTATCCTAATGAATTGCCCTAAAGATATACTGTGGATTTATCATCTTTGTATCACTTAATATTCTCACAGACTGTTTGCAGCAAACAAAATCCTTTATTGAATACACATTTAATCTAAGACCATTTTGGATGGTGAGGAAGGAATTAGAGGGATGGAGAAAGGGAGAGGACCACAGAAAGAAGAAATCAGTAGAGTCACAGGACAATTTTTGCTCCTGTGTGTGAAGAGGTTTTCCTCCTCTGATTAGATGCCCAAAGAGAAATTGAAATCCATTTCAATGAAAGGAGAATTCCGAGAAAAGACAAAGCACTAAATGTGATCTGACTTCAACTCTAGACAGCCTGGGTTTACCTTATTTATGATCCTTTCTTTAGGTCTCGCTTTCTTGGTAAATAATACTTTTTTCATATTAAACCAAAGCAGAGAACCATACTCTTTACTTCCCTTTTGAGTTGATGTGTGTGGGCAGAATCTCCAAGTCAATAAATCACAACAGCCAGTGGTCAAGAAAGAATATGAATTTCCAGGATATTGTGTGCAATATTTTCCTCAGAGTCTTACTGAATCACAGTGCCAAGGACTTAAGACCTTGAGTCCTTGTCCATAATTTTTGTCAACAGCTTAAGCTACTCTGATTTAAAAGGCACTTCTCAACCCTTTCTTTACAGTGACCAATTAGTAATCAGTAAATCCTGATTGCATTCAAGCATTAGCGCATGTGACATTATTTTGTCCCGAGATAGGTCACAATTTTCTTCTGGGCTTAAAACTGACCCCTGTGCTGGGAGAAAAATATAAAATCAGCATGGTAAGGGATACAGAAACACTTTCCTCAATCATCCTATGCTTTCGATAGCAAGAAAAGAATCCCATATTAACCTGTCCTTGAGGGAGAATTTAGAGAGAGGAAGGGAATCTGTCTACAGTCAACATCCCTCTAAACTTTAAGCTCCCTCTAGACCGAGCCAGGAATGTGTCTGCTAATTCCATTTATTTGCATTTATTGTACCCTTTCAAGCTCTCAGTACAGTGCTCTGCACATGGTAAGTGCTCAATAAATACCACTGACTGCTGCTAGAATAGCTAAATTACCACTTGGGTTCCCAACTGAAAATATTGGCAGATCCACTGCATAACAATGGAGGTTTGCACATCTCAGATTGTGTTTTTGTAGATATGAGTGTATACATGCACATTTGTGTGTGTTGGAAGACTTGCATCAGGGATTATTGGGTTTATGGACCACTTCCGCCTCATCACACATGGCCATCCTGCAATTCTGCCGGATTGCAAGCTCCTTGTGGACCCTCTAGACTGTGAGCTTGTCCTCTAGACTATAAGCTCACTGTGGGCAGGGACTGAGACTACCTACTCTGTTAAACTGTTATACTGTAGACTCCCAAGTACTACACACACAGTACAGTACTCCGCACACAGTAAATGCTCAATAAATTTGATTGATTATCATATTTTCCCAATCACTTAGCGCAGAGAAGCAGTGTGGCCTAGTGAGAAGCAGCATGCCCCAGTGGAAAGATCATGGGCCTAGGAGTCAGAGGATCTGAGTTCTAAACCTGGCTCTGCCCCATGTCTGCTGTGAGACCTTGGGCGAGTCACTTAAAATATCTGTGCCTCGGTTACCTCATCTGAAAAATGGACATTACAGCTGTGAGCCCCATGTAGGACACGGATTGGGTCCAACCTGATTAGCATGAACCTATCCTAATGCTTAGTATAGTACCTGGCACGATTAGACTGTAAGCCCGTCGATTAGACTGTAAGCCCGTCAAACGGCAGGGACTGTCTCTATCTGTTGCCGACTTGTTCATCCCAAGCGCTTAGTACAGTGCTCTGCACATAGTAAGCGCTCAATAAATACTATTGAATGAACATAGTAAGCTTTAACAAATACCATTTAAAAAAGTGCTCAATAAATACCACAGATTGATTGATTCTGGATGGAAAATATTTCCTCAGGTTACCAGTGTTCATTTAACGAACTTGAGTTCAAGCGCTTAGTACAGTGATCTGCGCACAGTAAGTCCTTAAGAAATATGATTGAATGAATGAATACATGAATGAATGAGTTACATATTTGGGATTTAGAGGTCTCTCGCTTGGTTCAATTTTAACCATTAGATTGAGCCTCTCTGGCTCTGTCTGTCAGAAGTCTGATTCAAAGCCAGGAATCAGTGCAACGAGTAGTGTAGAGAAGCAGCATGGCTCAGTGGAAAGAACCCTGTCTTGGGAGTCAGAGGTTGTGGGTTCTAATCCTGGCTCTGCCTCTTGTCTGCTGTGTGACTTTGAGCAACTCACTTAACTTCTTTGTGCCTCAGTTACCTCCTGTGGAAAATGGGGATTAAAAACTGTGAGCCCCACGTGGGACAACCTGATCACCTTGTATCTACCCCAGTGTTTAGATCAGTGCTTTGCAAATAGTAAGTGCTTAACAACACCACTATTATTATTATTATTAGTGAATGTATCAGCACGATAAAGTTGGTCAATTATATTTATTGGGTGCTTACTCTGTGCAGACCACTGTACTGAGCACTTAATAGAGTGCTCTGCACACAGTAAGCTCTCAATAAATACGAGTGAATGAATGAACAAATGAATGAATACTAAGCACTTGGGTAAGTACGATTTAACAGTATAATAGACACTTTCCCTGCCCACAATAAGCTTACAGTCTAGAGGTCGAGCTTGCAATCTTTAAATGCACTGTAGGAAGTTAAAGACCACTCACACTTGGGTTTTGTGTATTATATCAATCAGTCAATCAGTGCTACTCATCGAGCACTAATTTTGTGCCGAGCACTGTACTACGTGCTTGGGAGAGCTCAATACATGATCCCTGCCCGCATGGAGCTTACTAACAGGTGAGACAAGCAGAGGAGTATAAAGATGCTCATATAGCTTCTGTGGGACTGGGGTGGGGTGACAGGCAAATATTCAAGGAGTACACAGCCAGATTCAAGGGTGATGGAGCAGGAAGGGAAAATAGCATGGGGAGAGGTTGGTCAGGGAAGGCTTCCTGGAAGAGATATGAATTTAGTATGGCTTTGAAGAAGGGAAGATTCTTTAAGAAGCAGTGAAGCGACGTGGTGTGAAGTGAGGAAGCTGTGTGGCTTGGTGGAGAGAGCAGGGGCCTGGAAGACAGAAGGACGTGGGTTCTAATCCCAACTCTGCCGCTGTGTAACCTTGGGCAAGTCGCTTTATTTAGCTGGGCCTCGTTACCTCATCTGGAAAATTGGGATTAAGACTGTGAGCCCCATGTGGGACATGGACTGTGTCCAACCTGATTTTTTGTGTCTACCCCAGAACTTAGTTCCATGCCTGGCCCATAGTAAGTGCTTAGTTAATACCACTATTATTATTTAGAATAATTTTTGAACCCAGGTACTATTCTATTCAATTGTAAACTCCTTGAGAATAAACCAATACATCTCTTTGAACTCTCCCAGGTATCTAGCACAGTGTTCTGACATAGCAGGTGCTCAGTAGATACTGTTGATCTACTGCTTAACAGCCATGATAAATTAGGTAAACCGCCATTGTGTGTGGTGGCAAAGTTAAGCTTTCCAGGAGGTTTTTGGCATCCTCCTGATGCTATAGAACATTTTGTTTACTTGCTTGGCTGTCGCCATGACTTAAACCAATAGCTTGAAGAAATAGTCAGTGGTAACTCCAGAATCTCTTTCCCAAAGTGTAACTGATAGCTCAGAGCCCATTTTGAAATAGTTGCAGTTGGGATTGTTTTTTCCCCAGGTGCACTAGTTTCCACTTGTTCGAGTTGAAACATGCCTGCCATTTTTCCTCTTCTCGCTCAATATTTATGAAACCATCCTGTTATTTATTCCAATTAGTATAACATTTCTCCAACAATGGTGCATCAGCCGCAGACATAGAGATTTCACTGGGCATTCTCCCTTCTGGATCACTATTTAAAATCTTTATAAAATTGGTCCCAGCAGTGATCATTCAGGACCCCATTATTTGCATGCCTCCATCCAGGAAAGCGATTGTTCATTTATAACGTTTTGTTTCTTATCTTTTAGCCAGTTTTGTAAACAATCTTTGGAAGCCACTGCTTTTTTTCTTAAGACCATTCATTCATGGCTTTCTGAAAATCCAAATATATTAGGCCATGTATTAATTCATTCTGTTTTTTTTTTAATCTTCTACTGTGTTGTTTTGATGTTTACATATCTATAATTCCATTTATTTATATTGATGTCTGTTTCTTGTTTTGATGTCTGTCTCCCCACTTCTAGACTGTATGCCCAGTGTGGGCATGGATTGTCTTTACTGCTGAATTATAATTTCTAACTGCTTAGTACAGTGCTCTGTACACAGTAAGTGCTCAATAAATACAATTGAATGAATGAATTGCAAAGCATTGCATTAAGCACTGGGTCCAAACATAGAAAAGGATATATAAGACATGGTCCCCAGCACTCAGGAAGCTCACAGTCAAAATATCCATGAGGAGCACTAAGGTTTGGTGGAAAGAACACAGCACTAGGAGCCAGAAAGATCTGGGTTCTGTTTCCTGCTTTACCACTTGCATGCTGCGGGACCTTTGACAAGTCACTTGACTTCCTCTCTGCTTCAGTTTCCTCATCTGTAAAATAGACATTAAATATCTGTTTTACCTCCACTTTTAGATAGGGAGCTAGGGGCTGGTGGATCAGTTAGTCAGTCAATCATATTTATTGAGGACTTACTGTTTGCTGAGGGCTGTACTAAGCACTTGACAGAGTACAGTACAACAAAAACACTTATTCCCTGCCCACAACAAGCTTACAGTCTAGAGGGGGTGACAGACATTAATATGAATAAATTCATTACAACTATGTACATAAGTGCTGTGGGTCTGGGAAGGTGGAGATGAATGAAGGGAGCAGGTCAGGGAGATGCAGAGGGAGTGGGGGAAGAGGAAAAGAGGGCCTAGTCAGGGAAGGCCTCTTGGAGGAGATGTGCCTTCGATAAGGCTTTGAAAGTGGAGAGAGTCATTGTCTATAAGATATGAGGAGGGGGGGAGTTCCAGGCCAAAGGCAGGATGTGGGTGAGGGGTTGGCAGAGACATAGATGAGATTAAGGTACAGTGAGAAGGTTAGCATGAAAGGAGGAAAATTTGCTGGCTGGATTGTAGTAGAAGAGTAGCGAGGTGAGGGAGGAGGCGGAAAAAGTTCTTGTATCCATCCAAGTGCTCAGTACAGTGCCTGACACATAGTAAGAGCTTAACAAAAACCACTATCATGATTATTATTGCCTCCCTGACCAAATATTTTAACAAATGACATGCATAAGTGATGACCCTCTGGAAATTGCCATTGCAGGTAATGAGGGTGATGTTCTAAAACACCCCATTATTATTAATATTGGACATAGGAAGCCAAACATGAGGGTTTTGCGCGAATTTTACAAGTTAATCATGCTACGTTCCTATAGCTAGACGAAAAGGTACGCTGGGGTTCTAATGGAGTCAGTCATGTTTTGGAGCTTTTTGCGTGCCCCCAGTGCTTTCAGCTGGGACATGGTGCTTTGAGAAAAGTTGGGCTTCTTTCTGGGGCTGCTGGGGTGCCAGGCGATCACGAGGTAAGGGGTCGCCCGGCTCCTCCAAGCTCACCGACGATCCAGTCTGAATTTGAATAATAATAATAATGTTGGTATTTGTTAAGTGCTTACTATGTGCTAAGTTCTAAGTGCTGTTCTAAGCACTGTTCTAAGTGCTGGGGTAGATACAGGGTAATCAGGTTGTCCCACGTGAGGCTCACAGTCTTCATCCCCATTTTACAGATGAGGCAACTGAGGCACAGAGAAGTGAAGTGACTTGCCCACAGTCACACAGCTGACAAGTGGCAGAGCCTGGATTAGAATTTATGACCTCTGGCTCCCAAGCCCGAGCTTTTTCCACTGAGCCACGCTAAAGATCACGTTGGCCGAGTCACCGATCCCCACTGGCGTTCTCCCTGGGACGGGCACCATGATGATGGCTAGGGTCACATCTGCTTTCTGGCCAGCCAGTCAGAGGGTGGCCCATAATCATGATAATAATATTATTGACTGTCGTATTTGGTAAGCACTTACTACATATTGGGAACTGTACTGAGCACTGGGATCGATACAAGCAAATGGGGTTGGACACGGTCCCTGGCTCTCAGGAGGCTCCCAGTCTTAATCCCCATTTTACAGATGAGATAACTGAGGTCCAGAGAAGTGAAATGCCTTGTCCAAAGCCATTTCAGCAACAAGTGGCAAATAATAATAATAATAATAATAATAATGCTGGTATTTGTTAAGTGTTTACTATGTGCCAAGCACTGTTCTATGTAAACCCGTCAAAGGGCAGGGACTATCTCTATCTGTTACCAATTTGTACATTCTAAGCACTTAGTTCAGTGCTCTGCACATAGTAAGCACTCAATAAATACTATTGAATGAATGAATAAATGAATGCTGGGGGAGATACAAGGTAAGCAAGTTGTCCCACATGGGGCTCACAGTCTTAATCCCCACTTTACAGAAGAGGTAACTGAGGCACAAAGTAGTTAAGTGGTTAGTCGAAGGTCACGCAGCAGAGAAGTGGCAGAGATGGCATCAGAACCCATGACCTCCTCACTCCCAAGCCTGTGCTCTTTCCTCTAAGCCACGTTGCTTCAGAGGAGGGATTAGAACCCATGACCTTCTGACTCTGTGCTCTATCCTCTATGCCATGTTGAATTTGGCCTTCCAAGTGGCCTGTGACAGTCTGCACGCACACCGATGCGCACGCCGCCTTTCAACTTTTTCTAACTAAAGTTTGCATTTCTACATAATTCCCTCTTTTACAATTTAATTTCCTTGTGTTGGCTCTGTCTGGCCTTCCCTCCCTGGTATGAATATTCAATTAAACCCTGCTGTGATCACCACTATACCATTACACAGTGTCTCTCCCACATCTACCTCCTGATTATTATTATCCCAATCAATAACAACACTAAAATTTCAACCACAGTCGGTCGGAAACCACAGCTCATTATAACTCCGTGTTCTTGTTTTCAATTATCCCTATGCTTCTCAGTTACACACAGAAAATGTGAAAAGATACAGCAGGAGAGATCCTCTCTATCAATTATGAATGGAGCTTGGCTAGAAGACTGAAAGACACTAAGACATAGCGTGTAGAAATACGCTTAATACCAATGCTGAATTTACTCAATAAGAAGCCTCGTCTAGTGGAAAGATCCTGGGAGTCAGAGGAGCTGAATTCTAATCCTAGACCTATCTGATGTGTGTCCTTGGGCTAGTCACTTCTGTTACCTCATCTGTAAAATGGGGATTAAGATTGAAAGCCCCATGTGGGACATGGACTGTGTCCAACCTGATTTCTTGTGTCTATCCCTGCGCTTAGAACAGTGGTTGGCACATAGTAAGCGCTTAACAAATACCATTTTAAATAATGTTGAATAGGGTTGGATATTTGGGAACAGGTTTATTCATACGGGTGAAAGAAGAGACAGAATCAGAACAGAAGCATTTAAATGGAGTATAGTTAAGGATCAAGGATGGACTACCCATCTGTGGAATCTGCATGGTGGCCCAAGTTAGAGATTACATTTATTGTCTGGTCTCTGCTTTGTTCTTTAGATGTGAATTATAGACACACTGAAGCAGGGAAAACAAGCTTAAGCTGCTGAAATCACTGGGTCATTGAAAAATGTTTACTGATCTTGGTTCTAGGATGTAGTGCTCCTACATCCTACATAGTAAGCGCTCAATAAATACTACCACTTGTCAGCTGTGTGACTGCCACTTGTCTGTCACTTGTCAGCTGTGTGACTGTGGGCAAATCACTAACTTCTCTGTGCCTCAGTTCCCTCATCTGTAAAATGGGGATTAACGCTGTGAGCCCCATGTGGGACAACCTGATTCCCCTGTGTCTACCCCAGCGCTTAGAACAGTGCTCTGCACATAGTAAGCGCTTAACAAATACCAACATTATTATTATTATTATTACTATTGAACGAATAGTACTGATTAGACTGTAAGCCCGTCAATGGGCAGGGATTGTCTCTATCTGTTGCCAAATTGTACATTCCAAGCGCTTACTACAATGCTCTGCACATAGTAAGCACTCAATAAATGCCCCTTAGCTGTGTGACTGTGGGCAAGTCACTTCACTTCTCTGTGCCTCAGTTCCCTCATCTGTAAAATGGGGATGAAGACTGTGAACCTCACGTGGGACAACCCATTCCCCTGTATCTACCCCAGCGCTTAGAACAGTGCTCTGCACATAGTAAGCGCTTGACAAATACCAACATTATTATTATTATTACTACTGAATGAATAGTGTTACTGTGAAAGTGATGCAAGAAGCCTGAGTGTTTCACTGGTTAGCTGACAGAGGAGCGACAAAAAAGCAATGAGCTGATTTGGATAGAAAAAACAGCATGGTCTAGTGGAAAGAGCATAGGCCTTGGAGTCAGGGTCCTGGGATTCTGATCCTGGCTCCAGCTCGCATCTGTTGTGTGCCCTTGGACAAGTCACTTAACTTCTAAGTTTCTCAGTTACCTCATCTATAAAATGGAGATTAAGACTGAGAGCTCCATATGGGTCATGAATTGTGTCTAACCTGATTATCTTGTATCTACCCCACTGCTTAGCCCAGTGCTCGGTACATAGTAAGCGCTGAAAAAATATTTGAAAAAAAAGAAGGTCAAAACCTATGGACTTGAGGGTGAGATTGAAGGAGACTACCAGGAAGTACTGTCTCTTCCAACAAAGGTAGAGTGCCACACTGAGACTCTTTCTGACCCTTGCCCACATGCCCAGGACAATTCCACAGAGCTTCTTCTCCCTCTCTTTCCCATTTGGATTGAGGATTGTTCAGGCACCAATTGTTAATAGGGTTAAATTATGTCCAGTGGCCAGTGAGGCTCCCTCCTGATTTATTCTTCCATTGATGGTGATGGTCTGCACCATGCCATCCACACCCTCTGGCCTCATTTATTCAACCAATCAGTCCCTCTGTGCCTAATGATAATAATAATAACAACAGTAATAATTGATATTATTCTTAAGCACTTATTATGTACCAACCACTGTTCTAAGTGCTGGGGTGGATACAAGCATATCGGATTGAACACAGCCCCTGTCCCACATGGGGCTCACAGTCTCAATCCCCATTCTACAAATGAGGTAACAGAGGCACAGTGAAGTGAAGTGACTTGCCCAAGGTCATGCAGCAGACATGTGGCGGAGTCAAAATTAGAACCCATGACCTTCTAACTTTCAGGTATGTGCTCTATCCACTACACCATTTCTTCTCTGTGGTATTAAGCATTTACTATGTGCCAGGCACTATTCTAAACACTGAGGGGGACACAAACAAGTCAGGTTAGACTTGTTATTAATGATGTGTATATATCTATAATTCTATTTATTTATACTGATGCTATTGATGCCTGTCTACTTATTTTGTTTTGTTTTGTTGTCTGTCTCTCCCCTTCTAGACTGTGTACCCGTTGTTGTGCAGGGATTGCGTCTTTTTGTTGCCAAATTGAACTTTCCAAGTCCCTGTCCCATGAGGGGCTTAAACTTTCATTCCCCATTTACAGATGAGGTAACTGAGGTGCAGAGAAGTGAAGTAACTTGCCCAACGTCACACAGCAAACTGGCAGAGATAGGATTAGAACCCATGACCTTCTGACTCCCAGGCCTGTGCTCTATCCACTACGCCATGCTGAATCATGAGACAGCCAGTTAGAAGAATAGGGACAGCCTGTAGACAGGGCAGGATAAGAGAAGAAACTGTAGGAATTGTTCGATTGTATGCTCCCAACTGCTTAGCACAGTGCTCTGCACACAGTATATACTCAATAAATACAATTGTTTGATTAATTGATTGATAGATCACCAAGATTTGTTTATTTTGTTTAATGAGATGTACATCACCCTGATTCTATTTATTTGCTATTGTTTTTATGAGATGTTCTTCCCCTTGACTCTATTGCCATTGTTCTTGTCTCTGCCTGTCTCCCCCGATTAGACTGTAGGCCCGTCAGAGGGCAGGGCCTGTCTCTATCTGTTGCCGATTTGTACATTCCAAGCGCTTAGTACAGTGCTGCACATAGTAAGCGCTCAATAAATACTATTGAATGAATGAATGAAAAGATAGACACCCTCCCATCCCCTGCCCCACAGCACTTGTGTATATACGAACATATTTATTATTCTATTTATTTTATTAATGATGTGTATATATCTATAATTCTATTTATTTATACTGATGCTATTGATGCCTGTCTACTTATTTTGTTTTGTTTTGTTGTCTGTCTCTCCCCTTCTAGACTGTGTACCCGTTGTTGTGCAGGGATTGCGTCTTTTTGTTGCCAAATTGAACTTTCCAAGGGCTTAGTACAGAGCTCTGCACAGAGTAAGTGCTCAATAAATATGACTGACTGAATGAATGAATATTGGGGAATTTCAAAGAAGGATATAGCAACTTTAGGGATAGTCTAGACTGCAAGCTCACTGTGGGCATGGGACACGTCAATCAGCTCTGTTGTATTGTGCTTTCCCAAACGCGGTATTTGCTCAATAAATACCATCGATTGATAGCTAGGGTGCAATATTTCCACTTTGGAAATTTCTCGCCCTCTGACATCCTTTTCTATCTCCCAGGTACCTTGTCATGCTCGATGACTTCCAAGTTAATTTCCCAGAGGCAGTTAATTACATTAACTTTGCTGCAGATTGAGTTATGCACCCTTTACAGAATCTGATGTTGGGCAAATGAGGACTCAATTTAGGGTTCAGAAATTTTCCTTTGACCATGAATCCCCTATGTCAGACAGGAACTGAGTGTGGTCATTGCATTTTAACTATGCCAGCACTTAACAAATACCATTATTTTCATTATTATCATTATTGTTATCATCAACTTAACATATTTGAGTTTATCAATATCCAGTTTATATTTCCCAAGCTCTTCCCAGGAATTCTTAAATACCCAGAATGGGGAAATCAATACATTCCTGATTCATTAACATTTCACTCATCAAACTATTCTCTAAAAGCTATCAGATGTCAAAGGGGCTTTTGTGATCATTTTTTCCCTTTTTCATAGGCTTCTTTTTCTTTTGAAACACGAGGTCAGATTTGGACAAGGATACACATAACATAAACCACCCAAGGTTTGAATCGGATGTGCGGTACTGAATTATTCAATGCCTTTTTGAAATCTTAAAGTCTAAAAGGGCGCTCACCAAACCTGAAAAAGAAGTTCTTTTTGAGGCATATTTTTAAGTATTCTCAGGCCTGATTTAAGGTAATGTCTTCTCTTTCAGAATGTTAAAACTCAACCAAAAATTTAGTATACATAAAGATCCTGAAGGGTAACTGGAAAAAAGCTTGATCTAATTATTTTCAATTAATTGGGCTCCCTTTAAGGCTGGATTTTGATCGGTTTATTGGTGTTTTGCAGGCTTTTCTAGGGTATTTATTAAGTGCTTACTATGTGTCAAGTACTGCACCATGTACTGGGGTAGATACAAATTAATCAGATTGAACACTGAACCTGTCTGACCTGGACCACACAGTCTAAGTAGGAAGGAGAACAGGTATTTAATCCCCATTTTGCAGATTGGGTGATTGAGGCACAGATAAATTTAGAGCCTCGTCCAAGGTCGCACCACAAGCAAGGGGCAGAGTCGAGATTAGAACCCAGATTCTCTGTCTCCCAGACCCATCCTTAGTCACCCTAGACCTCACTGCTTCTCACACAATGCAGAAAAATTATTTTGGGGGGACAGGAGAGGTTTATTGAGAGATACAAGGTGAATAATACACAGTGAAAACAAATTTAATAATAATAATAATGTTGGTATTTGTTAAGCACTTACTATGTGCAGAGCACTATTCTAAGCGCTGGGGTAGATAATAATAATAATGATGGCATTTGTTAAGCGCTAACTATGTGCAAAGCACTGTTCTAAGCACTGGGGAGGATACAGAAGCAGCGTGGCTCAGTGGAAAGAGCATGGGCTTGGGAGTCGGAGATCATGGGTTAGAATCCCACCTCTGCCACCTGTCAGCTGTGTGACTGTGGGCAAGTCACTTAACTTCTCTGTGCCTCAGTTACCTCATCTGTAAAATGGGGATGAAGACTGTGAGCCTCATGTGGGACAACCTGATGACCCTGTATCTACCCCAGCGCTTAGAACAGTGGTCTGCACATAGTAAGCACTTAACAAATACCAACATTATTACAAGGTCATCAGGTTGTCCCATGTGGGGCTCACAATATTAATCCCCATTTTACAGTTGAGGGAACTGAGGCACAGAGAAGTTAAGTGGCTTGCCCAAAGTCACACAGCTGACCAGCAGAGCTGGGATTAGAACCCATGACCTCTGACTCCCCAGCCTGTGCTCTTTCCACTGAGCCATGCTCAGGTTGTCCCACGTGAGGCTCACAGCCTTCATCCCCATTTTACAGATGAGGGAACTGAGGTACAGAGAAGTTAAGTGACTTGCCCACAGTCACACAGCTGACGAGTGGCAGAGCTGGGATACGAACCCGTGACCTCTGACTTCCAAGCCGTTGCTCGTTCCGCTGAGCCACGCTGCCAAGTTCTAATTTCTCGCTCAATTTCTGCTCAATTTCTAAGTGTTACCTTTTTCGTTCATTAACCTCTAGGTAGGTTAGTATTTCTAACATTACCGGAATGAGGAGCACACAATAATTGTGGTATTCGTTGAGTGATTGCTATGTGCCCAGGGGTACTAACTGCCAAGGTAAGTACAAGTAAATTAGGTGAGATACAGTCCCTGTCCTATATGGACAGGGGAGAGAGAGCAGGTATTGAATCTCTATTTTACAAATGAGGAAATGGAGGCACAGAGAATTTTCCCACATTGCTCAAGGTCACACAGCAGACAGGTGGTGGTTCCAGAATTAGAACCAGTGCTGTTTATGGAGCACCCACTAATGGCAAGACATTGTGCTGAAGCCTAAGGGAACTGCAACAGAAACGTGGCTCAGTGGAAAGAGCCTGGGCTTGGGAGTCAGAGGTCGTGGGTTTGAATCTCGGCTCTGCCACTCGTCATCTGTGGGACTGTGGGCAAGTCACTTCACTTCTCTGGGCCTCAGTTCACTCATCTGTAAAATGGGGATGAGGACTGTGAGCCCCATGTGGGACACCCTGATGACCCTTTATCTCCCCTAGTGCTTAGAACAGTGCTCTGCACATAGTAAGCGTTCAAAAAGTACCGACATTATTATTATTATAAAAGACAAATAAGGGTTTCTTGGTGGCCTTAGAGGAAAGAGTATGCCACCGGGAGTCAGATAGCCTGGGTTCTAATTAATAATAATAATGGTATTTGTTAAGTGCTTACTATGTGCCAAGCACTGTTCTAAGCACTGGGGTAGATACAAAGTCATCACGTTGTCCCACGTGGGGCTCACAGTCTTCATCCCCATTTTAGTAACTGAGGCCCAGAGAAGTTAAGCGGCTTGCCCAAGATCACACAGCGGACAAGTGGCGGAGCTGGGATTAGAACCCACGTCCTCTGACTCCCAAGCCCAGTCTCTTTCCACTAAGTCTAGCTCTGCCATTTGTCTGCAGTGTGATTTTGGGCCAGTCACTTACTTTCTCTGTTCTTCAGTTTCTCATCTGTAAAACGGTGATCAAATATCTACTATTCTTACTGCTAAGACGGAAAGCCCTGACTGGGAAGGGACTGTGTCTAATCCATTTACCATGTATCTCGCTTGTCCTATTGAACATTTAATGAAAACCATCATTATTATAAAGCATCACGTCTCCTGCCCACGAGAGAAGCAGTGAGCCCTAGTGGAAACAGCACGGGCCCGCAAGTCAGATGAATGTTGTTTTAATCCTGGTTCTGCCATTAGTCTGGCATGACCTTGGCAAGTCACTTAATAATAATGTTGGTATTTGTTAAGTGCTTATTATGTGCAGAGCACTGTTCTAAGTGCTGGGGGGTAAACAGGGCAGTCAGGTTGTCCCATGTATCATGATGGAGAGCTTCAAGGCTCTCCATCACCTTGCTCCCTCCTACCTCTCCTCCCTTCTCTCTTTCTACTGCCCACCCCATACGCTCCGCTCCTCTGCCGCTCACCTCCTCACCGTCCCCCGTTCTCACCTATCCCGCCGTTGACCCCTGAGCCATGTCATCCCGCGAACCTGGAATGCCCTCCCTCCTCACCTCCGCCAAACTAATTCTCGTCCCCTCTTCAAAACCCTACTTAGAGCTCACCTCCTCCAAGAGGCCTTCCCAGACTGAGCTCCCCTTTTCCCTCTGCTACCTCTACCCCCCCACTTCACCTCTCCTCAGCTAAACCCTCTTCTCCCCCCCCCCCACTTCCCATCCCCTCAGCACTGTACTCGTCTGCTCAACTGTATATATTTTCATTACCCTATTTATTTTGCTAATGAGATGTACATCACCTTGATTCTATTTATTTGCTATTGTTTTAATGAGATGTTCATCCTCTTGATTCTATTTATTGCTATTGTTCTTGTCTGTCCGTCTCCCCCAGTTAGACTGTAAGCCTGTCAGAGGGCAGGGACTGTCTCTATCTGTTACCGATTTGTACATTCCAAGCGCTTAGTACAGTGTTCTGCACATAGTAAGCGCTCAATAAATACTACTGAATGTGAGGCTCACAGTCTTCACCCCCATTTTACAGATGAGGGAACTGAGGCACAGAGAAGGCAATTTGCCCACAGTCACACAGCTGCCAAGTGGCAGAACCGGGATTCGAACCCATGACCTCTGACTCCCAAGCCCGCGCCCTTTCCACTGAGCCACGCTGCTTCCCATAACTTAACTTCTCTATGCCTCAGTTACCTCACCTGCAAAATGGGGATTCAACCCTAATCCCTCCCACCTAAACTGAGAGCCTCACATGGAACAAGGACTGTGTTCAACCAGATTTGCTTGAATCTACCCCACGGCTTAACTTGGCCCATGGAAAGCACGTAACAAGTACCATCTAGACTGGGAGCTCATTGTGGGTGGGAATGTGTCTATTGTTATACTCTCCAAAGCACTTAGTACAGTGCTTTACACATAGTAAGCTCTCAATAAATATGATTGAATGAATGAATGAACCATCTGTCAGTCAAGAAGCGGCATGGCATAGTGGATAGAGCACTAGCCTGAGAGTCAACAGTTCATGGGTTCTAATCCCAGCTCTTCCAGTTGTCTGCTGTGTGACCTTGGGCAAGTCACTTCACTTAATACTTATAATAATAATTCAAAAATGGCATTTGTTAAGCACTTAATATGTGCCAAGCACTGTTCTCAGTACTGGGGTAGATACAGGGTGATCAGGATGTCCCACGTGGGGCTCACAGTCTTAATCCCCATTTTACAGATGAGGTAACTGAGGCACAGAGAAGTTAAGTGACTTGCCCAAAGTCACACGGCTGACAAGTGGCGGAGCAGAATTTGAACCCATGACCTCTGATTCCCAAGCCCATGCTTTTTCCACTAAGCCATGCCACTTCTCTGGGCTGTTACTTCATCCATAAAATGGGGATTAGAGCCTGTGAGCCCCACCTGGGATGGGGGCTGTGTCCAATCCTACTTATTTGTATCCAGCCCAGAGCTTAGTACAGTGCCTGGCACACAGTTAAGTGCTTAACAAATACCACAATTATTGTTATTATTACTACAGAACAAAGAGGGCAACATAGCCTGGTGGAAAGAGTGTGGGCCTGCCAGTTGGGAAACTTGGGTTCAACTCCTAACTCTACCATTGGCCTATGAGACTTTCGGTAAGTGAATGAACCTCTCTAGCTCTTCTCAGTTTCTGACAGAGCAAGGGCCTGGGAGTCAGAGGTCATGGGTTCTAATCCTGACTCTGCTACTTGTCTGCTCTGTGTCCTTGGGCCAGTCACTTCACTTCTCTGGGCCTCACTGACCTTATCTGTAAAATGGAGATTGAGATTGTGAGCCCCATGTGGGACAAGGACTGCGTTCAACCGGATTTGCTTGTATCCAACCCAGTTCTTAGTATAGTGTCTGGCACATAGTAAGAACTTAAAAAAATGCCATGATGCTGATTATTATTATTACTATTAATGTGGGTAAGATGCACTGTGGGAGAGAAAATGGGTCTCATCTCATTACCTTGTATCTACCTCAGCACTTAGCATATGCTGTGTGCTTAACGTGTGCACACAATTGAAGGTTCACTATTAAAACTGCCCAAATAATAATAATAATGTTGGTATTTGTTAGGTGCTCACTATGTACCAGGCACTGTTCTAAGCGCTGGGGTAGATACAAGGTAATCAGGTTGTCCCACATAGGGCTCGCAGTCTTCATCCCCATTTTACAGATGAGATAACTGAAGCACAGAGAAGTTAAGTGACTTGTCCAAGGTCACACAACTGACAAGCGGTGGAGCCGAGATTAGAACCCGTGACCTCTGACTCCTAAGTTGGTGCTCTTTCCACTGAGCCACGCTGCTTCTCAAATGGCAGGGAAAAGGGAGACCGATAGTTCAACTCTCCCTCATGGCTCTAAATGTACAACAGCTTCTCCTGTAAGTTTCTTCCAGGCAGAGAGTAAGTCTGCCAACTTTCATTCAATAGTATTTATTGAGCGCTTACTATGTGCAGAGCACTGTACTAACTGCTTGGAATGTACAATTTGGCAACAGATAGAGACAATCCCTGCCCAGTGAGGGGCTTGCAGTCTAATCGAGATGCAGCTTGACCTTGTGGATAGAGTATGGGCCTGGGAATCAAAAGGACCTGGGTTCTAATCCTTACCCAAACATCTGTCTTCTGTGTGAACTTGTGCTAATCACTCAACTTCTCTCTGCCTCAAGTTACCTCCTCTGTAAAATAGGTATTGAGACAGTGAACACCATGTGGGACTTGACTGTGTTTAACTTATCTTGAATCTAACTGAGCACTTTGTGCAGGGTCTGGCACATAGTAGGTGCTTAGCAAATTCCAAAAAACCCACCACAAAACAAAACAAAAAAAACCCCTCCCTTATATTTCATTTTCCTACACAGTAAGTTTTTAATAAACCTCCCCTCCCAGTCCCACAGCACTTATTTACTTATTTATATTTATATCAATGTCCATCTCCCCCTCTGGACCATAAGCTCACTGTGACCAGGGAATATGTCTGTTTATTTTTATATCGTACTCTCCGAAGCATTTAGTACAGTGCTATGCACACAGTAAGAGCTCAATAAGTATGATTGAATGAATTAATGAATAATTGCTGCTTGTGCCAGGGTGCTACAACATAGCAGCTAAAAGACAGCTAATACCCAAGTTGTTGAAATGTTTCTGATTTGGGGGAACAGATTCCCCCCCCCCCACAGACACTCTCACAGAGAGCCAACTAGTGGTTCTTTCCTTGAGTACGTTGCACTCGTGAGAAATAAAAAGTCCTTCTTTGCATCAAGCTGCGTCAATAAAAAGTCATGCATGGTTCAACATGGCTCAAGGTCTACGATGGACTGCAAAAGGAGTAAAAATCATTTTAATAGTCTGTGAGCCATCCTGTCACTGCTGGTTTGTGGCTCATTCTTTACAAAAAAATATGTCAATGTATTTGGTTGCCCAGTCAGGGAAAGAAATAAAAATCCTTTCCATCCAGATGTAGTCTTTTCAGGAGTATGTATTTGTGTGTGTGTGTGTGTGTGCGTGTGTGTGTATTTTCCTTCAAGTATCTTCTCCATTCAGCAACTGTCTCTGTTTTATTCCTTACAACTCATCGTGAAGCTTTTCCCTGGAGAAAGATGGCTTTTCCAATCACATCCACTCTCACGTTCTCAGAATAATCTCTAAATTTAGCAATTCTCTCTGAATACCCTTTTTTTCAATATAGTTATTCACCTGGGGAAGATGAGAGAAGCATTTTAGTTCCTGGGCAAAAGTGAAAAGTTATGCTCAGTGTTAGAATTTATTTCAGACAAGTGTTTGTAGGAAAATGCAAATATTGAAATCCCTCGCCAGCTCAACACTCTGTTCTTGAAGGGAAATTATCTTGGATTCTTCAAACCAAAGTCGTTATGGAGATCCATTTTCCCGTTTGTTCTAGTGTCCTGATTCCACCTGCAACTCGCAACATCAGGATTTACTGCTGCTCCATTTTGCCTGAATAGACTTGTGTACTGCTCAAACCTTCCCACATTCTCTTCAATCGCCCTCCAGAGCCAAATGACAAAACAAATGGTGATTATTTTAATAAGTCTGAATGCTGGAAATATGATCAATAAGCCATCCCCAAATAGGATTCCAAGACACATTTTAGTCAAACATCTTGGCTCAAATCTTTCCTTGCACACAAAAGTGGAAATGGAAGTGAAGTTCTCCATTTTCTAGAGGTTTCCTAGGCTTCTTCTTGGACTTGTGGATTGTCACTGTTTCCAACAAGACTGCTCAGTGCAACAGCTGCAAATATTCTTTTGTTTTTCTTTTGAACGGTATTTGTTATGGGCTATGTGCCAGGCACTGTACTAAAATCAGGTAGATTCAAGATAACCCGGTTGGACACAGTCTGCGTCCTTCATGGAGATGACAGTGTTAATCCCCATTTTAATAATAATAATATAGCATTTGTTGAGCACTTACTATGTGTCTAGCACTCTACTAAGCACTGGGGTGGATACAAGCAAATCGGGTTGGAAGCAGTCCTTGAGCCATGAGAAGCTCACAGTCTCAATCTGCATTTTACAGATGAGGTAACTGAGGCACAGAAAAGTGAAGTGACTTACCCAAGGTCACAGAGAAGACAAGTGGAGGATCTGGGATTAGAACCCATGACCATCTGACTCCCAGGCCCGTACTCTATCCATTATGCCATGATGCATTTTACAGTAGGAAAGGGAAGCAGCATGGCTTAGTGGACAGAGTGCGGGCTTGGGAGTCAGAGATCATGGATTCTAATCCCAGCTCCACCATTTGTCTGCTATATGACCTTGGGCAAGTCACTTCACTTCTTTGGACCTCATTTCCCTCATCTGTAAAATGGGGATTAAGACTGTGAACCCCATGTGGGACAACCTGATTATCTTGTATGTACCATAGGGCTTAGAATAGTGCTTGAAACAGAGTAAGTGCTGAATAAATATCATCATTATTATTATTATTACAGATGAAGTAACTGAGGCACAGAGAAGTTAAATGACTTGAAGTCACACAGCTGGGATTAGAACAATAATAATAATAGTAATATTAATAATAATAATAATGCTGGTATTTGTTAAGCGCTTACTATGTGCACTGTTCTAAGCACTGGGGTAGAATCAGGGTAATCAAGTTGTCCCACATGAGGCTCACAGTCTTCATCCCCATTTTACAGATGAGGAAACTGAGGCACAGAGAAGTTAAGTGACTTGCCCACAGTCACACAGCTGACAAGTGGAGGAGCTGGGATTCGAACCCATTACCTCCCACTCCCATGCCCAGGCTCTTTCCACTGAGCTACGCTGCTCCTCTAAATTACTTCTCTATATTACTGTATTATACTTTCCCAAATGCTTAGTACAGTGCTCTGCAAACTGCAAGCACTCAACAAATGCTACTGAACGTATGAATGCATTTTACAGATGAGGTAACTGAGGCCCAAAGAAGTGAAGTTATATGCCCAAGGTCACATAGCTGACAAATGGTGGACCCGGCCTTAGATCCCATGACCTTTTGACTTTCAGACGTGTGCTCCATCCATCCTGATTTATCCACGGCACAAGAAGCTTTCACCTTCCAAGCGGAAATGCTATTCTTTCAGGAACAACTGATGTGTTCAGGAGAGTATTGCCACTAATAATGGGCGTTCAATTTACGTCTGATAATTCCAAAAGTTGGTGATGGATTTACATTTCTCAAGATGAAGCCGCCATAGAAAATTTATGCAACCGCAAAAACTAGACTCTTCCTATTGTACCACAAATTGAAGTACTTCTTTGTTGTTCTAATAACCACGGATTACAGTATTACAAACCTGATGGCCAATTACATGAGAAGTTTTGTGGCTGCACTTTTGAATCAGCTGATGATAATGATTAATAATGACAATTAGGTATTTATTAAGCACTCACTATGAGCTAAAAGATGTTTTAAGTGCTGAAGTAGGTACAAATTAATCAGATTGGACACAATCCCTGACTCACATGGGGCTCATGGTCCAGTTAGGAAGTAGAATAGGTATTAATTTTTTCTGCTGCTGCCGGAAATCCAGGTATCAGACCTACCTCATCCACCTCAAGTTCATCCTTGTGTGCTTTAATTCTGCTCTCTCCTCTGCCCTGAAAAAATTATTACTCTATCGTTACTGATTCTCATTTCCATTCCCTTTGCCAGTTGTTCTAGAAGTTTAACTCAACCACTGGTATTTCTTGATTGCTTACTTTGTGCAGAGCATTGTACTAAGCATGGAGTAGTTGATAGAGCACGTGCCTGGGAGTCAGAAGCTGTGGGTTCTAATCCTGGCTCTGCCACTTGTCTGCTGTGTGATACTGGGCAAGTCACTTCACTTCTCTGGGCCTCAGTTTCCTCATATGCCTAATGGGGATTAAGACTGTGAGGCCCATGTGGAACAGCGACTGTATTCAACCTGATTAGCTTGTATCCACCCCAGCACTTAGTACAGTGTCCGGCACACAGTAAGCACTTAATGAATACCACTTGGGAGAGTATGGTCCTCTAGATTGTGAGCTCACTGTGGGCAAGGATTGTCACTCCTTATTGTATTTTCCCCAAGTGCTCTGCACACCATAATTATGTAATAAATATGACTGAATGAATACAACAGAATCAGCAGACATGTTCCCTGCTCATAATGACATTACAGTCTAGAGCTGATATGGCTTAGAGTGTTGGGAAATGCTTATAGTGTTGGAAAATTGATCAGGGAAGGTTTTATTGGAGGGGGTGGAATTTTAGGAGGCTTTGAAGAGGGAGAGAGCTGTGGTCTGTCTGATGTGTGATAGAGTAATGGCTGTTGGAAAACTACCTGAGTAGACAGATTGCTCTGTCGAGTGGCACAGGGGAGAAAAGTGGTGTTCCATGGTCAGGGATTTGTGGAAGATCAGAAGACAAAATAATCTTAAAAAGAGCAACAGGCCCTACAAGCAATAGCACATCATCACAACTAGAAACTGACTTTATATGAACTCCATATGGAGTGCATTGTCAATCACACACTGGTCTTCTCAGCCAGTACTTATGGGTAGGATCTAATGTTCAGTAGCATCATCTTTGAAAACCAGTGGAAAGCTGCAGTGTATAATTTAACTATTCTGCCTTCTGCCTCTCTCCATTTCAATCTTTACTTCACTCTGCTGCCTGGATGGTTTTTCAACGAAACCATTCAGTCCATGTTTCCCCACTCCTCAAGAATCAATCAATTGTATTTGTGGAACACTTACTATATGCAGAGCCTCCTCAAACTCCCTTTCCCCCTGCCTCTGCCATCTCTTGCCCCTAATCACCTGGCCATGTACTTTATTGAGAATATTGAAACCATCAGGAGCGATTGCCCTAAAATCTTCCCTGCTCTTCTCAGAGTCCCTCCCTCTGATTGCCCCTTCTTCAACTCTCCCATCTTTCCCAGTAGTATCTCTAGGGGAAATCTCCCGTCTTTTCTCAAAATCCACCCCCTCCATCTGTACCTCTGGCCTCTTCCCTTCACACCTTATCAAAGTACTTGCCCCCTCCTTTTTCCCCTCTCTGACCACCATCTTCAAATGTTTGCTCTCCACTGGTTTTCCCCCCACTCTTTTCAAGCATTTTCATGCTTCCTCGATCCTAAAAATACCCTCTTTTGCCCCCATGGCTCCCTCGAGTTATCATCCTAACTGCCTCCTCCCATTCCTCCTTTAACTGTTGGAGTTCCTCAAGGATCAGTTCTTGGCCCTCTTCTGTTCTCCATTTACACTCACTCCCTCGGTGAACTCATCCGCTCTCACGGCTTTGACTACCATCTCTACGCAGATGACACGCAGATCTACATCTCCGCCCCTGTCCTCTCCCCCTCGCTTCAGGCTCGCATCTCCTCCTGCCTCTGGGACGTCTCCACCTGGATGTCGGCCCGCCACCTAAAACTCAACATGAGCAAGACTGAGGACCTCATCTTCCCTCCCAAACCCGGTCCTCTCCCAGACTTCCCTATCACCGTGGATGGCACGACCATCCTTCCCGTCTCTCAGGCCCGCAATCTCAGTGTCATCTCGTTCACCCCACACATCCTATCCGTTACCAAGACCTGCCGGTTTCACCTCTACAATATCGCCAAGATCCGCCCTTTCCTCTCCACCCAAACGGCTACCTTACTGTTACAGGCTCTCGTTATATCCCAGCTAGACTACTGTGTCAGCCTTCTCTCTGACCTCCCTTCCTCCTCTCTCGCCCCACTCCGGTCTATTCTTCACTCCACTGCCCGGCTCATCTTCCTGCAGAAACGATCTGGGCATGTCACTCCCCTTCTTAAACAACTCCAGTGGTTGCCTATCAACCTCCGCTCCAAACAAAAACTCCTCACTCTAGGCTTCAAAGCTCTCCATCACCTTGCCCCTTCCTACCTCACCTCCCTTCTCTCTTTCTACCGCCCACCCCGCACGCTCCGCTCCTCCGCCGCCCACCTCCTCACCATCCCTCGGTCTTGCCCATCCCGCCGTCGACCCCCGGGCCACGTCCTCCCGCGGTCCTGGAACGCCCTCCCTCCTCACCTCCGCCAAACTGATTCTCTTCCCCTCTTCAAAACCCTACTTAAAACTCACCTCCTCCAAGAGGCCTTCCCAGACTGAGCTCCTCTTCTCCCTCTACTCCCTCTGCCACCCCCCTTTACCTCTCCGCAGCTAAACCCCCTTTTTCCCCTTTTTCCTGTGCTCCTCCACCTCTCCCTTTCCATCCCCTCAGCACTGTACTCGTCCGCTCAACTGTATATATTTTCGTTACCCTATTTATTTTGTTAATGAATTGTACATCGCCTTGATTCTATTTAGTTGCCATTGTTTTTATGAGATGTTCTTCCCCTCGACTCTATTTATTGCTATTGTTCTTGTCTGTCCATCTCCCCCGATTAGACTGTAAGCCCGTCAAACGGCAGGGACTGTCTCTATCTGTTGCCGACTTGTTCATCCCAAGCGCTTAGTACAGTGCTCTGCACATAGTAAGCGCTCAATAAATACTATTGAATGAATTCCTCTCCTAGCTTCTTGAGTTGTCTACACCCACTGCCTCTCCTTCTCCAATTCTCTCCTTGACACCCTCCCACTTTGCTCCACCCATATAATTGCCATCACAAAGATTACCAATGATCTCCATCTTTCCAAATTCAATGGCCCCTACTTCATCCTTATCTTTCTCTACCTCTCAGCTGCCTTAGAAACTGAGGGCCACCCCCTTTTCCTGGAAACATTATCCAATCTTGTCTTCACTGACCACTCTGCTCTACCCATATAATTGCCCTCTCAAAGAACATCAATGATCTCCTTCTTTCCAAATTCAATGGCCACTACTTCATCCTTATTTTACCTCTCAGCTGCCTTAGAAACTGAGGGCCACCCCCTTTGCCTGAAAACATTATCCAACCTTGTCTTCACTGACCCAGTCCTTTCCCGTTTCTGCTCTTACATTTCTGGCCACTCATTCCCAATCTCTTTATCAGGCTCCTCCTCTCCCTCCCATTCCCTAAATGTAGGAGTTCCTCAAGGCCCAATTCTGGGTCCCCTTCTATTCTCCTTCTACACTCACTCCCTTGGTGAACTCATTCAGTCCCAAGGCTTCAACTACCGCCTCTATGCAAATGATTCCCAAATCTACATCTTCAGTTGGGATCTCTCTCTGTTGTCACACATTTACTTCTGCCTTCAGAACATCTCTATTTGGTTGCCCCGCCAACACACTGAACTTAACATGTCTGAAACAGAAGTCCTCACCTTCCCACCCAATCCCTGTCCTCTCCCTGACTTTCTCATCACTGTAGACAGCACCACTCATTCATTCATTCAGTTGTACTTATTAAGTGCTCACGGTGTGCAGAGCACTCTTCTAAGCATTGGGAAAGTACATTACAACAATAAACAGTGACAATCCCTGTCCACAGTGAACTCACAGTCTAGATTGGGGGAGATAGACATGCAAATAAATGAAATTACAGATATATACATAAGTGCTGTGGGGCTGGGTGGTGGGGGGAAGAGCAAAGGGAGCAGGTCACGGTGACACAGAAGGGAGTGTGAGACGAGGAAAAGTGCAGTTTAGTCTGGGAAGACCTCTTGGAGGAGATGTGCTTTCAATAAGCCTTTGAAGCAAGGGAGAGTAATTGGCGGATTTGAAGAGGGAGGGCGTTTCAATCTAGAGGCTGGATTTGAGCCAGGGGTCAGTGCTGAGACAGGTTAGATTGAAGCCCAGTGAGAATAATTATAATAATGATGGCATTTGTTAAGTGCTTACTATGTGCAAAGCACTGTTCTAAGCGCTGGTACAAGGTGATCAGGTTGTCCCATGGCTCACAGTCTTAAGCCCCATTTTACATATTGGGTAACTGAGGCCTAGAGAAGTGAAATGACTTGCCCAAAATCACACAACTGACAAGTGGCTGAGCTAGGATTTGAACCCATGACCTCTGACTCCCAAGCCCCGGCTCTTTCCACTAAGCCACGCTGCTTCTCAAGGTTAGCACTAGAGTAGTGAAACGTGCAGGCTGGGTTGTAGAAGGAGAGAAGCAAGGTGAGGTAGGAGGTCTTTAAAGAGCTTTAAAGCCAATGGTGAGAAGTTTTTATTAGTTACGGAGGTAGATGGGCAACCACTGGAGATTTTTGAGGAGGGGGGTGATATGTCTGTAACCTGAGCATCATCCTCAACTCATGTTTCTCATTCAACCCATGTATTAAGTAAATCCTGTCAGTTTAACCTCCAGAACATCACTAAAATCTTCCCTTCTCCATATGAACTGCTACCTTGTGAATCCAAGCTCTTACTCTATCCTGCCTTGACGACTGCATCAGCCTCTTTGCTGACCTCCCCTGGCTCCCCAACTTCAGTACATTCTTCAGCCTGTTGCCTGGATCATTTTTCTACAAAACTATTCAGTCCATTATTCCCCACTCCTAAAGAGCCACCAATGAATGTCCATCCACTTCTACATCAAGCAGAAACATTTTACCATAGGCTTTAAAGTACTCAATCAGTTCCCCCCTTCCTACCTTACCCTCTTTCTTACTGCAACCCAGCCCTCACACTTCACTCCTCTAATGCCAACCTACTCACTTTACCTCAATCTCAGCTGTCTCACTACCAACCTCTTGCCCTTGTCCTGCCTCTGGCCTGGAACGCCCTTCCTCTTCATCGTTGACAATCAACCTCCCCATTTTCAAAGACTTTTGAAAAACACATCTCATCCAAGAGGTGTTTCCTGACTAAGCCCTCATTTCCTCTTTTCCCACTCCTTTTTGTATCACCCTGGTGCTTGAATGTGCTTCCTTTATTCACCCAACCCTCAGCCCCACAGGACTTATCCACATATCCATAATTTGTTATTCCTATTAATGTCTGTCTCTCCCTCTAATGTGGACAGGGAATATGTCTACCAACTCTGTTATATTATACTCTCCCAAGTACTTAGTACAGTGCTGAGCACACAGTAAATGCTGTAGAAATACAGTTGATTAACTACATCTCTATTTTACAGATGAGAAAACTGAGGCACAGAAAAGGTAAGTGATTGTCCAAGGTCATACAGAAGCAGAGCCAGGATTAGAACCCAGAATCTCTGACTCCAAGTCTTGTGGTCTCATGCTCTTACATCTGGGTAAGTATCCATGATTGAAGCTTCTCTAAAGAAAGTAACTTTCATCTCCCCATATTATAAGAAAAGCAGAATGGAATCACAGCTCCAGCACTTACCCTCGTGCCAAGAAACAACGTGGCTAATGGAAAAGGATGCACTTTGGGAATGAGGAGATCCCGATTCCAGTCCTGGCTCTGCCATTTGCCTGCCATGTGACCTTGAGAAAGTCACTTAGCCTCTCTGTGCCTTGGTTACTCAATTTCTAAAGTGGAGATTAAGACTGTGACCCTCCATGTGGATCAGGGACTGTGTCCAACCTGAATATCTTGTATCTCCCCCAGTGTTCAGTACAGTCCCTGACACATAGTAAGAGCTAACAAATACCATAAAAAAAAAGGGGGTTGGGAGGGAACTTTCTCTTTACTTACCCTACTGGTCCTCCTGCAGTCCTCCCATCACCTCATCCCTCACCTCCTGCCCCCCATTCGAAGGATGTCATGGGTCCTTCCCCCTGCCCTGCTCTGCCATTACCTTGACTCTATCCCCCTAGCTATGCCATCCCTTTAGCCCTCAAACCATGGGAATCCTCAAAACAGAGAAGAGGAGACAGGAGTGTAATCTCTTATTATTAGTGGAAGTCTTATCACCATCATTATTATTACTTTTATCAAATTGGCATAGCTAGTCACATAATCCACCAAACTCTATATGATATTACTGTGTTTTCTTATGCTCCCTTTTTATCTGGTAGAAGCAGTTTACCATCAGGTAACTCATTTTATCCTCACAGTAACTGGGCAAGTTAGGGGAGAGGCAGGAATAATCATTCTCTAGCAAGAGAACGAGGGGAAGGCCTTTTGTGTGCCCAAAGCCAACAGACAGGGCTATGGATTCTGCACTGACCTTTGCAGTCATGCACCTGCTCAGTCTTAATAATGGTTAATGTCAGTCTTGACATTAACCATCAGTACTGTCTTCTTAGAATATGAAGGGCAACTACATTCATACATATATACATACAAATGTTTGTAATAATCATGATTACAATAATAATAAAGATGGTAATAAAAATTGCGGTATTTCTTAAGCACTTACTATGTGCCAAGCACTTTACTAAGCACTGGGGTAGAAAGGAAGTAATCAGGTCAGGCATTTTCCCCGTCCCACTTAGGATTTGCATTCAGTCATTCGATCCATCAATGAACCAATGGAGTTTATAATAATGATAATTTTGGTAGTTGTTAAGCACTTACTATGTGTCAGGCACTGTTCTAAGCACGGGGGTACATACTAGGTAATCAGGTTGAACACAGTCCCTGTCCCACATGGGGCTCACAGGTTCAATCCCCATTTTACAAGATGAGGTAACTGAGGCCCAGAGAAGTAGTGAGGAGACTCATCCAAGGTCACAGACCAGTCAAGTGGGAGAGGCTGGATTAGAATCCATGACCTTCTGATTCCCAGGTCCGTACTCTAGCCATGCTCCATGCTGTGTTTGCAGTGTGCAGAGCACACAGTGTGTGGGGGGGAGGTTGGGGGGTGGGGGATGTGCGCATTGGCGCACTGAGGTCCCAGAAGATTAGGTGGTTACCCCAGGTTATCCAGCCACTTAGAGGTACAGCCAGGACTAGAATCTAGGTCTTTGACCTCCCAGTCCATTCATTCATTCCATTCAATAGCATTTATTGAGCACTTACTATGTGCAGAGCACTGTACTAAGCGCTTGGAATGAACAAGTCGGCAACAGATAGAGACAGTCCCTGCCGTTTGACGGGCTTACAGTCTAATCGGGGGAGATGGACAGACGAGAACAATGGCGATAAATAGAGTCAAGGGGAAGAACATCTCCTAAAAACAATGGCAACTAAATAGAATCAAGGCGATGTACATTTCATTAACAAAATAAATAGGGTAATGAAAATATATACAGTTGAGCGGACGAGTACAGTGCTGAGGGGATGGGAAGGGAGAGGGGGAGGAGCAGAGGGAAAGGGGGAAAAGAGGGTTTAGCTGTGGAGAGGTGGGGGGGGGGGTGGTAGAGGGAGTAGAGGGAGAAGGGGAGCTCAGTCTGGGAAGGCCTCTTGGAAGAGGTGAGTTTTAAGTAGGGTTTTGAAGAGGGGAAGAGAATCAGTTTGGCGGAGGTGAGGAGGGAGGGCGTTCCAGGACCGCAGGAGGACGTGGCCCAAGGGTCGACGGAGGGATAGGCGAGACCGAGGGACGGTGAGGAGGTGGGCGGCAGAGGAGCAGAGTGGGGCTCCGGGGTGGGCGGTAGAAAGAGAGAAGGGAGGTGAGGTAGGAAGGGGCAAGGTGATGTAGAGCCTTGAAGCCTAGAGTGAGGAGTTTTTGTTTGGAGCGGAGGTTGATAGGCAACCACTGGAGTTGTTTAAGAAGGGGAGTGACATGCCCAGATTGTTTCTGCAGGAAGATGAGCCGTCCCAATCCCTTGCCCTCCCCACCGATCCTGCTGTTTCCCATTTAATAATGATTGACTACATCGTAGTTCGTTAGATCTCAGCAGACGGAATCGGAATAAGGGAATTTCGGGAGACAATTTTTCTCCATCAACAAAGTACCCTTACGTAAATTCCATCCTGAGAGCCCCCCAAGCTCCCTGAACATCACCACATGATAAGGGCTACTTCAAGAAGCAGTGTGGCTCAGTGGAAATAGCCCGGGCTTAGGAGTCAGAGGTCGTGGGTTCAAATCCCGGTTCTGCTACTTGTCAGCTGTGTGACTTTGGGCAAGTCACTTAACCTCTCAGTGCCTCAGTTACCTCATCTGGAAAATGGGGATTAAAACTGTGAGCACCACGTGGGACAACCTGATTACCCTGTATCTACCCCAGTGCTTAGAATAGTGCTCGGCACATAGTAAGCGCTTAATAATTACCAACATTATTACTACTATTATTATTCAGGAATGAGACAAGCAAGATGTCACATTGGAGCATTGTGGCTTTACAAGAACCTCCATTGGTCATCCATCCACTCTACATCAAACAGAAACACCTTACCTTTGGCTTAAAAGTGCTCAGTCAGTCAGTGAGTCAGTCAGTCATATTTACTGAGCTTCACTGTGGGCAGAGCCCCATATTAAGCACTTGGGAGAGTACAGTATACCAATAAACAGACATGTTCCCTGACCACAACGAGCTTACAGTCAGTTTACCCCCTCCTACTGTACCTCACTGATCTCCTACTACCATCCAGCCTGCATGTTCCTCTCCTCTAACTCCAGTTTACTCACGGTGCCCCATTCTCTTCTATCTTGTCGCCAACCCCTTCCCATGTCCTCACTCTAGCCTGGAACTTCCTCCCCCTCCAAATATGCTAGACCACCACGATCCCCACCTTCAAAGCCTGCTTAAGGTCACAAATCCTCCAAGAAGCCTTCCCTGATTAAGCCCATTTCCCTCTCCATTCACTAATTCAATAGTATTTATTGAGCGCTTACTATGTGCAGAGCACTGTACTAAGCGCTTGGGATGAACAAGTCGGCAACAGATAGAGACAGTCCCTGCCGTTTGACGGGCTCTCCCTTCTGGGTCATCTTTAAATTTGGATCTGAGGTCTCCGGGCATTTGATTTTTATCCCACTATCAATCCTTCAACACTTATGTATATAACTCTAATGTATTATAAACTTATTTATTTATATTAATGTTTGTTCTCCCCTCTAGACTGAAGGGTGATTGTGGCCAGGGAACATGTCCACCAACTCTGTTGTGTTGAACTTTCCTAAGCACTTTACTACAGTGCTCTGTACACAGGAAGCACTCTATAGGTACCACTGATCGATGGATTAACTGACTGGATATAGACATATGTGATTATCCCACATGGGTCACCGACTAAGCTGCCGATCACAAAGCACCAAACTGCCTAGAACTCCCTTCCCAGATCACATTCTCCTCCATGGTTCAATCCATCAATTGTATTTATTGAGTGCTTATTGTCTGCAGAGCACTGCAAATATAGAAATTACGGATTTGTAAATAAGTGATGAGGGGCTGAGGGTGGAGTGAATACCCCATGCCCAAAGGGTGTAAACCAAATGCATAGATGGTGCAGAAGGGAGAGGTCTTAATCAGGGGACGTCTCTTAGAGATGTGACTTTAATAAGACTTTGAAAGTGGGTATAATGGTGTTCTGGAGTCTATAGAGGGGAAGGGAAGGGAGTTCCAGGCCATGGCTCTGCAGCTAAAGAAGGACTTCTCAATTTTGAAGTCATTTATCGGGCATTCCAGGGGGAATCAAGGCATTTCAGCCTTTTTGTGGTCTTTCTGGCCGAAGATCACATGCCGAGGGAGGTGGGAAGGGCACGATGTCATTCTTTTCCAGGCCCCTCTATAGTCACTGTCAGTTCAACTGGTATGACCTTTGTGTTAGGAGAACCCGCTTATCTGCCAATCCAGGGTAGGGGGGGCGCTTCCTTAAGCTTGCCTCTATATCCTAGTTGTTTCTATGTCCTTTTGTATGTTGCAGATAATCTCCATCTGTTTCTTTCCTGATGGCTGTTTTCCCATTGACTGAAAAAAATATCCAGGCCCTGCTATTTTTATCTTCCTTGCCCCTGTTCCAACGTATCCAGCAGAGCAGAACTCTCACCATCTATAAAGCACTACTGAAACCACATCTCCTCCAGGAAGCCTTCTCTAAATTCTCATTCCACCCACACTATTTTCCCTTCCTACTACTTCTTCCAAGCATTAGTCAGTCAATCGTATTTATTGAGTGCTCTCTGTGTGCACAGCACTATACTAAATGCTTGGGAGAGTCCAATACAACAATATAGTAGATACATTCCCTGCCCACAATGAGCTTACAGTCTTGAGGGGGAGACAGACAATAATAAAGAAAAAATTAAGCACTTAGTTGCCCTCTCCATCCCCACCACCACAGGACTTATGTACCTAGCCTTAGACTTGACTCTTTCCCTTACCTGTCATTCCTGTCCTCTCCCTGACTTTCCCATCACTGTGAATGGCACCTCCATCCTTCCCATCTCACAAGCCCACAACCTTGGTGTCATCCTTGACTCTGCTCTCTGTTTCACCCCACACATCCAATCCGCGGTCTCACCTTCACAACAGCGCCAAGATCCGCCCTTTCCTCTCCATCCAAACTGCTCCCTTGCTGGTATAAGCTCTCATAATATCTCGTCTGGATTACTGCATCAGCAGTAATCTGATCTCCCATCCTCCTGCCTCTCCCTGCTTCAGTCTATACTTAACTCTGCTGCCCGGATTATCAATCTACAGAACCGCTCTGGGCATGTCACCCCCCTCCTCAATAACCTCCAGTGGCTGCCTATCAACCTTCGCATGAAGCAAAAACTCCTCACTCTTGGCTTCAAAGCTCTCCATCACCTTGCCCCCTCCTACCTCACCTCCCTTCTCTCTTTCTATTGCCCACCCTGTACACTCCACTCCTCTGCCACTAACCTCCTCACTGGGCCTCATTCTCGCCTGTCCCGTCGACCCCTGGCCCATGTCCTTCCACTAACCTGGAATGCCCTCCCTCCCTACATCTGCTAAACTAACTCTCTTCCCCTCTTCAAAGCCCTACGGAGAGCTCACTTGCTCCAGGAGGCCTTCCCAGATCGAGTCCTCCCTTTCACTCTGCCCCTCCTCCCGTTCCAAATCTCCCTACTCCCTCCCTCTGCTCTACCCCCTTCCCCTCCCCACAGCATTTGTGTCTATTTATATGTATTATTTATTACTCTATTCATTTTATTAATGTTGTGTATATATCTATGATTCTATTTATTTTGATGGCATTGTTACCTGACTACTTGTTTTGCTTTGTTGTCTGTTTCCCTCTTTTATACTGTGAGCCCATTGTTGGGCAGGGATTGTCTCTATCTGTTGCTGAATTGTACATTCCAAGTACTTAGTACAGTGCTCTCCACACAGTAAGCGCTCAATAAATATGATTGAATGAATGAATTCATTTTAATGTCCATTTCCCCCGCTAGACAGTGTTCCTTGAGGGCAGGAATACATAACTGAATTGTACTCACCCAAGCACTTAGTGCAGTTCTCTGCATAAAAGCACTCAATAAATGTCATTTATTGAATAATTGACTTGTTATCGCCTACCCTCTCAAATTCCTCCTTCCCCAAAACATCCCAAACCTTACGAGGAAATAGTCCCAACATCACTTAATAATAATAATGTTAGTATTTGTTAAGCGCTTACTATGTGCCGAGCACTGTTCTAAGCGCTGGGGTAGACACAGGGGAATCAGGTTGTCCCACGTGGGGCTCACAGTCTTAATCCCCATTTTACAGATGAGGGAACTGAGGCACAGAGAAGTTAAGTGACTTGCCCACAGTCACACAGCCGACAAGTGGCAGAGCTGGGATTCGAACTCATGAGCCCTGACTCCAAAGCCCGTGCTCTTTCCACTGAGCCACGCTGCTTCAGTTTTAATACTAGATGGAAATTTACCTTAATTTGACACGTTTGATAAAACTATTATTACCTAGCTTACATTCTCATTTCAGCGGAGTAATCAATCAATCAATAGTAGTTATTGACTGTATATTATGTGCAGAGCACTGTACTAAGGGCTAGGGAGAGTACAGAGCAACAGAATTAGCAGACACATTCCCTGCCCATATCAAGCTTACAGTACAGAGTTGGAGACAGGCATAATATAAATACGTAATTTATAACATATCATCTAAAGATATGTATATATAACTAATAGGGGGTTGATGGTGGAAAGAATATCAAATTTCCAAAAGTCACAGATCTGAGTGCAAGTGTACATTTAGATTTCTGAAGAGAAATTATCTTTTGAGTAATGAATGCATGCCTCTATTTAAAAAATAGAGTCTTAACTTCTGCTTGTTGGTTGGAAAAAAAGTTGCTTTGGGCTTGAGCTGTTTCCAATAGGTTTCTAGAAAAATTGAGCTGTGACATTTCCCAAACCAACAACCTGCCACACTGCTTAGGAGTGCTGTTCTACTCCACTTACCTGGCATGTGCAACGTTCTGAGATGCGGCCTAATGATTACTTCCAAGTGAACTGTTATTCTATACTAAACGTGCAGATATAAAAATATCTATATACTTATATAGTTGTGTGTGTGTGTGTGTGCGTGTGTGTATTTCTGAGTTGGCTGTGATACTGTTGAAGGATCAGAGCAAAAGGATATAGAAAATGAGACTTATGTTTATATATGATTATCTCAGCAATTAGCCATGATGGAAAATAAAATGTATTGCAATTTAATGATGCTTTGCAAAAAATATATGGTTTTTAAAGCTTTTGAAGAGAAACAGTCTGTTTACTTTTTTTCAATATGTAATGAATTCTTCTTTAATGTATCATTTCATTAGAGATGAGTAAACATCACTGGGGAAAACTGCAAGAAGCTGAAGATTGCATGGGGTGTTTGTTTATTAATTAAGGACTCCCAACCTATCTCTCTCACCCTGATCTTCTAACCAACCTGCAATCCTGCCTCTCTGTCCTTGGAAATCTCCATTTGGATTTACAAATTTGATCTGTCCAAAACCAAAATACTCATTCTCACTCTTATGGCTCCTCTTCTTCCTCCTAACTTTCTTATCTCAGTCTTTAACACATCATCCTAGAAGCCAGCGCTCATCCTTGATTGCTGGCTCATCATTATCATCATCAGTGGTATTTATTGAGCACTTACTGTGTACAGAGTATTGTACTAAGCAATGGGGAGAGTACAATATAACAGAGTAGGTAGACACAGTCCTGACCAATTATGAGCTGACAATCTAGTGGGTCTGACATATTAAAATGAATAAAAGATGTATCATATATGAATTATAACGTGTGAGACATTAATATAAGTGATTTATAATTTATAAATTATAATACATTCATTCATTCTATCATATTTATTGAGTGCTTACTGTGTGCAGAACACAGTACACAGCTCTTGGGAGAGTGCAGTAACACAATAAGCAGACACATTCCCTGCCCAGAATGAGCTTAGAGTCTAGTGGGCGGGAGGCAGACATCAATACCTGCAAATAAAATTACAGGTACGTATCTAAGTGCTGTGGGGCTGGGAGGGGGGAAGAGCAAAGGGAACATGTCAGGGTGATGAAGTAGGGAGTAGGAGATGAGTAAAAGGTGGGGTTTAGTCTGGGAAGGCTTGTTGGAGGAGGTTTATCTTCAATAAGGCTTTGAAGATGGGGAGAGTAATTGACTTTCAGATTTGAGGAGGGAGGGCATTCCAGGCCGGAGGCAGGATGGGGGCTAGGGGTCGGTGGAAAGATTGGTGAGATCAAGGCACAGTGAAAAGGCTAGCACTAGAAGAGGGAAGTATGCGGGCTGAGTTGTGGAAGGAAAGTAGCCAGGTGACATAGGAGTGGGCAAGGTGGTAGATTGCTTTAAAGCCAATGGTGAAGAGTTTTTGTTTGATGCAGAGGTGGATGGGTAACCACTGGAGTTTTTGGAGAAGTGGGGTGATATGTCCTGAACATTTTTTGTTGAAAAATGATCTGGGCAGCAGAGTGAAGGATAGACTGGAGTGGGGAGAGACAGGAGGCTGGGAGGTCAGTAAGGAGGCTGACGCAGTAAACTAAGCGGGATTGGATGAGTGATTTTATTAAGGTCGTAGCAGTTTGGGTTGAGAGGAAAGGGAAGATTTTAGGAATGTTGTGAAGGTGGGATCGACAGGATTTAGTGATGGACTGAATAAGCGGGCTGAATGAGAGAGAGAAAACTCAAGGATAATGCCAAGGTTATGGGCTTGTGACAGGAAGGATGGTGATGCCGTCTACAGTGATGAGAAAGTCAGGGGAAGATGTGGCCTAATAATAATGATGATAATAATAATGGTATTTTTTAAGCGCTTACTATGTGCCAAGCACTGTTCTAAATGCTGGGGTATATACAAGGTAATCAAGTTGTCCCACGTGGGTCTTAGAGTCTTAATCCCCATTTTCCAGGTGACATAACTGAGGCAGAGAGAAGCAAAGTGGCTTGCCCTAGGTCAAACAGCAGACAAGTGGCAGAACCGGAATTAGAACCCACATCCTCTGACTCCCAAGCCAGTTCTCTTTCCACTAAGCCATGCTGCTGGGAAGCACTTATATACTTGTATTTAAATATATGTTCAACTGTGCTCTCCCAAATGTTCAGTACAGCGCTCACCAAACAATAAGTGCTCAGTAACCATCACTGATTGATATACGTATTTACGCCCATCCTCATTATGTGTTGGCAGCGTGGCTCAGTGGAAAGTGCACGGTCTTGGGAGTCAGAGGTCATGGGTTCTAATCCTGGCTCTGCCACTTGTCAGCTGTCTGACTTTGGGCAAGTCACTTAACTTCTCTGGGCCTCAGGTAACTCATCTGTAAAATGGGGATGAAGACTATGAGCCCCATGACGGACAACTTGATCATCTTATATCCCCCCAGCGCTTAGAAGAGTGGTTTGCACATAGTAAGCGCTTAACAAATACCAAAACTAATTAATTTTCACTAGCTGTGGATTCGATTATTAATTTTGATTTTGATTACTCTGTAAAAACTTTTCTATTCTTCCCCATTAGAGTGTAACCTCCTTTCAGAAAAAAAATATGTCATTTGCTTGTCTTGTATTGCCAAAGACCTAGTGCAATGCATTGTATAGTGAGTACTTAATAAGTAACATTTCTTCTAGACTTATTACTACTAAAATAGACTCTCTTTTTCCACAGAGAATGAAGTCTTGGAGAAGAGAACCAAGAACGAAAGGATGTGGGGGTGCTACCTCATCCTTGAGTAAATGACAAAGGCACTTTCAAAGTTTCTAAAGTTACATTCTGTTTCAGTTCACAACATATTGTCTTCAGCTTAGGAAGACTAAACTTCTTTATGGCCTTTTATGGTGAGGGAAAGGAACACAGGAAATTTAAAGGAAGCCTGGGGGCAGGGAAGGGATTACTTGATCACCAGGCAGAGTCACCAAGGATTGTTGATGGATCCAATCTATTTCCAATCAAGTTAAAATGGGTCTCCGACTGTGGAATCACTTGGATTCAAGAGAAATTAATTAATGGAGTTCTATTTCTCATCTATCATTGACTGATCTCATTCTGGGTCATTTTGGTAAAAATAGGGCTCCCAACTTAAATTCAGGAATGAATCTCCCATATATAATGTCCTTATAATGAGAAGCAGCGTGGCTTAGTGGCAGGAGCAAGGGCTTGGGAGTCAGAGGTCATGGGTTCTTATCCCACCACTGCCACGTGTCACCTGTGTAACTTTGGGCAAGTCACCTCACTTCTCTGTGCCTCAGTTACCACATCTGTAAAATGGGGATTAAGACTGTGAGCCCCAAGTGGGACAACCTGTATTACCTTGTATCTACCCCAGCACTTAGAACAGTGCTCAGCACATAGTAAGTGCTTAACAAGTATCATTATTATTATTATTATCAATCAACCATATTTATTGAGCACTTTCTATGTGCAGAGAGCTTCCCGTTGTGGGCAGGGATTGTCTCTCTTTATTGCTGAATAGTATTTTCCAAGTGCTTAGTAGAGTGCTCTGCACACAGTAAGCACTCAATAAATACGATTGAATAAATGAATGACTGTACTGACTGCCTGGGAGAGCATGATATAACAGAATTAAACTGATGTGTTCCCTTCCCATAATGAGCTTACAGTCCAGAGAAGAAATTGCACTCCAATCTGAAAGATGTCAATTTAAGATGCAGTTTTCAGGAACAAACTATGTCTTTAACCTGAGCCCTCTGGGAATGTGTCTGTTATATTGTTATGTCGTACTCTCTCAATCACTTAGAATAGTGTTCTCCACATAGTAAGTGCTCAATAAATATCAATGATTGTCTATAATTCATTTTAATTGTCATTTTGGGGGCTTAGTATGTATTCTTGAGATTTACCAATGAAGAGAATTGTTTTTCCTATAGCATATTCTTTGGTTTTAACCCATCTTTAAAATTCCTGCCCTTTTAAATCATTTTGAGAGCTAATTAGCCTGCAAGTCATTTTCAAACTACTCTGCAAAGTAAGGTATATCCTTGTATAACAGTCTTATTCTGCTGTGCACTTCTAGACCCTCATGAACAGGAATCATATCTACCTACTCTATTCAACTGGACTCTCATTAGTGCTTACCTTAGTACCGTGCTCTGTACTAACTGACCCTTATCGACACCCATGTCTATTTCACTCACCAGTTGTTCCGGGAATTTAACTCCCTCCTCAGGATCTCTGTCCCTCAGGCTCCCCAATCCCTTATCCCCAATGACCTGATCACCTATTTTATTAAGAAGTTTGATACTATCAGGTGTGAGCTCTCTAAAATCATTCCTGCCTCTCTTCAGTCCCTCCCCCTCCGTGGCCCTCTTCAATTCTCCCATCCTTCCCAGTAGTATCTCTTGAGAAGATTTCATGCTTCCTCTCAAAAGCCATCCCCTCCACCTGCACATCTGACCCCATTCCTTTGCATCTTATCAACTCTCGCCCCCTCTCTTCTTCCCTCTCTAACAGCCATCTACAACAGTTAGCTCTCCAAAGGCTTCTTCTCCACTACTTTCAAATGTGCCCATGACTTTCTTATCCTTAAAAAAAACCCCTCCCTTGATCCTATGGCTCCCTCCAGTTATCACCCATCTCTCTCCTACCTTTCCTCTCCAAACTCCTTGAGCGAAATGTCTACACCTGCTATTTCAAAGTCCTCTCCTCAAATTCTCTCCTTGATCCCCTCTGATGTGGCTTCTGTTCCCTTCACTCCACAGAAACCACCCTCGCTAAGGTCACCAGTGATCTTCTTGCCACATTCAACAACCTCTACTCCATCCTAATCTTCCTCGACCTCTAAGCTGCCTTTGACATGGTGGACCAGCCTCTTCTCCTGGAAACATCATCCACCCTTGGTTTCACTGACTCTGTCCTCTCCTGGCATTCCTCTTATCCATCTGACCATTCATTCTCAGTCTCCTTCAAGAGCTCCTTCTCCGCCTCCCACCTCCTAACTGTGGGGTGTCCCTCAAGGTTCGGTTCTGGCATCCACTCCCTTGGAGAACTCACTCAGTCCCATGGTTTCAACTACCACCTGAATGCAGATGATACACAAATATACGTCTCCTACCCTGATCTCTCTCCCTCTCTGCAATCTGGCATCTCCTCTTGCCTTCAAAACATCTCTACTTGCATGTCCTCCCATCACCTCAAGCTTAAAATATTCAAAATAGAACTCCTAATCTTCCCACTCAAGCACTGTCCTCCCCCTGAATTTCCCATCACACTTTACACAGCACCACCATCCTTCCTGTCTCACAAGCCAATAATCTTGGTGTTATCCTTGACTCTTCTCATTCAACCCACATATTTAATCCATCATGAAATCCTGTCGTTCCCACATTCACAACATAGTTAAAATCCTCCCTTTCCTCTCCAGCCAAACTGCTATCACATTAGTACAATCACTCATCCTATCCTGCCTAGAGTACTGCATCAGCCTCCTTGCTGACCTCCCAGCCCTCTGGGTCTCCCCATTCCAGTCTATACTTCACTCTGCTGATGGGATCATTCTTCTATAAAAACATTCAAGATATGTCACCCTACTCCTCAAAAAACTCCAGTGGTTGCCCATCCACCTCCGCATCAAACAGAAACTCCTCACCATTGGCTTTAAAACACTCCACCATCTTGCCCCCTCCTATCCCAACTCGATACTCTCCTCCTACAAACCAGCCTGCACACTTTGTTCCTCTAGTGCTAACTGTTTCACTGTGCCTTGGTCTCTCCTGTCTCATCACCAACCCCTGTCTCATGTCCTGCTTCTGGCCTGG
The DNA here is from genome assembly GCF_004115215.2 of Ornithorhynchus anatinus. Lineage (NCBI taxonomy): Eukaryota > Metazoa > Chordata > Mammalia > Monotremata > Ornithorhynchidae > Ornithorhynchus > Ornithorhynchus anatinus. Next base: position 174,717,513 of record NC_041728.1, on the reverse strand, counting down.
AACACCTTCCCTCATCAAATCCGAGAGACAATTACTCCCCGCCCCTGTCCTCTTCCCCTCCCTTCAGGCTCACATCTCCTCCTGCCTCCAGGACGTCTCCACCTGGATGTTGGCCCGCCACCTAAAACTCAACATGAGCAAGACTGAGCTCCTCATCTTCCCTCCCAAACCCGGTCCTCTCCGAGACTTCCCGATCACCGTGGATGGCACCACCATCCTTCCCATCTCTCGGGCCCGCGATCTCGGTGTCATCCTTGACTCGTCTCTCTCGTTCACCCCACGCATCCTATCCGTTACTGAGACCTGCCGGTTTCACCTTTACAATATCTCCAAGATCCGCCCTTTCCTCTCCACCCAGACGGCTACCTTACTGCTACAGGCTCTCGTTATATCCCGGCTAGACTACTGTGTCAGCCTTCTCTCTGACCTCCCTTCCTCCTCTCTCGCCCCGCTCCGGTCTATTCTTCACTCCGCTGCCGGGCTCATCTTCCTGCAGAAATGATCTGGGCATGTCACTCCCCTTCTTAAACAACTCCAGTGGTTGCCTATCAACCTCCGCTCCAAACAAAAACTCCTCACTCTAGGCTTCGAGGCTCTCCATCACCTTGCCCCTTCCTACCTCTCCTCCCTTCTCTCTTTCTACCACCCACCCCGCACGCTCCGCTCCTCTGCCGCCCACCTCCTCGCTGTCCCTTGGTCTCGCCTATCCCGCCGTCGACCCCTGGGCCACGTCCTCCCGCGGTCCTGGAACGCCCTCCCTCCTCACCTCCGCCAAACTGATTCTCTTCCCCTCTTCAAAACCCTACTTAAAACTCACCTCCTCCAAGAGGCCTTCCCAGACTGAGCTCCTCTTCTCCCTCTACTCCCTCTACCAACCCCCCTTCACCTCTCTGCAGCTTAACCCTCTTTTCCCCCCATTTCCCTCTGCTCCCCCCCCCCCCACTTCCCATCCCCTCAGCACTGTACTCGTCTGCTCAACTGTATATATTTTCATTACCCTATTTATTTTGTTAATGAAATGTACATCGCCTTGATTCTATTTAGTTGCCATTGTTTTTTCGAGATGTTCTTCCCCTCGACTCTATTTATTGCCATTGTTCTCGTCTGTCCGTCTCCCCCCATTAGACTGTAAGCCCGTCAAATGGCAGGGACTGTCTCTATCTGTTGCCGACTTGTTCATTCCAAGCGCTTAGTACAGTGCTCTGCACATAGTAAGTGCTCTATAAATACTATTGAATGAATGAATGAATTACTCTCCCCACCTTCATAGCCTTATTGAAGGCACATCTCCCCCAGAGGCCTTCCCAAACTAAGTACCCCCTGTCCTCTCCTCCCATTCCCTTCTGTGTTGTCCTGACTTGCTGTCTTTGTTTTTCCACTCCTCCCAGCCCCACAGCACTTATGCACCTATCTGTCATTCATTAATTTATTTGTATAGATGCCTGTCTCCTCACCTCCATACTATAAACTCATTGTGGGCAGGCAGTATGTCTGTTCATTGTTGTATTGTTCTCTCCCAAGAGCTTAGTACAGTGCTCTGCACACAGTAAGCACTCAACAAATGATTGAATGAATAATAATAAAGATGTTCTAAGCACTGGGGTAAATACAAGTGCCACGTGGGGTTCACAGGCTTCATCCCCATTTTACAGATGAGGTAACTGAGGCATCCAGAAGTTAAGTAACTTGCCCAAAGTCACCCAGCTGACAAGTGGCAGAGGTGGGATAAATCAATACTCTGTACACAGTAAGAATTCAATGACTATCATTGATTGATCGATGCTAAAGAGCTAGTTGAAGTAAATTTAAAAGGCAGATTTCCTTCCCAGACAAGGCAGTAAAATTCCAACTTGCTTATTTAGAAAATGATTTAATACTCTACCAGTCTTGATCTTCAATACAACATGTTGACCGAAGTAGAAAATAGAAAGCTGTCGACTGACCAAATCAAAAAGCACATATTATAGACAAAACCATTCATTTACAGCTAACTAAATATCAAATATCAGGGCAGAATCACAAACAAGGCAGTCCTGGATCAAAGTCAGTCTTAGAGTATCATAATCAGTCAGTCAGTCGCATTTATGGATCACTTACTATATGCAGAGCACTGTGCTAAGCACTTGGGAGCGTACAATATACCAGCAATTATCAAACAGTTGGGTTGGGCGGAGCAGGTGAAGAGAATGAGTAGCAGTCACATATGTGACATCAGGCACTAATCAATAAATCATATTTATTGAACACTTAGGTGCAGACCACTGTACTAAGCCCTTGGAAGAGTAGAATATAACAGATTTGGTAGAAATGTTTCAAGCCCAAAGCGAGCTTTCAGTCTAGAGGGGGATACAGACATTAATATAAGTAAGTAAATTACAGATATGTACATAGGTTCAGTGCGGCTGAGGGAGGGGTGAATAGAGGGTGCAAATTTAAGTGCTAAAGGTGACAAAGAAGGGTGCGGGATCAGAGGAAATGAGGACTCAGTCGGGAAGGCCTCTTGGAGGAGATGTGCTTTTAATTAGCCTTCGGAGGTGGGGGGAAATCTGTTGGCTATGAAGAGAGAGGGCATTCCAGGCGAGAGGCATGATGAGGGCAAGAGGTAGGTGATGAGAGAGATGGGATCGAGGTTCAGTGAGTTGGGTGCCATTAGAGGAGCGACATATGCAGGTGGGGATGTAGTAGAACAGCAGAGAGGTTAAGTAGGAGGGGGTGAGGTGCTGCTGTTCAGCGACCTGAATTTGGGAGACGGAGACCAAAGTGGGCAGCTGAACCTTTTCAAGGTGACGATAAAACAAAGCCTCAGAAAATACTACCTCCCAGCTGAACACTGGGACTAGCATGGCTCACTGAATTCAAGAAAGGAGAGACGTTTTTCTGGTTGAAGCTTGGTAGGGGTCATAAAACAAGAAAACCAAAAGATAAACAGTGTCAGTTCCTGCTAAAAAGATACATGAAAGCACAGGGTCTGTCTTCATGGGTGCACAGTCAAGTTCGGGCCTCTGCATCCTGCATAACCTCAACTACTTATGCACCTATAGATTAAGACCATTTGATAATGATAATAATAATGATAATAATGTTATTTTTTAAGTGCTTACTATGTTTCATGGAAATGGAGTGGATGCAAGCAAATTGATTTAATAATAATGTTGGTATTTGTTAAGCGCTTACTATGTGCAGAGCACTGTTCTAAGCACTGGGGTAGATACAGGGTAATCAGGTTGTCCCACGTGAGGCTCGCAGTCTTCATCCCCATTTTACAGATGAGGTAACTGAGGTACAGAGAAGTTAAGTGACTTGCCCACAGTCACACAACTGAAAAGCAGCAGAGCCGGAATTCAAACCCATGACCTCTGACTCCCAAGTCCGGGCTCTTTCCACTGAGCCACGCTGCTTCTCTCTTTTAGACATAGTACCTGTCCCATGTGGGGCTCCCAGTCTCAATCCTCATTTTACAAATGAGATAACTGAGGCACAAAGAAGCAAGGTGACTTGCCCAAGGTCACACGGTAGGCAAGTGGCAGAGCTGGGATTAGAACCTATGACCTTCTGAGTCCCAGGCCCAGGGTAATAATAATAATAATGTTGGTATTTGTTAAGCGCTTACTATGTGCCGAGCACTGTTCTAAGCGCTGGGGTAGACATAGGGGAATCAGGTTGTCCCACGTGGGGCTCACAGTCTTAATCCCCATTTTACAGATGAGGGAACTGAGGCACAGAGAAGTGAAGTGACTTGCCCACAGTCACACAGCCGACAAGTGGCAGAGCTGGGATTCGCCACTATGCAATGTTGCTTCTCATTTTTTGATCTGTCTACTTGTCTATCACTATTGGTGATACTCTATTTTGACTATCCCTAAGGATTCATTATCCTTTTGGATTCTGTTTCCCACCTTGCATTATTAAACAACGGGCTTTGCCAAAAATCACCTTATCAGGATAGGAAGTCCAAAACCGAATAATCTATCTGACCCATCAGGAGAAATGACAGGACGCAGCCAATGACTCACCCTCTCAGCCAGCCAAGCAGTCAGTCATGGTCCAAGGATATTCCTCAGGGTCAGTCATGCTGAACTAGATCCAGTGTCTAGGGATACATGTAAAAGAATTGAAACAGTTCCTGAGCATAAGAAGCTTACAGCATAATAGGGGAGACAGCCGAGCATTCAGTTAATTAACCCAAATTTCTGGGTTAGAGCTTTTGGAGCAGGCTTCTAGAGCTTTGCTCCCAGAGGTGAGTTCAGCTTTTCTGGACCAACTCCCTTTATCTTCTGATCGCCAAAGATCACCTTTTAGAAAAATTGTTGGTCTTGTAAGTTTCCTCTGAAATCCTGGTAATTCTGGAAACCCCAGGGTAAAGTAAGACATAGCGGGGTAAAGTAACATAATAATAGTGGTATTTGTTAAGCGCTTACTATGTGCCTGGTGCCATACTGAGTGCTGGGATGGATACAAGTAAATTAGGTGGGACACAGTCCTACCTGTCCCATGTGGGGCTCCCAGTCTCAATCCTCATTTAACAGATCAGATAACCGAGGCCCAGAGAAGTTAAGTGTCTTGCCCAGTGTCACACAGCAGACAAGTGGCAGAGCTGGGATTAGAACTCATAATTTCCTGACTCCCAGACACGTGCTCTATCCACTACACCACGCTCCTTCGGCAACATCAGATCCAGTGCATTTTTAAATGAGATTTGTTACCATTTACCATGTTCAGGACACTATACTAAGCTCTGAGTTAGCTATAAAATCATCAAGTTGGATACAGTCCATGTCCCACAGTCTTAATCCCCATTTTACAGGTGGGGCAACTGAGGCAGAGAAAAGTGAAGCAACTTGCCCAAGGTCTCACAGGCAACATGTGGCAGATCCGGGTTTAGAAGCCAGGTTCTCTGATTCCCAGGCCCATGCTCTTTCTCTGAGACAATCCACCAACTGCCAGGATGGTGGGAGAGAAAGTGCTCTAGCAGTAGGGAATTTGCTCTCTTAGGACAGGACAGGATGCAGGGAAAAACAGATTTTCCCTAAAAATAAATATAATAAAATGAATACCATTTATTTTTAGGGATAATGTGATCTGTAAAATGAGGATTGAGATTGTGAGTCCCAAGTGGGACAGAGCCTGTATCCAACCTGGAGGGATTTACTTACATCCAGCCCAAAATGCATCCGGGAGTTAGATGGGTGGTTGTTACACTGATTACACAGCAAGGGCTCAATAAATAGGATTGATTGTAGATAATTACCAGCACCTGAGAGACTCTCACCTCTGCTCTCAGTCACAAATTGGTGTTGGATAATAATGCTGGTTTGCATGAGTGACTAAGGTGCAGGAGTCAGGGTGAATTATTTCCCCCACTTGAATCCATGGAAAGGAATCTCCTTTTATTTATCTCCATTCTCCCTCTTATGGTTGGGAGAGAATAGATTTCAAGTAGTGGAGTAGTCATCTAACTTGTCTGGGTCTAACCTACATTGTTGGGAAAATGGGAATTAAATACCCATTCTCCCGCCTACTTAGATTGTGAGCCCCATGTGGGACAGGGACTGTGTCTAGCCTGATCACCCTGTTTCTAAATGAGATCTGAGTACAGTGCTTTTTTTGTGACGTTTAACCCCATGTGCTAGGCACTGTACTAAGCACTGAGGTAGATACAAGCTATTCAGCCTGGACACGGTCCACGTCCCTAATTGGGGTTTACAGCCTTAATCCCCATTTTACAGATGAGGAAACAGGCATAGAGAATTTAAGTGACCGGCTTAAGGTCACACAGCAGACAAGTGGCAGAGCTGGGATTAGAACCCACGTCTTTCTAACCCCCATGCTCTATCCACTCAGCTATGTGTATCTAACTGCCAAGCTTCAGTGCTTTCATTCATTCAATTGCATTTATTAAGCACTTACTCTGTGCAGAGCCTGTACTAAGCACTTGGGCTGCATGGCTCAGTGGAAAGAGCCCAGGCTTGGGAGTAAGAGGTCATGGGTTTGAATCCCGACTCTGCCACTTGTCAGCTGTGTGACTGTGGGCAAGTCACTTAACTTCTCTGTGCCTCAGTTACCTCATCTGTAAAATGGGGATTAACTGTGAGCCTCATATGGGACAACCTGATTACCTTGTATCTACCCCAGTGTTTAGAACAGTGCTCTACACATTCAATAGTATTTATTGAGCGCTTACTATGTGCAGAGGACTGTACTAAGTGCTTGGAATGTACAAGTCGGCAACAGATAAGCACAGATAAGCACAGATAACAGATAAGCACATAGTAAGTGCTTAACAAATATCAACATTATTATTACAATTGGGCAACAGAGACAATCCCTACTCAACACTGGGCTCTCAGTCTAGAAAGGGGAGACATACAACAAAACAAAACAAGTAGACAGGCATCACTTCCAGCAAAATAGATTAATAGCACCATAGATAAATGCACATCACTAATAAAATAGAACAATAAATTTGTGCAAGTATATACAAGTTCTGTGGGGAGGGAAGGGGGTAGAGCAGAGGGAGAGAGTCAGGGTGATGGGGAGAAGAGGAGGAGCAGAGGGAAAAGGAGGGCTCAGGCTGGGAAGGCCTCCTGGAGGAGGCACACAGTAAGTACTTGTTTCACAGATATTATCACTATTCTTATTGTGATTATTATTACTATCATTAGTACTAGTCATCAGAAGAATGCCATTTTTGGAACATCTACTAAGTGCAACAAACTGTACTAAATGCTTAGCAAAGCCCAACAGTACGAAAGATATGTTCCCTGCCCACAAGTAGCTTGCAGAATAAATATCTATAGATAGGTCAGAACATTAACTTATGTACACATATATCAGTACTTATTTATTATTTCAAGCACTCTACTTGTACACACAGTCGTTTAGACTGTGAGCTCGTCATAGGGTAGGGATTGTCTTTATCTGTTGCCAAATTGTACATGCCAAGTGCTTAGTACAGTGCTCTGCACATAGTGAGTGCTCAATAAATACTATTGAATGAACATACATATGTGTTTGCCTTCTCCATTAGAGTAGAAACCTCTCATGGGCAAGACCTGTGCCATTCCGTATTTCCCAAGCAGTTACCATAGTACACCAAACCAAGCAAACACTTGATAAATGTTAGTATTATTCATTCGTTCATTCAGTAGTATTTATTGAGGGCTTACTATGTGCAGAGCACTGTACTAAGCACTTGGAATGTACAATGCGACAACAGAGACAAACTTTGCCTATAGACGGGCTTACAGTCTAATTGGGGGAGACAGATAAAAACAAAACAACTTAATCATGATAAATAGAATTGAGGGGATGTACACCTCATTAACAAAATAGATAGGGTAATAAAAATATATACAAATGAGCAGAGTGCTGAGGGGAGGGGAAGGAAGAGGGGCAGGAGCAGAGGGAAAGCGAGGAAAGGGGGCTTACTGCTCATATTACCTTTACGACAAAATAGGTCAACCAAGGGCCTGTCTAGAGTTCAAATTGGAAAACTCGAAAACAATATTACTTTGTATGATTTTACTTCAGTCAAGTGAAGGAAAATCAAAGACTGTGTTTCAGCAGAATATGTTTCCCTCAGTTCGCCTAATAATGTGAGGGTTACATTACTGAAGGAAAACCTGCATTGAGACTCATGCCATGCAATTGCCCCAAATCACTCCCTGACTAATTGCTCTTTGTCACGTGTTTAGTACAGAGCTCTGCACATAGTAAGTGCTCAGTAAATATGACTGAATAATGAATGAATTCTATCAAGGTAGACACGCATGGTCAAAGGAACTCTCCCAAATAGTCTTACAGTGTTGTATGTTTTGTTTTTTTAGGGCATTTGTTAAGCTCTTCCTATGTGCCACTGGGGTAGATACAAATTAATCAGGTTGGACACAGTCCCTGCCCTACATTCATTCACTCAATAGTATTTATTGGGCACTTACTATGTGCAGAGCACTGTACTAAGCGCTTTGAATGAACAAGACGGCAACAGATAGAGACAGTCCCTGCCGTTTGACGGGTTTACAGTCTAATCGACGGGCTTACAGTCTGGGGCTCACAGTCTTAATCCCCATTTTACAGATTAGAGAACTGAGGCACAGAAAAGTTAAGTGACTTGTTCAAGGTCACACAGCAGAACGAAATTAGAACCCAGATCCTTTCACTCATTCATTCATTCAATCGTATTTATTGAGTGCTTACTGTGTGCAGAGCACTGTAGTAAGTGCTTGGAAAGTACAATTCAGCAATAAAGAGAGACAATCCCTGCCCACACAGGGCTTACGTTCCGGACACAGGGCTTACAGATCCTTCTGATTCCCAGGACCATGCTCTACGCACAGAGCAATTCCGCTTCTCTAAAATGATGCACTGCAGAGAGAGCATAATACACAAAAGAACACACACGAAAAAACTGGAGGAGCCTCATTTGAATATACCAGTTCCTAGGAGATATCATTTGTGTGGATTCCTCGTGTGCCTTTCACTGATTTCATAATAGAGAGACCGAATTGCGCATGAAGCTCTTTGAGCATTTCTGACATGTGGATAAACAAAATCTAGAACGAAACCAATTAACTCAAATTCATTCGGGTTGATGCTGAGAGTTGGACCTCATCTGTCTGAGCCATTACAGGCTGCAATTCTAACCCGTTGTTCTACATTGTTTCACTGCCCCCGGTTACATTCTCATTAACTTTTTATGGGATTGGAAGAAAGAGTCTCTGGAGAGACAATATAAAAGTCATTTGGTATTAGCGGTTTCTTTTCCTCTTTCTGTGGGTATTACCCACTTTGTGTTCTGGTTCCCCTCTTTCTACACTCACCCTCTGAGAGAAATCTTTTGCTCTCATGCCTTCAGCTACCTGCTGTGTGAAGATAAATCCCAGACCTTTCTCTTGAATACTGACCTCTCATCTTATCTAAAATCCCGCATATCTTCTTGATCACTGCATCAGCCTCCTTGTTGACCTCCCTGCCTCCTCTATCTCCCCATTCTAGACTTTATTCAGCTGTTCTGATGATTTTTCTAAAAAAAGTTCAGTCCACGGCTCTCCACTCTCCAAGAACATCAAGTGGTTTCCCATCCATCTCCGCATCAAACAGAAACTCCATAATGATAATAGTAATTATGTAATTGTTAAGTGGTTATTATGTCAAGCACTTTACTAAGCACTGGGGTTGATACAAGCAAATCAGGTTGAACACAGTCTCCGTCCCATGTGGGACTCATAGTTTCAATCCCCATTTTACAGATGAGAGAACTGAGGCCCAGAGAATTGAAGTGTCTTGCCCAAGGTCACACAGCAGACAAGTGGCAGAGCTGGGATTAGAACCCATGACTTTCTGGCTCTCAGACCCGGGCTCTAGCCACTACACTTACCATCATCTTCAAGGCATTCAATCAGCTTGCACCCTCCTATGTCACCTCACCGCTCTTCTATTGATGAGAAGATGAGATGAGTAGCAGCGTGGCTCAGTGGAAAGAGCCTGGGCTTGGGAGTCAGAGGTCATGGGTGCGAATCCCAGCTCTGCCACTTGTCAGTTGTGTGACTGTGGGTAAGTCACTTAACTTCTCTGTGCCTCAGTTACCTCATCTGTAAAATTGGGATTAACTGTGAGCCTCACATGGGTCAACCTGATTACCCTGTATGTACCCCAGTGCTTAGAACAGTGCTCTGCACATAGTAAGCGCTTAGCAAATACCCACATTATTATTCTATTACAACCCAGCCTATACACTTCATTCCTCTAATACCAACGTAATCACTGTACCTCGATCTCATCTATCTCACCACTGACCTCTCGCCCACATCCTTCCTGTGGCCTGAAATGCCCACCCCCTTCATATCCTACAGACCATCACCCTCCCCATCGTCAGAGCTTTATGAAAAGCACATCTTCCCCAAGCAGCCTTCCCCGACTAAGCCCTCATTTCCTCTTCTCCCTCTCACTTCTGCATCACACCTACATTTGGATTTGCTCCTCATATTCACCTTATTCCTCTTAATCCCCATTTTGCAGATGAGGGAACTGAGGCACAGAAAAGTTAATCAGGTTGGAAACAGTCTCTGTACCAGATGGGGTTCAAAGTTTTAATCCTCATTTTACAGATGAGGCAAATGAGGCCCAGAGAAGTGAAGTGATTCACCCAAAGTCACACAGCAGACAAGTGTCAGAGCTGGGATTAGAACCCAGGTCCTTCTGCTTCCCAAGCCCATGCTCAGTGCACTAGACCACACTGCTTCTCAATTGCCTTCTTAGTACAGTGCTCTGCACAGAGAAAGAGCTCAATAAATAGGGTTACTGACTGAGTGACTGAATGTGCTGGTTCCATATGGGGCCTTGTCTCCTGTTTGGAGCCTCCCTGGTGGTATACTGATTTCCCAAAAGGTTTTGTTAAGTGAAGCTGCCCTTCTCTGGTTTACCACCTGCCACACTGGCCCATCCCCTACCGAGGTCTCCAATGGCTCCCTTATATGTGTCATTTTGACTGTGCTTTACTATGCATGTAAGTTGTTTATGATGCCCTCCTGTCCCCTGGGTGCTGCTTTTAGTAAACCCATAAAACAGTTCAGTCAATCAGTGGCATTTATTGAACACTTCGTGCAGAGAACTGTGCTAAGTATCGAACACAGAACCCCCAGAAAGAACGGTCCATATGTGTTCATACTATGGAACTGGTGGCTCTCTCATGTGGATCGATTATTGTTCAATGCCATCATATTCAAAATGGATGAACATCTATACCCCCACTCACACATGTGCAAACACAAACACACACACTCTCAATACACACTCTTACAGTGGATGACTTCTAGGGATTCAATCAAGTACCGGAGTTCACGTGGAAACTTTGAGGGTGAAGATGGCCTTACCTAATCTGTGCATGCTCATAGGTTTATATGGAACATGACTGTATTCCCAACTTACAGTGTTTACTGATCACTACATTTAGTCATAAAAATTCTTCAGCAAAGAGCAAGGAGTTCAACTTGGTCCACGACTCTAGATGTCCCTGTACTGTCTTTTACACTTTCATTCCTAAGGAGGGGAAGGGAGGAATTCAGCTTATCATTTTCTCTTGTCTTTCAATCAGCTTCCTCCTCCTCCCTTATTCCGATGATCAGTGAAATGGAAAATTATGAAACTCAGCATCAAGGCTTTGCAGCTTCAAAGCTTTCTGAGCACTACCCAAGCTTAAAATTTCACTTGCAGTTTTGCTGTAAACCAAGTTGGAAAAAAATGCTTGTCATGGTCTAGGGAGAGATTCTGTTTGTTTGAATCCTTAAACTTAATGAATACACACACACACACACACACACACACACTTTTTAAACGTTCAAAATGCCCATCTTCATTGCAAATGTATCTTTCTGTTCCAATATTCACAGAGTAAAGTCCAAACCTCAACAGAATACAGCAACAGTAAGATCCCATATGAAGCTCCTCATAGTTTAAAATGCTTAGATGTTTCTTGAATAGGATTCTGCAACTATACATTTGTGAAAGGGGGATTCTTCAAAGGATAGTCTTCTTTTGTTTTGTTTTTTGACATTCATTCATTCAATTGTATTTATTGAGCACTTACTGTGTGCCGAACACTGTACTAAGCACTTGGAAAATACAACACAGCAATGGAGACAATCCCTGCCCACAGTGGGCTTACAATCTAGAGGGGGAGGGACAGACATAAAAACAAGTAAACTGTCATCAATATAAATAAATAGAATTATAGATATATACATATTAACATAAGTGCTGTGGGGTGGTGTGTGCGGGGGAGAGCAAAGGGAGCAAGTCAAGGTGACGTGGAAGGGAGAGGAAGCTGAGGAAAAGGGGACTTTGTCTGTGAAGGCCTCTTGGAGGAGGTGTGCCTTCAGTAGGGCTTTGAAGGGGGGAAGTGTGATTGTTTGACAGATTTGAGGAGGAAGGGTGTTCTGTGTGCCAGGGGTTGGCAGTGAGACAGGCTTGATCAAGGCATAGATTAGCACCAGAGGAACGGAGTGTATGGGCTGGGATGTAGAAGGAGAGAAGGGAGGTGAGATAGGAAGGGTCAAGGTGATGTAAATTGAGGAGTTTTTGTTTGATATGGAGGTTGATATGCAACCACTGGAGATTTTTGAGGAGCAGGGGTGACATGCCCTAAACATTCTATAGAAAGATAATCCAAGCAGTGGAGTGAAGTATGGACTGAAGTGGGCAGAGGGAGGAGGTTGGGAGGTCAGAAAGGAGACTGATGCAGTAATCCAGTAGGGGTAGAATGAATGACTGTACTAACGTGGCAGCTCTTTGGATGGAGAGGAAAGGGAGGATCTTGGCGATGTTGTGAAGGTGAGACCGGCAGGTTTTGCTGACAGATTGGATGTGTGGGGTGAATGAGAGAGCAGAGTCAAGGATGACACCAAGGTTGAGGGCCTGTGAGACGGGAAGGATGGTTGTGCCTGGTTCCGGTTCATAAAACAGATCTAAGTAAGAGTCAAGCACCAGTGCACCAGTGCAGTCCAGTAATGAAAAAAAAAAATTAGCATGATTGATTAAATGATTTGCCCAGAGTCACTCAGCAAGCAATTGACAGACAGGAATAGAACCCAAGTCCTCTGACTCCAAGAGCCGCTGTTCTTTCCATTAGGCCATGCTGCTTCGCTTGATTAACATACTTGGTTCTTCCCATTATTTTTTTCCTGATCATGAAAAATAGATGGCCCACAACTTATCAGAGGCAAACTGCATCTTAATTTAACCGTATATGTAATTGCAAATGTCAAAAGCTGTACGTCTATTTAGGGACAACTCATTTATCACATCGAGCCTCGATGGTGGAAAACAATATTTCACTCCAAACGCACGCAGGATGTACACCCACAGAAAAGTCCAAACTCACAGCATAAGGAGAATCAGCCAAAATAACAGCATTCTAGACATATGCTCAACTTGGAGAGAGTGCTGGCTTGTCAGGGAAGTCCTTTAATAAGCCAGATGTCATTATGGGGATAATTCTTCCCATGCCCTCGCAGCTAATTCCTACTACACTAATTAGCCGTAGCCACCACACAATGACAATATTCACTGAGGGAGAAGAAATGATTTATTATTCAATTTAAATTTGGGTTTTAATATATATTGCTGAATGCAGGAGGATATATTAAGGGGACCCCCAAGCACCTGGTTTTTCCCAAGCATTTCCCACCAAAGTGTTGTGCTGTTAAATACTGGTTTAGAAAACAGAGTTCTTGCCCTATATAAGCTCATGAGCTAGGCTGAGCCTTACCTGACATATGGACTGTGACTCATTACCTTGCATCTACCCAGTGCTTAGTACAGTGCCCGGCACATAGTAAGCTATTAACAGATACCATAGAAAAAATGGGCAACCCTAGCTCAACTATGCAGAAACCCAAGGACCAAACTGGGAACTAAAGCAGGAATGAAATAGAGGAAACGTGTATGTTAATAATACCCAACAGGCTAAACCATCCAATGGGAATGAGGGTACTTGTGAGTGGTATATTTAGGGAGCACTGGATGTGTGGAAAATTTCCAGGCTTCCAACAAGAGGTTCTAAATCCTCCCCCAAGAGAAAGATCTTTGGTTGGAGTGGCTATAGAAGAAAATCGGAAGATTATAGTTTTTGAATATTCCCTTTCCCCATTGATTTGGGGGCAGCAATTCTCCAATCCAGGCCCCAGAGAAATTCCAGTTCCTGTGAGGTAGTAATCACTGCTGGTGTTACCTCTGCTTCTTTATTATCATTATTACTAGTATCATTATTATATCTAAGTGCTTACTATGTGTCAAGCACTCTTCTAAGTGCTGGGGTGGACACAAGATAACCAGGTTTGACACAGTTCCTGTTCCACAGTATAAGTAGGAAGAAATCCCCATCTCACAGTTGAGGAAACTGAGGCACAGATAAATTAAGCAACTTACCCAAGGACACACAGCGAGATATTGGGAGAGACTAGAACCCAGGCCCTTTGACTCTTTGACTTTGCCCTGTGAACTTTCCATTAGGCCATGTTGTTTCTCTTGAATTAAAGTTTGTTCTATAGCCAACGGTTTGTGAAAATGATAACCATAAAGCACAACAAACTCTCCAGAGTAGCAGTTGTAGCCCACGTAGGAGGCTGCTGGATCAGAGGAAGAGACAAAGGGATGAGTAGGTGAGCACAGGGGATCAGGCTGAGAGATCCAAGGATAATTGATCACACAATTCAACCACAAATTTTGCAGGGTCAAATGAAAGGGAGTTTAAAACAATATAATTTAATAGACCATAGTTTACACCAGTATCTCTCAATCAATCCTGTTTCTTAAGGATTGTCAGTCAGTTAATCTTATTTGAGTACACAGTAGTTACGTATTTAAGCTTACACAGTAAGTGCTCAATAAATGCGATTGGATTAATAAATGAGAATGCAATATAACATTATAACAGACACATTCCCTGCCCACAATATAACATTATAACAGACACATTCCCTGCCCACAACGAGCTTATAGTCTTGGGGGAGAGAGCGACATTAATATAAATGTAAATAAATAAATTTACTGTCTGCACTGTACTAAGTACTTGGGAGAGTACATTTCAACAGAATTGACTGACACGTTCCCTGGTAAATTTGTTGCTGGATTTTTTCCATCATCTCACTCTCTCTCCAAATCTCTTCCAAACAAGGTATTTTTTCCCCTAAATCGACATCTATGATGAAATCTTCAAATCAAAATAGAATCACCTGAAATGGTAATGTTATTCTATCTTCTCAAGTCAAGCTGATTAATTTGCTTCTTATTTGAAATTTATAGCAAGATCTGCATTCACTTCTGTTCCTCTGTATATTTTGGTGCAGTTGCTAAATGTTTCTATCAGTGTTTCAGCAAAGATGGAGCACCTGATTAATCCAAATATCTAAACATAGTTTTCCCGGTATAGGCTAATTTATCTTTTATTGAAAAAATTAAATGTGCATTACAAATAATCTTACAAGATGTTATTCACCATCTTGGAAATGTCAGGTTTATTTGGAGGGAATACCATGCCTGGGACACTGCTCCACATACACGTTCAATATAATTGAAAATATTTTAATAAATCTTGCCTATTATGAGCATTTTGCTATAACACAATAAGAACAAATAAAATTATTCCACACACTTCCCATTTAGAATTTAGGACTGTATTCTTATCCAATGATTACATGGACGAAATTCTGCAAATTGGCAGCAAAAGTATTATTCCTCAGTAAATGTTACAGCATGCATCAACTAACATTGCAAAGGAGGTGGCATATTTAGGGAACAAGTCAGGGCTAACAAAAGTATCATAGTTTTGGGTTTAGTGGTTAGGATTTTCTAGTACTTGGGCTGAATTCAGGAAACCAACACATGAATACGACCATCTCTTTTTTGTTTCTTTTGGATTTATTTTCAGATTTAAGACTCCCCGTCCTGTCCATAGAAAGTCTGCTTCAATCGGTGGGTCGAGCATCATACTGGGAGTCAGGAGACTGGCGTTCTAAACTCGGCTCTGCCATTTGCCTGTTGTGTGACCTCTGGATAGTCACTTAACTTCCCTGTGTCTCAGTTTCCCGATTTGTAAAATAGCTATTTTCTCTCCCTTTTAGACTATGAGTTCTGTATAGGACAGCTACCACGTCCAATCTAAAGATCCTCTGTCTACCCCTGTGTCTACCCCAGTGTTTAACAAGGTGCTTGGCATGAAATAAGTGCTTAACACATAGGGAAATTATTACTATATTAATCAATCAATGATATTTTTTGAGATCTTAGAATGTCCAGAGCACTGTACTAAGTACTTTGGAGAGTGCATCAGATTATTATTATTATATTTGTTAAGGGCTTACTATGTGTCAAGCACTGTTCTGAGCACTGAGGTAATAATAGTGATGATAACAATTATGATATCTGTTAAGCGCTTACTATGTGTCAAGCACTGTTCTAAGCACTGGGGTAGATATTAGGTAATCAGGTTGTCTCACATGGGGCTCACAGTCTTAATCCCCATTTTACAGATGAGGTAACTGAGGCACAGAGAGTGAAGTGACTTGCCCAAAATGATACTGCTGACAAGTGGCAGAGCTGGGATTAGAACCCACAACCTCTGAGCCCGTGCTCTTTCCACTAAGCCACGCTGCTTCTCAATACAGGTAGATATGAGTTGGTCAGGTAGGACACAGTCCCTGTTCCACATGGGGCTATTGTTATCATCATTATTTATATGAAGCTTGTCTTCACTCACTGCTCTATCTTTGTAACTCTCTTCTGTCAAAGAAGTCTCTGTAAACAACAAAAGTGAACCTCTGTGTGACAGAGCTGAAAGAGTTTGGAGAGCGGCAGAGTTTGTGTAATAAAATTCTCTGAGACCTTGACTATAATTGCTTTTTTTTTCTGATTTGTTTTCATTTTTCTGCAGACTAAAAGTCGCTAGTAAAAGTCAGCCTCTGACCTACTCAGGAAAAGTGAAGTCGAGGGACTGCGAAATTATCCAGAAAATTTGATCCGGGCACATAACCAGGAAAATTAAGGCCACATTTATAAAGAAAATATATACTTTTCTCTTCCCTATAGAGCAGGATTGGGGTTGGATTGAGTCAGGCGATTGCCTCAGCATTCCAATTCACTTTGCCTGGATAGAAACAGTCTGAATAGCAGGCAGAATCTTTGCAGGGGCCTAAGAGAAACGCTGCCTCTGTTATCAGTCAATTGTATTTACTGAGTGTTTACTGTGTGTGGAACAATGTACTAAGCACTTGGAAGAGTAGAATATAACAGAGTTAATACACACATTTCCTTCCCGCTTACAACCTGGAAGTATTCCTCACCCAACATCATTCAGAGCTCAGGTTGCCCCCCGTCCAAACTCTGCTCCCATCTTTTGTGTTTTTCCCCAGTTAACTCCCCAAAGCCTGACCCATATCATCAGCTGCCTTTAGTGCTTATGCATTTATTTATAAGCTTCCTCAATCCTTATGTAAATAATTACAATCAAATGTACCTTCATTTATAAATATGCTTATGTCTGCCTACCCTATTAGAGTATAAGCTTCTTGTAGGTAGAGAATGTCTTGTGTACTTTGTTTTTTTTAAGGTATTTGTTAAGTCAGTCAGTCAATGGTATTTATTGAGTGCTTACTGTGTTCAGGGCACTGTACTAAACGGTTGGGGGAGTACAATATAACAGACACCTTCCCTGCCCACAGTGAACTTATAGTCTGGAGGGGGAGACTGAGATTCATGTAAAATGTTGATCCCATTCCAACCCATCCCATCCTATCTGTTTTTTGTATGCACCACAGCACTCAGTACAGTGCCTGGGACATAGTAAGCATTTAGAAAATACATAATTATTGCAATTATTAGGGACCTCACCGTAGCTAAAGGCAGAGATGGAAGACGGGAAGCTAGGGAAACCAGATTCCCAGCAACCGCTACCTCTTTGGTAACCACGACAGGGCTCAGATGGTTTGGATTACTCTGCAAGACAAATTACAGAGGAGTTTTAACATGAGTAGTTGCTCAAACAGGTAGAATAATAATGTTAATAATGGGATTTGTTAAGCACTACAAGATACAAGAGAAATCATGTAAGAGCCAATCATTCAGTGTTATTGTTTAAGCGCCTATTGGGTGCAGAGGACTGTACTAAGTGCTTATGGGGCTCAAAGTCTAAAGGGGAGGGAGAAAAAGCATTGAATCCCCATTTTACAGATGAGGAAGCAGGCTTAGGAAAGTTCCATATCTTGACAAGTGGTACAGCCAGGATAAGAACATAGATTTTCTGAGTCCCAGTCCCATGTTCTTTCCACTGGCTCATTCTACCGCAACACGATTTCACACATTCAATCACTGCGAGTTATTGCTATATTTAAAGCCAACAATACTATGGTGATTAAGTGCTTTCTAGTTGCCAAGCCCTGAACCAAATGCTGAAATAGATATATTAATCTGGATGGACACGGTCCCTGCCCCATATGGGGCTCATAGTCTTAATCCCCATTTTACAGATGGTGTAACAGAGGCACAGAGAAATGAAGTGACTTCTCCGGGGTTACACAGTGGACAAGGGGCAGAGTTGGGATTAGAATCCAGGGGCTCTGACACCCAGGCCTGTGCTCTTTTCCCTACACCATTACTTCTGTAGTGCATTCCCAACCACTTCATCCAGTGGATGCTTGAAATATAACATTAATGCTTAATTTATTGTTTCATTCCATTGGGCCTTATAGTTCCAGCTGGCCACATCAAGCTAAAATTACTGGTAATGGAGGATCATCAAAATAAGACCAATCTGTAAAAAAAGCAAACAAACAAAATGAAAAACTATCTCACCCAACACTCAGATGATTTAGACAAAATTATAGGAACCTCAATAACTCACCATCATCATCATCATTATTAAGCACTTGCTATGTACAAAGCAGTGCACTAAGCAATTAGGAGAGTATTAATGCAACAGCATTTGGAGACACATTCTCTACCCAAAATGAGTATACGGACTAGAAGAAGAGGCAGACATTACTATAAATGAATAATTTATAATGTATAATTTAAATTCATGTGCATAAGTGCTGTGAGATTGAATGTGGGGCAAATACAAAATGTCTGAAGGTCATAGTCATTCATTCATTCACTCGTATTTATTGAGTCCTTACTGTGTGCAGAGCACTGTACTAAGCACTTGGGAAAGTACAGTACAATAATCAACAGTGATATTCCCTGCCCAAAATGAGCTTACAGTCTGGTGGACAGGGGGGTGGGGGACAGACATTAATACAAATGAATAAAATCACAAATATGAACCTCAGTGCTGTGGGTCTGGGAGGGTGGAAGAGCAAAGGGAGCAAAAGGGAGTGGGAGACAAGGAAAAGTGGGGCTTAGTCTAGAAACGCCCCTTGGAGGAGATGTGCCTTCAATATGGCTCTGAAGATGGGGGAGAGTAATTGTCCAGTGGATTTGAGGAGGGAAGGTGCTCCAGGCCAGAGGCTGGTTGTAAGACAGGCAAGATAAAGGCCCAGTGAGAAGGTGAGCACTAGAGGATCAAAGTGTGTTGGCTGGGTTGTAGAAGGAGAGAGTGAGGTGAAGTAGGAGGGGGCAAGGGGATGGAGTGTCTTGAAGCCAACGGTGAAGAGTTTTTGTTTATCAAAGTGGATGGGCAACCACTGGAGTTTTTTGAGGAGTGGGGATTTGGAGGGGAGTGAAGTATGGACTAGACTGGGGAGAGACAGGAGGATGGGAGATCAGTAAGAAGGCTGATGCAGTAATCCAGGCAGGATAGGATGAGTGATTGTATCAGTGTGGTCTATCCAAATGCATATGCAATGTGAAAAGGGAGAAGGAGTCAGGAAAACGATGACTTAATCTGGGAAGATCTTTTGGAGGAGATATGACTTTAATGATATTTTGAAGGTGGGGAGATCTGGCTTACATGGCGGGGGGGAGGGAGTTCCAGTCTAAGTGGAGAATGGGGGAAAGGGGAAAGCAAAGAAACTGTCTCAATTTTTTTTCTTTGACTAGAAACTTGAACAAAATGTTGAAAAGGAGAGTGAAACCAAGATTTACTAGGTCGTGATTATCAGCAATCAGATTCCCTGAAGAAACTTTAAGCCTTATGCCAGATCAACACACCATGGAAGGAAAATGAATGAATATCCAGTATTTTTAAACGATGTAGACATCCAATTCCAATTATCAGGACTTTAAAAAAGTCCTCAATTATCAAAGTAATCGAGACCTATGCTCATATTACAAATAAAATTATCTGTAAAGCCCAGATAATTGTATCCTTCAAACCTGATCCTGGATTTCATAGTTAGTACAGAAAACATTTGGTGAATTAAAATTCCACTGTTAGATGTTAGGAAAAATAATCTTTTGACTTTTCATCTGAACTAATATGCTCTAGGATTCATTAAGAAAGAATAAATATGGTCCCTGGCAGTGACATTTCTCCACTTTCTTCTCAGAACATAATTGCCCTTTTAAGGGAAGCAGAGATCACTGTGCCCTGAAAAACAAAATTTGGAGCCTTGAACCTGATCTAAATCCAAGCTGTTGATTTTCTAAGGGTATCCAGACATTTCTTTCCATTGACAAGTCATTCATTCATTCATTCAATTATATTTATTAAGCACTTACTGTGTGCAAAGTGCTGCATTAAGTGCTTGGGAGAAAACAATATAACAATCAACAGAAAGATTCCCTGCCCACAGCAAGCTTACAGTCTAGAGGTGGGGAGACAGACATCAGTATCAACAAATAAAATTATAAATATAAACAAAAGTGCTGCAGGGATGGGAGGGAGGAAGAGCAAAGGGAAGAAGTCAGGGGGATACAGTGGGAGTGGGCGGAAAGGAGGGGTTTAGTCTGAAAAGAACTCTTGGAGGAGCTGTGCCTTCAGTAAGGCTTTGAAAGGGAGGGGAATAAGAGTCTGGCAGATTTGAGGAGGGAGGTCGTTCCAGGCCAGAGGCAGGATGTGGACTTGGGTTCGGTGGCGAGATAGATGAGATTGAGGCAGAGAAAAAGGGTTACTGGCACTTGTACTTTTGTATGTTTTGTTTATGAAGAATCAACATCATGAGATTAATATATGTCTTTTCAAAATATAGTAATATGATCACCGAAAATAAGGTGGTATCACTAGGCATATGCCAGTTCTGTCTCTCTTCAATCCATGACTAGGTCACTCCTGGGTATAATTCTAGGATTCTTTAGAAAGAAGGATAAAATTAATAATGACAGAGAGCCTCTTCAATGTATTTTATGCAGCCATGCTGCAAGTTATAACAAGAGACCAGAATGCAGATGTCAGAATATGCTTTCATACCTCTGGGAAACTATTCCTTCTCAACAGACTTCTGAAATCATCCAAAGTCCTGGAAACAATTATTCAAGAATAGTTTTAGAGAAGCAACATAGCCTAGAGAAGCAGCGTGGCTCGGTGGAAAGAGCCCGGGCTTGGGAGTCAGAGGTAAGGGGTTTGAATCCCGGGTCTGTCGGTTGTGGGACTGTGGGCAAGTCACTTCACTTTTCTATTCCTCAATTACCTCATCTGTAAAATGGGGATTAACTGTGAGCCTCATGTGGGACAACCTGATTACCCTGTATCTACCCCAGTGCTTAGAACAGTGCTCTGCACATAGTAAGCGCTTAACAAATACCAACATTATTATTAGTGGATAGAGCATGGGCTAGGGAGTTAGAAAGACCTAAATCCTAATCCTGGCTCCTCAATTTATCTCGCTAGGTGACTTTGGGCAAGATCACTTTAATTCTCTATGCCTCAGTTACCTCAGTTACTCCTTCGTATTTAGATCGTGAGCCCCATGTGGGACCTGAGTAGTTTATAAGGAGTACAGGCACTGAATCCCCATTTGACAGATGAGGGAACTGAGGCACAGAGAAGCTAAATGACTACACAAGCAGAAAGTAACAGAGGTGGGATTCACATCCAGGGCCTCTGACTCACAGGTCTGGGCTCTTCCCACTAGGCAATACTGTTTTGATCAAGTCTACTGGACCAATATAAAATAGATTCCAATGTCCTTGTTTTAGGACTATTAGTCAGTGTAACTACCCCAGTTAATTTATGCAAAATTGAGCAGGGATTAAGATTTAAGAACCCTGTGTACGTAGTTCAACAGCATCCTCTAAGCCCATTAAACAACACCATCTCTCACTAATACCACTTGCCAATAACCCTGTATTTTTTCGATCTTCGCCTGCAGCCGTAATATCAGAACTCACACTGGTGTCAATGAGCGCTCTTTGAAAAGTAATGATAAACAACCCTCTTAAATGACTTGAAAAAATCTTTGCAGATATATTTTTTTTTAAATCCTTTTTTTGATTTAACCAGCCTTCCCTCCCCTCAGGAATTGTGCAATGGAGATAAAATTAATATTCTTGTTCATATTTTCTGTTTCAACTCAACTGATTATTGTTGCCTACCAAATTTCTTTTATTTTATTCCCCAAAGTGCTTAGTACAGTGCTCTGAACACAGAGCCTGTTGTTGGGTAGGGACTGTCTCTATCTGTTGCCAAATCGTACTTTCCAAGTGCTTAGTACAGTGCGCTGCACATGGTAAGCACTCAATAAATACAATTGATTGAATGAATTATTAATTAATTAAAGGCTCTACAGAGACCTTTGCTTTAGTGGGTTGATGGAGGAAATTCAACATGAGTCATCAGTCTGCCCTGAATTAGTTGTATAATTGATCTTTTCCTGTTTTCAATCAATCAACCAGTCACATTATAGAGCCCTAATTGTGTTCTGAACTCTGTACTGAGCGCTTGGATGAAAAGAGAGTTGGTAGACTGTAAGCTTGTCCTCTAGACTGTAAACTAGCTATGGTCAGGTAATTCGTTTGCTTATTTTTATATTGTACTCTCCCAAATGCTTACTACAGGCTCTTCACACAGTAAGCCCTCAATAAATATGATTCACTGATGGACTGACTACAATATAACAAAGAGAAGCTGCTTGGCTGGATAGAAAGAACTCGGGCTGGGGAGTCAGAGGTCATGGGTTCTAATTCCAGCTCTGCCACTCATCAGCTGTGTGACTTTGGGTAAGTCACTTAACTTCCCTGTGCCTCAGTTATCTCATCTGTTAAAGTCATCTGTTGAATGGGGATTAAGACTGTGAGCCCCATGTGGGACAACCTGATGAACTTGTAACTACCCCAGTGCTTAGAACAGTGCTTGGCAAATAGTAAGCACTTAACAAATACCTTCATTATGATTATGTAACAGATTTGGTAGACACATAGGTAGATATGTTTTGGTCATTTAGAATTGCAGTTGCTATTGTCAAGCACTGTCTGTTTCAATGGACATGGAATGTCAGAGAGGATTCTTTCCACCTCTGCAAATTTGAAAAGACAGTAATTCTGTAACACAAACGTGGGAATCCCCAGATTTGCACATAATCTCTATCTTTTGGTTACTTGGTACTCACCCTACCCTCAGACTTGTTTATTCATTTATATTTAATGCTTTATGTTTCTCCCTCTTGACATGAAGCTAGTTGTGGGCAAGGAATCAGTCTAACAAATCAGTCTAACAACAGTCTAGCAACGTGGCTCAGTGGAAAGAGTCCGGGCTTGGGAGTCGGAGGTCATGGGTTCGAATCCCGGCTCTGCCACTTAATAATGTTGGTATTTGTTAAGCGCTTACTATGTGCAGAGCATTGTTCTAAGTGCTGGGGTAGATACAGGGTCATCAGGTTGTCCCACTTGAGGTTCACAGTTAATCCCCATTTTACAGATGAGGTAACTGAGGCACAGAGAAGTTAAGTGACTTGCGCACAGTCACACAGCTGACAAGTGGCATAGCCGGAAGTTGAACCCATGACCTCTGACTCCGAAGCCAAGGCTCTTTTCACTGAGCCACACTGCTTCACTTCACTGCTTCACTTCACTGCTTCAATTGTCAGCTGTGACTGTGGGCAAGTCACTCAACTTCTCTGTGCCTCAGTTACTTCATCTGTAAAATAGGGATTAACTGTGAGCCTCACGTGGGACAACCTGATTACCCTTCATCTACCCCAGCACTTAGAACAGTGCTCGGCACATAGTAAGCGCTTAACAAATACCAACATTATTATTAACAAATCTGTTGTATTATATTCCCCCAAACAGTTAATAAAGTCCTCACTTATTCATTCAATCAATCGTATTTACTGAGCACTTACTGTGCTTAGTACAGTGCTCTAAGCACTTCAAAAGTACAATTCAGCAATAAAAAGGGACAATCCCTGCCCATACCAACCTTACAATCTCTAGACTCTTAGTTCATTGTGGGGAGGGAATGTATTTGTGATATTGGACTCTCACAAATGCTTAATATGGCTCTCTACTCACATTAAGCACTCAAATACCTTTGATTGATTGACTGATTGATTTTTCTACACACAGGAAGCGCTCAGTAAATACCACTGATTGATTGACAGGGGTTTCACTCCCTTGCATCCAGCTGGCAGGGCTAAGAAATGCAAAATGCGGAGAAAAGCAGCATAGTTTAGTGGATAGGGGACAGTCCTGGGAGTCAGAATGTCACAAGTTCTAATCCCAGCTCCGTCACTTGTCTGCCGTGAGACCTTGGACAAGTCACTTCACTTCTCTGGGCCTCAGTTCCCTCATCAAGATTATAATTATAATTATGGTATTTGTTAAGTGCTTACTATACGCCAAGCGCTGTCGTAAGCGCTGGGGTAGTTACAAGTTAATCAGATTGTCCCACGTGGGGCTCACAGTCTCAATCCCCACTTTACAGATGAGGTAACTGAGGCACAGAGAAGCTAAGTGACTTGCCCAAGGTAACACAGCAGACAAGTGAGGGATCCGGGATTAGAACCCACGACCTCTGACTCCCAAACCCGTGCTCCTGTTGCTAGGCCATGCTCCTTCGATGTCTGTCTCTCCCCTTCTAAACTGTGAGGATGTTGTAGGCAGGGCTTGTTTCTCTCTTACTGCTGTATTGTACTTTCCAACCGCTTAGTACAGTCCCTGGCTCATAGTAAGCACTTAATAAATGTCATAATTATTATTTTCATTATTATTAAAATGATGAAAATTCGACAGTGTTTTGGTTTAATTTTTAGGATAAACTTTAGAAGTTTTAGAAGCAGCAAGGCATGGTGGATCGAGCACTGGCCTGGACCTCAAAAGGACCTGAGTTCTAGTCCCAGCTCTACCATTTATCTGCTGTGTGACCTTCGGCAAGTCACTTCAGTTTACGATGCTTCAGTTACCTCAGCTGGAAAATGGGGATTGAGACTGTGAGCTCCATGTGCGGCAGGGTTTGTGCCCAACCCGATTAGCTTGTATCCATCCCAGTGTTTAATACAGTGCCTGATACATAGTAAGCACTTAACAAACACCACAATTATTATCATTATTTGATTATTATCATTATTATAATGTTGGACAGTAATTTTTTTTTAACCAAAGAAGCAGGAAAATGAGGAAATGACTTCTGACCTAATAAAATTTAGGGTAATAGAAAACAGAAGGGTAATAATAATGTTGGCATTTGTTAAGCACTTACTATGTGCAGAGAACTGTTCTAAGCGCTGGGGTAGATACAGGGTAATCGGGTTGTCCCACGTGAGGCTCACAGTTAATCCCCATTTTACAGATGAGGTAACTGAGGCAAAGAGAAGTGAAGTGACTTGCCCACAGTCACACAGCTGACAAGTGGCAGTCAGGATTCGAACCCATGACCTCTGGCTCCCAAGCCCGTCCTCTTGAAGGAGAGTGGTATAGGAAGAGGGATGGCTCTTTTCAAGCAAAGACTTCTCGAATGTCAGCATATACATATTGAAAATAACATAGTTTATATGAGACAAATCTATTGGCAAAGCAAAAAACTATCTTTATCCACTAGATTCAAGTTCCTTGGAGATGGGGATCATGTCTACTTATTCTCTTGAACTCTCCCAAGTCTTTAGTACAAAGTAGTACACCCAGTTAGCACTCAATAAATATCACTGACTAGCTGATTGATGTGCAAACAACATAGAAAAATGTCGATTAAGCTTCAGACTTTACTGCTTTACTTTACTGGTAGCATCTACATTTTAAAAAGTCAGGTACATGCAGATTAAGATCAAAATCCCTTCATCATCATCAATCATATTTTGAGAGTCCAAACATCAATCAGTGGTGTTGACTGTGGGTTTTCGTGTGTGCAGTGCACTGTACTAAATGCCTAGCATAGTTAGAGCGAAAGTTCCCTGTGGGCAGGGAATATTCCAAGTGTGTACATTTCCAAATGATAAATCCAATTACTGTATCGTAGTAAGTGGGTGCTCAATAAATATCTTTATGACTAATCAACTCCTACTGCTATGGCAATGTGAAATTCAGACCGAGGTGGAAAGGTCAACTTTATTGGGCATTCAGTAGGTGAAAGCTTTCGCACAGAAGATTGCATAGCTACCTGGGTGTTGAGTTTTAGTTATCTCACGTTTCCCATTGAAATACATTTGCGTTAATGTGCCTTTCAATATTCTTTCCCTAATTGCAAAACCTTCCCTGGTTAGAGCTCATTTGGGTTCTGTTTCTTGAAGTCTCTACCTTTTAATTCACATCATTTATTTAGTCTGACATTTGTCCAGTTACGTGCTAATTTATTCCATTATGCAGGCTTCTAAATTCTGATAAGCAAATGGCATTATGATATTGGAAGGCAAAGGAATGTCTCGGGAGAATAATGCCTTCGTGTTTACTTTTATAAGCCTGTCTTTCAAAATCTTGATTACATTAGATTAATAGTCTAACTTGAGGGCTTAGAGGACAAAATCATTATACGCCAGCCCACTTAATAGGCCACCTAAATAGAGGCTAAAGGTTTAATGAGCATTAAGCCTGTTAGTCTGAATTAGGATCTGGGAGAAGGATTCAGGGGTGTTTAACTGAATTAAGTTTACATTGATTAAAGGAGGGCATTTGATGCCTGCTCTTTCCTTGGATTTTAGAAGCAGTTACAAACGTGAAATAGGCCCTGTCAAAGGCCCCATAAAAATAGTCGGTGCTAAGGATGGGGTTGAGAAATTGGCTCAATTCTGGCTGCCATGTTTGGGAGTACTGATCACTGTCTTCAGAACGGTACTGCGACTTTCCGTGACTCAAGTTGTAAATAGGCTGGAGGAAAGCTTCCTGCTGATGAGGGTGCCCCATAAAATGCTTTTTCATTCCTCAGCTTCAGAGTCCAGTTGGCTTGCTCCTACCCAGATGTAGGAATTCACCACTGATTTTCACCCCTATGTGAAATGGAAAATATAAACAGGTCATCATCAGTCAGGCAACAAGCGGCGTGGCCTTGTGGATCGAGCACAGGCTTGGGAGACAGAAGGACCTGGGTAATAATCCCAGCTCTGCCACTTGTCTGCTCTGGGACCTGAAGCAAGTCACTTCACTCCACCGGGCCTCAGCCACCTCATCTGTAAAAGGTGGCGATTAAGACTGTGAGCCCCATATGGGGCAAGGACAGTGTCCAACTTGATAAACTTTCATTTACCCCAGCATTTAGTACAGTGTCTGGCACATGTTGAGCATTTAGCAGATATCATGAAAAAAAATCCATTACTGCTTTCTGTTCTCTCAATGGATTTATCAATGAATTAATCAATAATATTTATTGAGTACCCACTGTCCACAGAGCACTCTCGTATTGGGAGTAAACAATTGAGTTAAGAGATGTGATTCCTACCCTTGAGAAGCAGATAGTCTAATGGGGGAGACAAAGAAAAAATAATTTATAGACAAAAGAAGAGAAAGGGAAAATGAAAATGTCAATGAGTAAATGCTTAAACTGATTGGGTCATGAGTTCAAAAGTGCTCTGATGGGTGTGAGTCCTTGTCTCTCTCCACTAGATGAATCTATCAGACTACCACAAAAGCCCCTTTGGTTCCATGTTAGGTCCAACTGACCAAATTGTTCACTTCTCAGACTACACTCTGTTCCTTGAAGCACTTAGAATTATAGATTTGCAAACGCAGGACTTCCTTTGCTGTGGAATCCACAGTGGAGGCCCTCATCCAGGTAAGAAGAATGACTGCTAGACTAGACTTCAGCTCTTCAAAGAGCGAGTTCCCCTCCGGTGTTATCTCCGGCAGCAGGTGTCACTGGAAATGAAATGAGGGTGGGAATATATATACTCAGGTGTTGGCTGAAAGCTCTGATAGGAGTAGCCAATAAATCATAGAAATTGCATTCATAGAGCCCATTCCAGCTCTTTGAAAAATCTGGATTGCTTAGGAGAGGAAGCTACTGGGGCCAGGATGGGCCTCTTGGGTGCTCCTTGGGGAATTTGGAACAGTAGAATGATCCCCCAAATGGCATCACTCAGAACCCAAGGTAAGGGCTCAGATTCTAACCTCAAACCTGCTCCTCAATAGTGGAGCAAACTCAAACAAGGCACGCCCCTCCATTTCCCACCTGTGATGCAGTCCCACTATTGGCAGTGTAGTCTTCAGCCGGAAGGACAACTGAACAGATTCAGGTCTGTGATCTCAGTTTTCTCTCCTTTAAAATGGGGAAAATAATTACTCTTACCTCCACTTTGAAGATAAAAGAAAGAGAACTATGTTGAGCTCTTTGAAAAATGGCTGTTTAGTAAGAGGAAGATTATTGTGGTTATTCACATTAATAAGGACGATTCTACTGGTCCTTACAGAGGCGAGGATGCAGCACACAGACAGCTCCATCCATGTGCAGGCTTTAATACAGAGGGAAGAATCTGTAACTCTTTGGGGTTCTTTGTAAGTGCGTTGTAC
The DNA here is from genome assembly GCF_004115215.2 of Ornithorhynchus anatinus. Lineage (NCBI taxonomy): Eukaryota > Metazoa > Chordata > Mammalia > Monotremata > Ornithorhynchidae > Ornithorhynchus > Ornithorhynchus anatinus. The sequence goes on along the minus strand of NC_041728.1, from coordinate 174,689,217 downwards.
ACAACGCGTTGGGGGGCTATTGTATTAGATCAATCACTGATGGTTATCATACTGTCCCAAGTGCTTAGTACAGTGCTCAGCACACAGCAAGTGCTCAATAAATATGATTGAGTGAATGAAAGAATGAATGCATAGAAAGTTCCTTTTTACAGAGACCTCACCTCAGCATTTAGCCACAATGTCCCTGAGAACAGATAGCGGCCTACAACTCCGAATTGGAGAATTGGGGTTCCCCCAACCTGGAGTCCCAAGCCAGACTGGTCTGAGGCCCTCTCCTGCAGTACCCTATGGGGAAACCAGCCCAGGCCATGTTCATTTCAATTTCTGGGATCTTGAGCAGCAGAGCTAAGACGATTCTTCAGCACCATTTCAAATTTTATGACAGTTCAACAGAACCCTCCAAGGGTGCAGGGATGCTACCTGGGAAGCATTCCCATTCCAGAGATTCATCAAAAGTAGAACAGGGCTCAGGTCAGAACAATCCTCCCTTTAACCTTGGGTACCTGAAACATTCTCACTCGTGGCCCCAAGTCCAGGTCTGATGATGGTGATTTCCCAAGGCAGGGACCACCAAATTGGCTGTCTTTCTACGGGGGTACCAGGAAAGGGAGAGACGGCCCACAAGTCCAGAAATTCTGAAATTTGGGGAGGTAACAGAGTTATGGACACGTTTCCTGCCCACAACAAGCTTACAGATTACTGGGGAAGCGGACATTAATACAAATAAATACATCACAGATAGATGAATCAATTGTATTCATTGAGCACTTATTGTGTGCAAAACCCTGTACTAAGCACTTGAAAGAGTACTGTTCTACTCGTAGTAAGCACATAGTAACAAGAGGGACTCAGAAGGGAGTGGGGGAAGAGGAAATGAGGGCAAAGTCAGGGAAGAACTCTTGGAGGGGATGTGCCTTCAATAAGGCTCTGAAGGTGGGGCGAGTAATCTCTCTGTTGGTTATTCATTCATTCATTCAATAGTATTTATTGAGCGCTTACTATGTGCAGAGCACTGTACTAAGCGCTTGGAATGTACAAATCGGTAACAGAGACAGTCCCTACCCTTTGATGGGCTTACAGTCTAATCAGGGGAGAAGAGAGAGGGCATTCCAGGGGTGGACAAGAGGCTGGGAGCGAGATAGATGAGATTGAGGTACAGCGCGTAGGTTGGCATTTCAGGAGTGAAGTGTGCGGACTGAGTTGTAGTAGGAAATCAGGGAGGTAAGGTAAGAAGGGGCAAGGTGATTTCCTGGCTCATTTTTCGACAGAAACGATCAGTCCATTTTACCATTTTTTCCCATTCCTCAAAATCCCGCAGTGGTTGCCCGTCCACCTCCGCATTACTCCATAACATTGGCTTTAAAGCACTCAATCAGTTGGCCCTCTCCTACCTCACCTCAGTGTTCTCGTACCTCAGCCCAGCCCACCCACTTTTAATATCAATCTACTCTCTCTACTTTGATCTCAGCTGCCTCACCTCCGATCCCTAGCTCACATCCTGCCTCTGACCTGGAATGGCCTCCCTCTTCATACCTGACAGTGACTCTCCCTATCTTCCAAATCCCGAGGCTTACTGAAGGCACATCTCCAACAAGAGGTCTTCCCCGACTAAGCCCTCATTTCCTCTTTCCCCACTCCCTTCTGCATCACCCTGATTTGCTCCCATCAATAATAATAATAATATTTATGGTATCTGTTAAGAGCTTACTATGTGCCAAGCACTGTTCATTCATTCATTCAATAGTATTTATTGAGCGCTTACTATGTGCAGAGCACTGTACTAAGCGCTTGGAATGAACAAGTCGGCAACAGATAGAGACAGTCCCTGCCGTTTGACGGGCTTACAGTCTAATCGGGGGAGTCGGACAGACAAGAACAATGGCAATAAATAGAGTCAAGGGGAAGAACATCTCGTAAAAACAATGGGAACTAAATAGAATCAAGGCAATGTACAATTCATTAACAAAATAATAGAATCAAGGTGATATACATCTCATTAACAAAATAATAGAATCAAGGTGATGTACATCTCATTAACAAAATAAATAGGGTAATGAAAATATATACAGTTGAGGGGACGAGTACAGTGCTGAGGGGATGGGAAGGGAGAGGGGGAGGAGCAGAGGGAAATGGGGGGAAAAGAGGGTTAAGCTGCGGAGAGGTGGAGGGGGGGTGGTAGAGGGAGTAGAGGGAGAAGAGGAGCTCAGTCTGGGAAGGCCTCTTGGAGGAGGTGAGTTTTAAGTAGGGTTTTGAAGAGGGGAAGAGAATCAGTTTGGCGGAGGTGAGGAGGGAGGACGTGGCCCAGGGGCGACGGTGAGATAGGCGAGACCGAGGGACGGTGAGGAGGTGGGCGGCAGAGGAGCGGAGCGTGCGGGGTGGGCAGTAGAAAGAGAGAAGGGAGGAGAGGTAGGAAGTGGCAAGGTGATGTAGGGCCTTGAAGCCTAGAGTGAGGAGTTTTTGTTTGGAGCGGAGGTTGATAGGCAACCACTGGAGGTGTTTAAGAAGGGGAGTGACATGCCCAGATCATTTCTGCAGGAAGATGAGCCGGGCAGCGGAGTGAAGAATAGACTGGAGCGGGGCGAGAGAGGAGGAAGTGAGGTCAGAGAAAAGGCTGACACAGTAGTCTAGCCGGAATATAACGAGAGCCCGTAGCAGTAAGGTAGCCGTTTGGGTGGAGAGGAAAGGGCGGATCTTGGCGATATTGTAAAGGTGAAACCGGCAGGTCTCGGTAACGGATAGGATGTGTGGGGTGAACGAGAGAGACGAGTCAAGGATGACACCGAGATTGTGGGCCCGAGAGATGGGAAGGATGGTCGTGCCATCCACGGTGATAGGGAAGTCTGGGAGAGGACCGGGCTTGGGAGGGAAGATGAGGAGCTCAGTCTTGCTCATGTTGAGTTTTAGGTGGCGGGCCGACATCCAGGTGGAGACATCCTGGAGGCAGGAGGAGATGCGAGCTTGAAGGGAGGGGGAGAGGACGGGGCGGAGATGTAGATCTGCCCTGTTCTAAGAGCTGAGGTAGAAACAAGGTAATCAGGATGTCCCATGTGGGGCTCACACTTTTAATTCCCATTTAACAGATGAGGTAACTGAGGCACAGAGAGGTTGAGTGACTCGCCCAAGGTCACACAGCAGACAAGTGCTAGAGCCGGAATTAGAACCCACGTCCTCTGACTCCCATGCCCGGCCTCTTTCCACTAAGCCATGCTGCTTCCACTGCTCCCATTACTCACCCCGCCTTCAGCCGCACGACACATAATAATAATAAGCATAATGTTGGTATTTGTTAAGTGCTTACTATGTTTAGAGCACTGTTCTAAGCGCTGGGGTAGACACAGGGTAATCAGGTTGTCCCACGTGAGGCTCACAATCTTAATCCCCATTTTACAGATGAGGCAACTGAGGCACAGAGAAGTAAAGTACTCTTTCAAGTGCTTAGTACAGGGTTCTGCACACAGTAAGTGCTCAATGAATACGATTGATTCATTGATCTGTGATGTATTTATCTGTATTAATGTCTGCTTCTTCTGTAGTTTGTAACCTCGTTGTGGGCAGGGAACGTGTTCACAACTCTGTTACATTGAACTCTCCCAAGCGCTTAGTACAGTGTTCTGCACACAGTAAGCACTCAAAAAGTACAATTGAGTGATTAAGCTCTTTAAAGTCGAAGGTAAGGAGTTTCTGTTTGTCTCGGAACATCACGTAAGAAATTTGTTATTATGCCATGTACATAGTCATAATTCATTAATTTATATTAATGTCTATTTCCCCGTTTAGACTGAAAACTCACTGTGGGCAAGGAGCATGTCTACAAACTATGTTATATTCTACTCTCTCAAGTGCTTTGAACAGTGCTCTGCATACAGTAAGTACTCAATGAATGTTATCAACTGATTGATTAACCAAAAATATGCAAAAAATTTTAGAGGACGCATATCGCCGACAGAAAATATGCAAAAAATTTTAGAGGATGCATATCGCTGAGGTATCTTTTGAGAAATCGGAAGACATCACACACACGACAAAACAGAAAAGAAAAGAAGCATGATCTAGCAGAGACAGAGCCAAGGCCTGGGAGTCACAGGGCCTGGGTTTGAATCTCAGCTCTGTCATTTGCCTGCTTTGTTCTTGGAGCAAGTCACTTCACTTCTCTGTGCTTCAATTCCCCCATCGGTAAAGTAGCAGCAGCATGGCTCAGTGGAAAGAGCCCGGGCTTGGGAGCCAGAGGTTATGGGTTTGAATCCCGGCTCTGCCACCTGTCAGCTGTGTGACTGTGGGCAAGTCACTTTACTTCTCTGTGCCTCAGTTCCCTCCTCATCTGTAAAATGGGGATGAAGACTGTGAGCCTCATGTGGGACAACCTGATGACCCTGTATCTACCCCAGCGCTTAGAACAGTGCTCTGCACATAGTAAACGTTTAACAAATACCAACATTATTATTAAAGTAGGAGTTTTCGCCCTTCTTTAGCCGTCAGCCCCATGTGGGACAGGAATGATATCCAAAATTTTAAAGAGGCATTACACCTGAATCAATTGATTAATCAATTGTAGTTATTATGTGCTTACTACGAGTAGAACAGTGTACTAAGCGCTTGGGAAACAGCATTTCTAAAAATGACATTTAAAGTGGGCTCACTTAAGATAGCATCTTTGTTTCATATGTTAAATAACATGCCCTATGGGCTTCGCTTTCCAGCAGGATGAAGTGTTAGTTATACATTAACAGAACTTAAAGAATCAGTTACAGTTGTAATTAATACTGTGCTTAAAGTTTGAGGCATTATCCATATTTTGACATTCAATTATAATCTACTAACCTGGAAGGTAAATGTGTTCTTGTCTAATTAAAGTTAATTTAATTAGAAAGACATGAAATCTCTGAGTAAACATGCTGAGCCTCTAGCGAAAAAGATCATACTTAACGTTGATGTACTTTCTTTACACATCTACGGAATTAAATATACAGTAATAAGTCATTCACATCATTCAGTTAGTCAACATTTATCGTACACCCACTGCAAACAGACCTAGCACTATATACGGAAAGAGTTCCCAAGTAAAAATTTGAGGACACAGCCCCTGTTCTGGAAGAGTTTTCGATTAAATGAGGGAGGTAGCACATTCATGAAGGAAATTCCAGAAGATCTAAAACCATGAGATCCATCATTAGGAGAAGCAGTTTGGCCTAGGTGAAAGAGCACAGGCCTGGAAGTCAGAGGACCTGGGTTCTAATCCCCACTCCACCGCTTGTCTGCTGGGTGACCAAGGGTAAGTCACTTAGTCACTTAACCTCTCTGTGACGCAGTTACCTTATCTATAAAATGGGTATTAAGACTGTGAGCCCATATGAGAAGCCGCGTGGCTCAATGGAAAGAGGCACGGGCTGGGGAGTCAGAGATCATGGGTTCAAATCTTGGCGCTGCTACCTGGCAGCTGTGTGACTTTGGGCAAATCACTTAACTTCTGTGTGCCTCAGTTTCCTCATCTGTAAAATGGGCATTAAGACTGTGAGCCCCGCGTGAGACAACCTGATTGTTTTGTATCCTCCCCAGTGCTCTCCTTCTCTTTGCCCACTTTGATCCTCGGAGACTTCAACATCCATGTGGACGTACCCGATGACTCCTCTGCCGCCCACCTGCTATCCCTCCTCGACTCTGCCGACCTCCTGCTCCACCATACCACGCCCACTCACTGACTCGGTCACACCCTCAATCTCGTCATCTCCTACCGCTGCACTATCTCCTCCCTCACCAACTCTGAAATCCCTCTCTCAGACCATAACCTTCTCACCTGCCTCATCTCTCACACTCCCTCCCCCTGCAAATCTTTACTACTGCCCCACAGAGACCTCCGCTCTCTTGATCCCATCCATCTTTCTAAAAGCATCTCTCCTCACCTTGCCGCCCTGTCCTCACTTCCCACGTTTGAAGATCAGGTCTCCGCTCTCAACTCCACCCTCTCTACTCATCTCAACTCTCTCGCCCTCCTTTCCCTCCGCCGCTCTTGCTCCACTAACCCACAGCCCTGGATCACCTCCTCTGTCCTCCTCCTATGCTCCTATGCTCGAGCTGCTGAGTGCTGCTGGCGAAAGTCCAAGCACCAAGCCGACCTCACACACTTCAAATTTATCCTTTCCTGTCTTAACTCTGCCCTCTCCTCCGCCAGGCAAAACGTCTTCTCCTCCCTCATCGACACCCATGCCCGTCACCCCCGCCAATTGTTCCGGACCTTTAATTCTCTCCTTAGGCCCCCTGTTCCTCCCCCTCCCCCATCTCTCACCCCCAATGATCTGGCCACCTACTTCATCTCAAAATTCAACACAATCAGGTCTGAGTTCCCCAAAGTCACCCCTCCGCCTCTCCCCTCCTCTCCACCAACCCTCTCCCCTACTTTCCCATCCTTCCCTGCAGTATCCTCAGAGGAGATCTCCTCCCTCCTCGCAAGTGCCCCCCCCCCCACCTGCTCCTCGGACCCCATTCCCTCTCACCTTATTAACACCATCGCCCCTGCCCTCCTCCCTTCCTTAACTTCTATTTTTAAACACTCAATCTCCAATGGCTCCTTCCCCTCTGCCTTCAAACATGCCCATGTCTCCCCCATCCTAAAAAAACCTGCTCTTGACCCCACTTCCCCTTCCAGTTATTGCCCTATCTCCCTACTACCCTTCCTTTCCAAAATCCTAGAACGAGGCATCTACAATCATTGCTTAGAATTCCTTAACTCCCATTCTCTCCTAGACCTCCTCCAATCTGGCTTCCGTCCCCTCCACTCTACCGAGACTGCTCTCTCTAAGGTCACCCATGACCTCCTTCTTGCCAAATCCAATGGCTCCTACTCCATTCTAATCCTCCTTGACCTCTCTGCTGCCTTTGACACTGTCGACCATCCCCTCCTCCTCCATACCTTATCTCACCTTGGCTTCACCAACTCCGTCCTCTCCCGGTTCTCCTCTTACCTCTATGGCCGGTCATTCTCCGTCTCCTTCGCTGGCGCCTCCTCCCCCTCCCGTCCTTTAACTGTTGGAGTTCCTCAAGGGTCAGTTCTTGGCCCTCTTCTGTTCTCCATTTACACTCACTCCCTTGGTGAACTCATTCGCTCTCACGGCTTTGACTACCATCTCTACGCAGATGACATGCAGATCTACATCTCCGCCCCTGTCCTCTCCCCCTCCCTTCAGGCTCGCATCTCCTCCTGCCTCCGGGACGTCTCCACCTGGATGTCGGCCCGCCACCTAAAACTCAACATGAGCAAGACTGAGCTCCTCATCTTCCCTCCCAAACCCGGTCCTCTCCCAGACTTCCCTATCACCGTGGATGGCACGACCATCCTTCCCCTCTCTCAGGCCCGCAATCTCGGTGTCATCCTTGACTCGTCTCTCTCGTTCACCCCACACATCCTATCCATTACTAAGACCTGCCGGTTTCACCTTTACAATATCGCCAAGATCCGCCCTTTCCTCTCCACCCAAACGGCTACCTTACTGCTACGGGCTCTCATAATATCCCGGCTAGATTACCGTGTCAGCCTTCTCTCTGACCTCCCTTCCTCCTCTCTGGCCCCGCTCCAATCTATTCTTCACTCCGCTGCCCGGCTCATCTTCCTGCAGAAACGATCTGGGCATGTCACTCCCCTTCTTAAACAACTCCAGTGGTTGCCTATCGACCTCCGCTCCAAACAAAAACTCCTCACTCTAGGCTTCAAGGCTCTCCATCACCTTGCCCCTTCCTACCTCTCCTCCCTTCTCTCTTTCTACCGCCCACCCCGCATGCTCCGCTCCTCTGCCGCCCACCTCCTCACCGTCCCTCGGTCTCGCCTATCCCGACGTCGACCCCTGGGCCACGTCCTCCTGCGGTCCCGAAACGCCCTCCCTCCTCACCTCCGCCAAACTGATTCTCTTCCCCTCTTCAAAACCCTACTTAAAACTCACCTCCTCCAAGAGGCCTTCCCAGACTGAGCTCCCCTTCTCCCTCTATTCCCTCTACCGCCCCCCCCTTCACCTCTCCGCAGCTAAACCCTCTTTTCCCCCCATCTCCCTCTGCTCCTCCCTCTCTCCCTTCCCATCCCTCAGCACTGTACTCGTCCGCTCAACTGTATATATTTTCATTACCCTATTTATTTTGTTAATGAAATGTACATCACCTCGATTCTATTTAGTTGCCATTGTTTTTACAAGATGTTCTTCCTCCTCGACTCTATTTATTGCCATTGTTCTTGTCTGTCCGTCTCCCCCGATTAGACCGTAAGCCCATCAAACGGCAGGGATTGTCTCTATCTGTTGCCAACTTGTTCATTCCAAGCGCTTAGTACAGTGCTCTGCACATAGTAAGTGCTCAATAAATACTATTGAATGAATGAACAGTGCTTTGCACATAGTAAGCGCTTAACAAATACCATTATTATCATTATCTATGTCCAACCTGATTACTTGTATCTACCCCAGTGCTCAGTACAGTGCCTGGCACGTAGTATATGTTTTTCAAATACCATAGAAAAAATGCTTCAAGCTTATATCTACCCGAGCCAGCACTTTTTTTTTTAAATTGTATTTGTTAAGCAGTTACCTTGTGACATGAACTGTACTAAGAATTGGGGTAATAATAATAATGTTGGTATTTGTTAAGCACTTACTATGTGCAGAGCACTGTTTTAGCACTGGGGTAGACACAGGGTACTCAGGTTGTCCCACATGAGGCTCACAGTTAATCCCCATTTTACAGATGAGGTTACTGAGGCATCAAAAAGTTAAGTGACTTGCCCACAGTCACACAGCTGACAAGTAGCAGAGTCGGAATTCGAACCCATGACCTCTGACTCCAAAGCCTGGGCTCTTTCTACTAAGTCACGCTGCTAAAGCATTCAGGTTGGACACAGTCCCTGTCCCACATCTGTAATTCCCATTTTACAGATGCAGTAACTGAAACAGAGAAGCTAAACATTTGTCCAAGGTTATGCAGTGGGCAAGTGATGGAGACAGGATTAGTACCCAGACCTGTGTTCTATGCTCTACGCCTGCTGCTGAACACATACCATCCAAAAAAAATCAAATAATATTATTGAAAGCTCAGTCTGAGCAGTTCACTAAACCAAGAGCATAATATATTAGACTGTAAACCCGTCACTGGGCAGGGATTGTCTCTATCTGTTGCCGAATTGTACATTCCAAGTGCTTAGTACTTTGCTCTGCACATAGTAAGCACTCAATAAATACTACTGGATGAATAGAGTATGGGAGAGCATTATAGAGTAAATGATCGCTGTCCTCAAGGATCTAACAATTTAATTAGGGCTTCAGACTCAAAAATAAATTACAGATAGAGGGATGCAACAGTTTAAAAATATGTCTGTAATTGTTATGAGGACCGGTAACAGGCGGTAAACTCACTGTGGGCAGGAAACACGTTTGCTAATTGTGGTGTACTGTGCTCTCCCAAGCACTTATGAGAAATAGCATGGCAAAGTGAATAGAGCACGGGCCTGTGAGTCAGAAGGGCATAGGTTCTAATCCTGGCTCTGCCACTTGTCTGCAGTGTGAGAATAGGCAAGTCACTTCACTTCTCTGGGCCTCAGTAACCTGACTGTAAAATGGGGATTGAGACTGTGAGCCCCACGTGGGACAAGGACTGTATCCCACCCGATTTGCTTGTATCCACCCCAAAGCTTAGTACAGTGCCTGACACATAGTTAAGTGTTTAACAAATACCATTATAATTATTATTATTATTATTGTTACCGTGCTCTGTATTTAGTACAAGCAGCAGGGCCTAGTGGACAGATTCGGGGAGTCAGAAGGAGCTGGGTTCTAATCTCTCTCCCACCACTTACCTGCTGTGTGATCTAGGGCAAGTCACTTCGTCACTTCACTTCTCTGGGCCTCAGTTACCTCATCTGTAAAATGGGGATTAAGTCTCTGAGCCCCACACGGGATGAACACTGCATCCAACCTGATAACCTTGTACCTACTCCAGCGCTCGGTACATAGTAAGTGCTTAACAAATATCATCATTCACAAATACCATCATTAATAGTAAGCGCTCAATAAATACGACTAATAATCACATTAGCAATCACAGCTGTACATATGTGCTAAGGGTGGATGTGAAGTGTTTGAATCACTGGAGCCATATGTGATGACAAAGAGATGTGTTCATGGAAAGGGTGGATTTTGAGCAGAATTTAGAATGAAATGAAAAAATAAATGTGGCAGAGAATTCTACATAGGGAGGATGGATGGTTTAAGGATCATATTTGGAGGCCTATAAATAATGCTGCTTGGCTGGAGTGGAGAGCACAGCAATCAAATAGGCTAAATTTAGCCAGAGTACTGGGGTGTATGTACTGTGTGATCTGATCAAAAGTCAAAGGAGCAAAAGAGGTCAGGATGGGTGAAAATGGTGGACAGAGAGGCCAGCATGGGACAGAGCAGAAGATAGAGAGTTTGGGATATTCTCATGGTGTGTGGAAGGAGCTTACTATTATTATCATTACTACTACAACCAATAATAATAATGATATTAATAATTATGGTTTTTGTTAAGTGCTTACTATGTGTCAAGCACTATACAAGCAGTGAGGGAGATACAAGATCATCAGGTCCCAGAGTGGTCTCGCAGTCGAAGTAAGAAGGAGATTGGTTATTGAATCCCCAGTTTTTAGATGAAGGATCTGAGGCCCAGAGAAGTGAGTGATTTGCCCAAGGTCACACACCAGATAAGCCAGGTCCTCCTACTCCCAGGTCCATGCTCTGTTCACTAGGCCATACTGCTTCTCTAAGTCGAGAATGGAATGGGGCCTGGGATTGCATCAACCTCAGGTGGAGTGGGAACATGTCCACTAACTTTGTTATACTGTCCTCTCCCAAAAATACAAGTTTGAAATAAGCACTCAGTAAATATGATCGATTGACTGATTTCTAACCCTGACACTGACACTTGGGTTGGATACAGTCCCTTTCCCACATGGGGCTCACGGTCTTAATCCCTATTTTACAGTTCGAGTAACTGAGGCCCAGAGAAGTGAAGTGACTTGCCCAAGGTGACTCTTCAGACAAGTGGCGGAACCAGCATTAGAACCCATGACCTTCTGACTCCCAGAGCCGTGCTTATCAATATGAGGATTAATCAAACTGTGATTGATCAGTATCATGGCATTTCCACATGACTTTGAGGTCTGGTTACTCCAAATCCCATCATTTGAGATGTAACAAAGGAACTTTAAAAGGGATTATCTGTTCTTTCACTCTAAATCCAAAGAGAACTGCACCTAAAGGAGATAAACATATTGATGGTCCATCATCTCCAAATCTAAGCATCCTGCTGCGGTAATTTCAAACAGATGAAATGATGACTGCTGGCTTCTTCTCTTCAAGAAAATGCATTTACTACTCACTCACACGTTTCAGGCCCTGAAAGGGTTAGACATGAATGCACATCTTTCCTCACAAGAGTGACTAGTTTTGTCCTCTGGCCCTTCAGATATTCCTAGAAACACATCCAAGCTGCTGGAAATTTTCATGTAAATTTATCCCTTTGAAAAACATACTTTCACTGCTGGGAGGCTTCCTGCTCTTAAATTTTTTGTCAAGTCAGCTAGGTTCTACAAACGGGAACTCAAATTCAGAACTAAAATTTATCATTCGGGTGGATTTTTATTTGTCCTGAACTCTGCAAAGGTGCCTGAAGGAGTTATATCTGAGAAATGAGATCCTGCTTCCCCATTATAAAGTTTCAGACGAGGATTTTTTTTTTGGTTTTTTTTACAACTTGATTAGAGTTAGAGTATTTGTAATGCTACTATTATATAATCAAGAGGAAGCCTTTTTATCCTAATTAAGCATACATTAAATATTTTAAAAGCCCTTAACATTAGTGATTGAAGCTGAAACTGGAATTTGAAATTTAATCTTCCAAGGAGAGAAATGAAAGGATGCAGATTGAAAGATTTCCTGGAATGAAAGTCCGAAATAGGAGATAATGAACCTATTTTTTCTAGTGTGAGAGGGGTGAAGGTTTTGATTTTGGAGGAACACTAAAGGATGCCATTTGTTCCTCTGATAGAGACAACTGATTAAATGGGTTTCCAATGGCCTGAAAGAGCTCATGCATTCGCTAATCAATCAATCAATCAATCAATCGTATTTATGGAGAACATACTGAGCTCAGAGACGTATACCAAGGGCTTGGAGAAAACAGCTAAATCTATAAACATGATTTCTGCTTTCAAGGAGTTGTCGATCTACTGGGGAAAAGAAATTACATATAAGAGGAATTAATCCTGTAGGAAGACATGTGCCTAAGTACTTTGGTGGCAGGGAACATTTCGACCAAATCTGGTGTATTGTTCTCTCCTAAGAGCTTAGTGAAATGTCCTTCACACAATTAGTGCTCAATAAATATGACAGATGGAGTGACTTCTAAAGTGTATTAAAGTGTCAAAGAATCATAAACCCCATAATTACACTTTCCATAGTGAAGTTCAGCCTGTGAATGGCAGATGAAATAATTTTACATATTAATGTAGTGTTTCACAGGGGTTACCAGAAACAGTTCACATAATCCTCTCCTTGAGCATCTTGTAATAAGTCTTACACCCATGATGATGATGTTGGTATTTGTTAAGCGCTTACTATGTGCCGAGCACTGTTCTAAGCACTGGGATAGACACAGGGTAATCAGGTTGTCCCACGTGGGGCCCATCTGACACATGAAGAAACTGAAGACTATAGATGTGAATTGTCAAATGATGCCCTTAGTTTGTGGTCGAGTGGTAATCTGCACAGGACTTGTACTTTCCAAGCGCTTAGTACAGTGCTCTGCACACAGTAAGTGCTCAGTAAATACGACTGAATGAATGAATGAATGACTCCACACATCCCACGTCACCGCTTAGGCCCTTCAACACCTTTGACTCGATCCCAAGCGCTCAATAAAATGTTTTGCATTCAGTAATTGCTCAATGAATATGATTGAAAAAATGAATAAATACAAAAAATGCACTTGAAATGGAAACAAATGTTAATCTGCTGAAGTATGTGAAGCAGTATGGGATGAAAGGAAAAAGGAATCTGTCCACCACTTGTGAAACGATTGAGGCATCTGTCAAAAATGGAAAAAAAAATATAATGTTTTTGGGGAGGGAGTTATCATTCTATCCAAGAACATGTGAAAGATAAGTTCAAGTTATGCCAACTGTGTTTTAATGATTGAGGAGTGTAGTATTGGGAAGCCTTTCTAGAGGAAAGGGAAAGAAAGAGTGTGAGGATAAAGCAGTTGCTTAAAGGCTCATGAGTCAGTCTTGCGCAGAACAGAAGTTTATTCATATGTTCGGCAACGCTTTGTTAAGGAAGAAAAGATACTCCATAGGAATATGAAGAGCCAAACAAAACAATCCTTAAACAATAGGGAGAAATGCCATCTGCTCAAAGTTTTAAGCTGTGGCATTTTTAGCCTCTTAATCACAGAAAAGCAGAGGCTGCTGAATTCACCCCATGTTCAACAAGATCTATCTCTGAATAGCTGCTGAACGATGCCAAAGAGACTCTCGTAAACACAGGATTTAGCATTTCATTCAACAGTTTGTCATCTAGAAGCATGGACATTTTACGTGGAGTTCATGACTTCAAGGAATAGATAATTAAGAACTTAAGTGGAAGACACTAGATTCTTAGATGAAGAAGAAACAGTGGAACCTCAGTGCTTAGAACGGTGTTTGGCACATAGTATGCGTTTAATAGATACCATCATTGTTTTTATTAATAGAAAGGGCACAGAACTGGGAGTGAGGAGCCTTGAACTCTGATCTCAGCTCCTCTGCTTGCCTGTTGTGCGACCTTAGACAAGTCACTTAGCTGCTCTGTGTCTCAGATGCCTCATCTGTAAGATGGAAATTCAATATCTGTTCTTCCTCCCCCTTTGACTGTGAGACCCATGAGTAAGTCTGTGAGACCCACAGCAGCATGACCTAGTGGCAAGAGCATGGGCTTGGGAGTCAGAGGACACAGGTTCTAATCCTGACTCCACCACCTGTCTGCTATGTGACCTTGGGAAAGTCACTTAACTTCTCTGGGCCTCAGGTACCTCATCTGGTAAATGGGGATGAAGACTGTGAGCCTCTGTGGGACAACCTCATTACCTTGTATCTACCCTAGTGAGTCGAATAGTGCTTGGCACCTAGTAAGCGCTTAACAAATACTACAATTATTATTATTATTATGGACTGTTTCCAAAATAATTAGAAACCAGTCCTCTGAATTCCAGGTTTGTGCTCTGTCTACAAGTTTGTGTTTGAAATCTCGTGCTCATCTGTTTGCATGGCTATTAATGATTTTCTCTCACAGAATTCATTAGGTCATATCTATTGAGTGCTTGTCTTGTGCAGAGCACTGTATTAAGCGCTTAGAAAGTACAATTCGGCAACAGATGGAGACGATCCCTGCCCAACAACGGGCTCACAGTCTAGAATGCTCGAATGCTCGAATGCTTGGAGCATCTCTACGCAGATGACACGCAGATCTACATCTCCACCCCGTCCTCTCCCCCTCCCTTCAGGCTCGCATCTCCTCCTGCCTCCGGGACGTCTCCACCTGGATGTCGGCCCGCCACCTAAAACTCAACATGAGCAAGACTGAGCTCCTCATCTTCCCTCCCAAGCCCGGTCCGCTCCCAGACTTCTCCATCACCGTGGATGGCACGACCATCCTTCCCGTCCCGCAGGCCCGCAATCTCGGTGTCATCCTTGACTCGTCCCTCTCGTTCACCCCACACATCCTATCCGTTACCAAGACCTGCCGGTTTCACCTCTACAATATCGCCAAGATCCGCCCTTTCCTCTCCACCCAAACGGCTACCTTACTATTACGGGCTCTCGTTATATCCCGGCTCGACTACTGTGTCAGCCTTCTCTCTGACCTCCCTTCCTCCTCTCTCGCCCCGCTCCGGTCTATTCTTCACTCCGCTGCCCGGCTCATCTTCCTGCAGAAACGATCTGGGCATGTCACTCCCCTTCTTAAACAACTCCAGTGGTTGCCTATCGACCTCCGCTCCAAACAAAAACTCCTCACTCTAGGCTTCAAGGCTCTCCATCACCTTGCCCCTTCCTACCTCTCCTCCCTTCTCTCTTTCTACCGCCCACCCCGCACGCTCCGCTCCTCTGCCGCCCACCTCCTCGCCGTCCCTCGGTCTCGCCTATCCCGCCGTCGACCCCTGGGTCACGTCCTCCCGCGGTCCTGGAACGCCCTCCCTCCTCACCTCTGCCAAACTGATTCTCTTTCCCTCTTCAAAACCTTACTTAAAAATCACCTCCTCCTAGAGGCGTTCCCAGACTGAGCTCCTCTTCCCCCTCTACTCCCTCTGCCATCCCCCCTTTACCTCTCCGCAGCTAAAGCCTCATTTTCCCCTTTTCCCTCTGCTCCTCCACCTCTCCCTTCCCATCCCCACAGCACTGTACTCGTCCGCTCAACTGTATATATTTTCGTTACCCTATTTATTTTGTTAATGAATTGTACATCGCCTTGATTCTATTTATTTGCCATTGTTTTTACGAGATGTTCTTCCCCTTGACGCTGTTTAGTGCCATTGTTCTTGTCTGTCCGTCTCCCCCGATTAGACTGTAAGCCCGTCAAACGGCAGGGACTGTCTCTATCTGTTGCCGACTTGTTCATCCCAAGCGCTTAGTACAGTGCTCTGCACATAGTAAGCGCTCAATAAATACTATTGAATGAATGAATGAATGAATGTGGGACATGGTTTGTGTCCAACCTGATTAATCTGTGGATACCACAGTGCTTAGTACTGAGCCTGGCACATAGTAATCGTTTAACAAATACCATAAAAAGATTTGACTGTAAGCCCGTCAAAGGGCAGGGACTATCTCTATCTGTTACCGATTTGTACATTCCAAGCACTTAGTACAGTGCTCTGCACATAGTAAGCGCTTAATAAATACTATTGAATAAAGTAAAATGGAAGATTTGTTTACAAAATTAAAATTGTGTTTTGAATAATCCTGACATCTTTGATTCTCTTAAATTTCCTTTCATACCCCTACCCCATCTCATTTAAGTGGCTTAGTCCCTCAATTAGAAGATGGTCTATTTATGAATGATGGTGAGAATAATAATAATAATACTAGGCATTAAGTGCTAAGTATGTGCTGAATACTGTAATAGGTGCTGGGGTAGAAACAAGATAATTGGGTTCCACATGTAGCTCACAGTCTAATTAGGAGGGAGCGTAGTGAATCCCCATTTTACAGATGAGGGAACTGAGGCACAGAGAAGTTAAATGACTTGCCATAGGTCAAGCAACAGGTAAGTGGGAGATTCAGGGTTAGAATCCAGTTCCTCTGACTCCTAGGCCTGTGTTCTCTCTATTGGACCACGCAGCTTTTCTAAAAAATATCATAATTACTGTTAGTATCATTATTAGTTGAGTCTTGTTTTAATAAATACTATTGAATGAATGAATGAATGGAACCTGCTGTATATTCTATTAATGGCAGGGTAAAGGAGGTGGAACAGTTGTTTACACGGTTCTTGTGATTCACTGCATTTTCAAAAACAGGACAGGTTAAGCGGGAAAGGGGCAGAGAGAACATAGGTCTGGGTGTTAGAAGGACCTGGATTCTAATCCTGACTCCGCCACTTGTCTGATGTGTAACCTTGGGTAAGTCACTTAGACTATCTGTGCCTCAGTTGCCTCATCTGTAAAATTCATTCATTCAATCGTAATTATTGAGTGCTTATGGTGAGCACTGTACTAAGCGCTTGGAATGTATAATTCAGCAATAGATAGAGACGATCCCTGCCCAGTGATGGCTCACAGTCTAAAGGGAGAGACAGTTAGCAAAACAAAACAAGTAGGCATCAATACCATCAAAATAGATAGAATCATAGATATATGCACATCATTAATAAAATAGAGTAATAACTAATATATGCAAATATAAACAAGTGCTGTGGGGGAAGTTAGAGGGTAGAGCAGAGGGAGGGAGTAGGGGCAATAG